>NW_025964356.1:1200000-1800000 GCF_023055435.1 Haliotis rufescens
AATATGCATCGAGGCGAGGGTCATTTCAACTTTATTTGCAGAAATTATTAAACTTTATTCAAGGAAAACAGATACAAATCATGTTAATGTCTGGAAATAGTTATTGGAACAGTTATTTAGGATGAAATGCAAAGTTTTATTGTCAAATGCTGGGCTGGCTATCGGACGCCGGTTGACATCGCCAGTGGAAGCTGAAAGTGAAACAACTGGAAAAAATGTGAGATCTTCGACTCCGTGTATAAGACGACCCCCCTTTTTAACCCCCTCATTTTAGGTACGAAAAACTCACCTTATACACAGCGATATACGGTACAGATTCTAGTACTTTTTTCGGTTGAGTCCCATCTAGGATTGGAACCACACTGCCAGAGTGAGGCACCTAATTGCCAGCACACAAAGTCATCAATCTAGCTTGCAAGAGAGACTGAAGTTGGTAAAATCATAGAGGTTAAAGGATTCCACGAGGTAGGAAGTATTTGTATTAAGGTGGACGTCGACCCGGAGGAGGAAAAGGAGAACCCAAGAGGTGCACTGAAGAAAGAGTGCCCTGCATGGCCTTTGGGGAAGGGCATCTGCTGGTAGAAGTTGAGCTACAAGGGTTGTCTCTGTGCCGATGAAGAGCGGAAAATTCACGCCAGGTTAGCAGTGTCACAGGAGCACTCTCTCCCAGAGAGGGAGGGAATCCATTTACTACAGGTAGCATTCCCAAGCATGATCCGGGTTTGCGTAGGCATTATATGAATCAGGGTTCCAAGGAAATTCTCGTCGTTGATGATGATAGTCATAAGAACGAGAACGATCACAGGTCAAGATGACTGGAAGAAGAGCAATGAGTGTCCAATAGTGGCCATAGACGTTGACTGATTAGATTCTCTGTAAGGGGCTGAGTGGTCAAGACAGAAACGTCTTCTGCGAGCAAGCTGTCCAATACATCCTCGTCATTGACAGACATGATAGGAAGCAAGACATCCCAAGATAGGGGGTAGACGATTCCACAATCAGCGAAAAATGTAGGTAGTTTCGCTGATTTTTCAGACTTCTTCGAAGCAGTTTTCTAGTTTGTATTTTTTATTGTTCAGATTTAGAATAGAAAGTCGGTCTTGTTTTCTATGCTGACACTTGTGAAGATAAATGCTGAAAGATTCATTGGACAAGTCAACACACTGAAAACAGCATGCAGATGAGCTGCAGCAACCAGACATCATGTGGGTCGGAATGAGAAAAAACATGTCTACAAGTTAGGTACACAGGCCGACGCATGGCCTGTTTGTCCATGTTGATAAACGCCGATCAAGAAAATAAAATTTGAAAGGCTTGAAAGAGGGAAAATTGGAAAATGGTGAGTGATGCTAGGTATGTTCGGGTGAATTGCTTTTTAGAGGCTGGAAACCCTTGTTTAGGCGTGTTTCCACATAGGATCGAAAATGGAATGAGAAATGCAGAGTGTGAGATCGGATGAGATTAAAAATGTGAATTTACAACACCAATTTTTATTTGAGATCATGACCAGTAACATCAGTGTGTAAAATTTAATTTCTCTGACTTGAATAGTTTTTGCGAAAATTTGTTACCTTTGAGAAGCGGATGGACAGATGGATGGACGGACAAACTCTGCCCCTTAAATATGATGCCATTTTCTGTTTCATGACGTCACTTCCGACCTAATGCAATAGTTCTTCCAGTGTATTATGACATCACTTCTGGCCAAGTATTAGGTCACTTCTGGTCTATCCTGACGTCACTTCCAGACGTTATGGTGTCACATGAGGTTTTTATGATGTCACTTCCAGTACCCATAATGTCAGTTTCGGTTAGTGGTGGAGCAATTTATCGAATAATCGGTCAATCAATCTGAAGTACTTCAACGATTGTCGACTGGCTTGGGAGACCAATCGATGTTCATTGCTTCCACTATGCCTTGATGAAGAACCAGGAGGAGCAGATCATAGAGGTGCCACCGAGATCCACAGGAGGCGCCGTCTTAGGAGCCGAAAGCATCACAGAAGCCGAAGGCGCTTGAGGAGCTTGAGGAGCTTGAAACCAAGGCATCGCCTGCTTGATCATTGTCGGCATCAGATGAATCCAGGATGGGTCAATATAAGATGCCTGAAGCGTCTGGGGAGGCGCTGGATGGAAGGCTGCAGGCCCGAATCTCATAGGCGCCTGGAGCACCTGCAATACTGGGGCTGTAGATAGCTAGTACTTCTGAGAGAGGGACAAACTAAAGGTTGTTCGGCATCATCATAGAGGATGAAGCAGAGTAAATCAATGCTGAAGTTAACGAGGACAGTGGCATCAGTGTCATATCAACGATGGAGGTCATGATCTGTTGTGGTGGAAGTAATACCCGACGAAGACACATTCAGTGTTGTGGTCGCCGGAGGTGTCCCGCCTGAGGAAGAAATGGTCATGACTGTTGGGTGTGTAGTAGGCTCAGATGAATCTGACATCTTTTTTAAGCAACGTTTCAAGGCCTGCTGTGTCCGCCGTTTATGTGATACCTAGAGGTATTTCAAGAAGGCTGTTGGGGAAAGTGGCAGATAATCTCCACACTTAGAAGCCTGTGAGCACAAGGTAGTACAACTAAGACATGAGGGATGAGGGTCCCACTCAGACTTATTGCCATGGCACTTGTTGAAATATACACTGCAATACCATGTGTAGTGTCTCCTGGAAAGACTTTATATCCTGGCAGGTCTCTTTCACTGTAATCACTGATGTGTGTTTCTGTGAAACACAAAACATCAAGCACACCAACAAACTTATCCTTCTTCACATCTTCAAAATGAGCACTGAGGGATCAAACATTCAAGTGAGCTACCTTGAGTCCATCACCATTAATGTTCTCTACAGGGTGTGTCCAGGTGAACAGTCTTTCATTTCGCAATCTAGTCATCTCATCCAATGCTTTTTTGTTTACTACAATTTTGTGTTCATCAAAACCTACAAGTTTTAGGCCTTTCCTTGATTTGACTCTACTGAGCATCATATACACTTGACCAGGCTGGGCTTTAAATTTACTACCTTGTGCAATTGTCATGTTCCCAATCATCTGCTTATAGGTGCTACCTTGTGACTTGTGGATTAAGAGGGGCCATGCTAAAGTTCCTGGATACTGTTTTCTTTCAACCATGACAGATTTAGCATTGTCTGACACAGAGAACAAGGCCATTACAGCAGTAATTGGGACTGCATGTTTCAAATTGACAGGACTTCGATTTCTTGCATCACAGCACTGAGAGGAAATAGGATGGTTTGGGTGTCCCCGTTCATGTTACCGGTACCCACTGTGAGGAAGTAGGCTGGTTCAGGTGCCACGGTTCATGTTACCACCATGCACTGTGATGAAGTAGGCTGGTTCAGGTGCCACTTGTAAATTGTGTTTTCACAATAATTCACCAAATACCTTGTCAAAGCCCCTTTGTCAAGTGGTATACATCTCAATTAGGTTATTATGGTAACGGTTCTCAGAAAACCCTGTGTAGATGTTTTTGTGGAATATGTAAACGGTTTCTGAGTTATGCTCTTGCTAAGGAAACATTTGTAAAAACTCCCAAACTATCAAAATGCATGTTTTTCAAGATCTGCTCCGGAAACAAGGACTACCGCCATTTTCAGCCTAAGTCAAAGTCGTTGCCATGGAAACCTCGAAAAATAATTATTTTTTCAATCCCAAACTATCAAAAGGCACCAGTTCACCACAAGACCTATCTATTTGCCAAGTTGGGTAATGAAATATTGTACGGTTTTCAAATTCTGCTCCGGAAACGAGGACTCGGCCATTGTCAGTCTAAGTCAAAGTCGTTGCCATGGAAACTCGAAAAATAATGCTTTTTAAAATCCCAAACTATCAAAAGGCACCAGTTCACGACTAGACCTATCTATGTGCCAAGTTTGGTGAAGAAATATGGTACGATTCTCAAGATCTGCTCCGGAAACGAGGTTTACCACCATTTTCAGTCTAAGTCAAAGTCGTTGCCATGGAAACCCGAAAAATAATGTTTTCAAAAATCCCAAACTATCAAAAGGCATCAGTTCACCACAAGACCTATCTAAGTGCCAAGTTTGGTTAAGATATCTCCAACGGTTTTTGTGTTCTGCTCCGGAAACGAAATGTGACGGACGGACGGCACCCATTCCTATATCCCCCTTCCAATTCGTGGCGGGGGATAATAAATCTGGCTCTAGTGGAAGTGGTCCAGAACTGTCATTGTCTATACTACTCATATGCATCACATGTGACAGCACTGCACATGGCGCACACACATGCTTTCGTCAAAAAGGGGGCGGTCCAACCCACCGTACTCAAACAAAACCCAACGCAAACAATACCGACTCAAGGCCCAGCACCAACATCCATTAGTATGCGTGTATTGTCACATTGGTTCAGTAGTTACACTCCTTTTTCAAGGTCTCCCACTACAGTATACAAGTCCATTGGGTCCTTGAATGGCATATAATTTAAAATCCGCCCAACAACATCCAAACATTGTGGCAACAATGTTGCAAAAAGAATTGATCTCCGTAGAATTGCAGGTCCATTTACAGCACCACCATTTCACGATATAATAGTTTCTCCAATCTGTCTGTTCAAAAGAAGTCAACAAATCAAAACAATGAACAAGTTCAGCAAAAGTTGAAACTTATTTACCATGTGTTGTACCCTGAGTGAGAGTCTGTAAATGATGTGTCAACAGACAAGTACACTAGCTTTGACCAGGTGCTAACTGTAAGACATGAATGACCAAGACAGGTCTCCATCAAAGACACTCTAATATGTTTGACTCAACATGTGCTATGTACAAGGGAGATAACTCCAGGTGGTTTAAGATTCCAATCAACTTGACATGCACAACATACAATCTAGTCAAGTCAACCTGCATAAGCATTCTATGACACCTCCCTTCTTAAGATAGTTAATTCAACATTTAAACATCTCTTATAAATTTCCTGAAATAAAAGCAATAATTGTAACTGCATGCAAGCTTCAGAGTCCATGAAAAAACCCCTATCACTTATCTCTATTTTACTTCAAATTAAAGTCTCTTCTCTGGTATAAACTGTAAATACATAATCAATTGTCCATCAACACTGTACTATAATCACTGATCATTACTTAAAATTGAACTTTTAAACACTTTAATGTAAATCTGAGTATCACAACCGCTGACATGACTGATGATTGGTCTGGTTGTGACCTGCAACGTTGACAATGACGCTCACTGTGACATTGACTGTGATGATGACTGTGACGATAATGGTGTAGTTGATGACAGTGGTGATTTCACTGGTTGTTGGAACTGTGTTTTGTTGTTGGATGTTATGGGAGATTCCAGGTTTCTTTCATTGTTGTCAAAACACAATTTCAGAGGGTTAGTTTCATTTGCTTTCAGGAGATCTCTTCGGTTTCTTCTGAAGAATCTTCCACTACTGTCAGCCATGTATGAATGTTGTTCTTTGCTTGGTTTGACTACAGTTCCTGGTATCCATTTACCTTCCTTCCTAAGTCATACTACATCGCCTTGTTGAAGGGGTTTCAGCTCTTTACATTCCCTGTCATGAAAATATTTCTGTTCATACTGTGTCTGTTTCAGGTTACTCCTGACATGGCTGTAATCGAATTCTGGTTTCAGGAGGCTTGGTTTAGTTGGAATAACTGTTCTTGTTTGACGACCCATCAATAGCTGTGTAGGAGATCCAATGTCGTCTGTGGGGGTATTTCGGAGATCCAACAATGCAAGATATGGATCCTGACAGTCGTCCTTTGCTTTCTTGAACAATCTTTTCACAGTTTGTACGGTTTGCTCTGCCAACCTGTTGCTTTGAGGGTAGTGAGGAGACAATGTCTTGTGTTCAAGTCCATATTCCCTTGCAAAATAATAATTTGCATACTGTGATCCATTGTCTGTCATTACAAATTCTGGAATCCCATGCCTCGCAAAATGTTCTTTCAGGATGTTGATTGTAGTAACACCCTTCATGTTCTGTAGTTTGGAGACCTCAAAAAACTTTGTGTAATTATCAACCACAATGATGTAGTGTTCTCTGCCCAGTTCAAATATATCTGATCCAATATCTTGCCATGGTCTGTCAGGTATGTCATGCTGAATCAACGGCTCCCGGTGTTGACGATTCCTGTAGCGACAACATACACCGCAGCTTGATACTAAATCTCTGATCTGTGCACTCATGCTTGGCCTATAGAGTACATCACATGCTGCTGCAAACATTTTTCTATGCCCAAGTGACTCTGATGAATTTTTCTGAACATTTCTCTGTTCATACTTGTGGGTATGATGATGCATTCACCTTTCAACAAGAGTTCATCTTGGAATGAAATAAATTCACAATTATTCCAGTATGGCTTAATGTCCAAATCCACCTTTTTAGGAATATCAGGCCATCAATGAAGACCATACTCCTTTGGTTTTTGAAGAGAACTGTCATTTTCTGTGTCCTATCTCATTTCAGCCAGTCGATTTCTTGAAATTGGTAAGTTCTCAACTGTATGTACCTCCAACTCCATATTTTCAGTTTCCTCTAGGTGAGCTCGGCTCAGGGATATCCGGGATGTGCATTTCTGATCCAGGCCTGTAAATGACCCTCAAGTACTTCTAAATGACCCACTTCTGTACTTTCAACATATGGCGTTGAATTCAGGGTGGCGCTGCTGACAACAGTATTTTGACTAGGCATTCCAGGGGTCTGTGATCGGTTTCGATGACAACAGTTTTTACATGTACTGGTGGAAATTTGTTGCTCCATAGACAATAGCTACAATCTCCTACTCAATTTCCGCATTCTTCCATTCCTCAGGGTTGAGTGATCTGGAAGCATATGATACAGGCTGTTAACTCATCTTGAGCAATACACGCTCCAACTCCATGTGATGATGCATCCACTAAAAGCTTCACTGGAAGCTGACATTGTAGTATTTCAATACTGGTGTATTTGAGATCACTGTTTTCAGGTTGTCGAAACACTTCTACTGTCTTTCGGCCGAAGAAGCTTGTTAATTGATGAGAGGTTTTGTATGCATTTTCCCAAATAATTGACCATTCCCATGATACTTTATAGATCTTGTTTATTCCCTGGAGCTGGCATCTAAGTGATTGCTCCAAGTTTGTCTTCACATGGTTTCAGCCCTTTTCATACCGAACGTATGTCCGACATATGTTACTTCCTTCAGCCTGACCTTGTATTACTCTTTGTTTTGCTTCAAGTACATATCAGAACACTTTGTCAGCACTTTTTCCACTACTCTGTCATGTTCATATCCCTAACCATGATATAAGAAACAGGCAAGGGTGCATACATGGCAAAATCTGATATAAAGTCAGTGTTTTGCCTCATACCTAAACAACCAGATGACTTGAAATTTTCTCGGCATGCAATTCAAACATAATCTCTACTTGACAAATATCTTCCATTTGGCTGTTCGCTTTCATGTACAACATTTGAAAAATTTAGCACATTTTATCAGTGGGTACTCAGGAAACACACCACAAATAATAACATACAACATTGGATGATTTTGCATTGGCAGCACCACCCTATAATAAGTGTCAACAAGCTCTTGAGTCATCCCTGGTGTTATTACAAAAAATGGGTGTTCCCGTCGCAAAGAACAAAACAGTGCTACCTACAACAAACATGACGTTCCTGGGTATCACAATCGACACAGTCATAGCGCAAATTAGCATACCGATGAACAAGGTTGTGTCCCTTAATCAGGAAATAGATGCTAATTCAAAGAAGAAAACAACATTACACTACTTGCAATCCTTGGCTGGGAAACTTAACTTTGTATGTAGAGCAATTCCCATTGGTCGTGCCTCTCTAAGATGCCTCATTGACGCACAGCGCGGAGGGTCAAAACCACACCACAGAATAAGGATAACACAAGGCTTGCGCAAGGACCTCAATTTATGGCGGCAATTTCTTCATAAACCACAATGGCACTTCTGCCTTGTGGATCAACACATCAGAAACACATTTGTTTACCAACGTGTCAGGTAACCATGGTTTTCAGAGCCTTTTTCATGGGCCGATGGGAGAATGGCAGATGGCCTAACATGAGTGATTTGGGTATAACGCTGCTTTTAACAGTATTACAATTATATCACGGTGTAGATGGCCTAACGAGTGGGTGCAGAATGGATGGGCTAAGGATATCACTAAGCTGGAGCTTTTTCCAATCGTATTGGCAGGAAGACTGTGGGGCAGACATCTATGACACAAGCGATTGCTGTTTGTTTGTGACAACCAAGCACTGGTAGCTATTATCAATAAACAAACAGCAAAACCACCCTGTGTTATGTCGCTGCTTGGGCGCCCGATACATCTCTGTTTACAACATAATATCTTGTTCAAAGAATCTTATGTTCCTAAGCCTGCAAACGGTATAGCTGATTCACTTTCGAGATTTCAGTGGTCCAGGTTCAAAGAAGCAGCGCCACAGGCAGACTAGATACCAGCACACATACCACAGGACATATGGCAGATCTGACGACAGAGGTGCAACATCTAGTGCAGTCTTCTCTAGCATCAAATACATGGAACCTGTATGGGTCTGCAATAAAGTCATTTAATGTTTTCCACATCTCTTTCAGCCAGCCACACATTTGGCCTGCTCCGGTTGATCATCTTATGCATTTTATAGTTCATCTCTCCTTAACAGGAAAATCTCCTCGCACGGCAAAGTCGTATACATAGGCATTAGCAACATGGCAAAGGTTACATGGTATGCATGACCTAACATCCCATTTTCTTATTCAGAAAGCCTTGATCGGATTTGTCAGACAGAAACAGAAGGCAAACACCCGACTCCCAATTACAATTGACTTATTGTCTGTTATTGTCACATCATTACCGGTAGTTTGTGCCTTAACTTATGAAAAGTCTCTTTTAACAGCTGCATACCTGCTTGCATTTTTTTAATTCTTTGAATCACTGAGCTGGTTGCAGGGTCAGCCAAGGATTTCTCGCATAAGGCGTGTCTTTTGTCTGATGTTCATGTGGCAGGAGATATAAGTCAGATAACAGTATGTTTCCGCTCATCCGAAACGGATCAATGTGGCAGAGGTGTGCAAATAAAAACAACAGCTATTCCTCACTCTAGACTTTGTCCTGTCAGAACAATGCAACAGTTTCTATCCATCAGACCACCAGTGCATGGGCATATGTTCGTCCATTTTGATGGACATCCTTTAACTAGATTCCAATTTCAGGTAATTTTAAGAAAGGCCCTGGATTCTTCATTACCACAGCTCAATCTACATTTGTTTTCATCACACTCTTTTTGCATTGGAGCGGCTACCACAGCAGCAATTAGTGGGGTTAGTTCCAAACAGATCCAGGAATACGGGCTTGGAAATCAAACTGTTACAACAAATATATCCGCATTACTCAACTCACTCCATAATAGTACACCTGGCATAAACAAACATATCCTGCCTGTTGCTTTTCCACGAGGGGAATGGGATAATACTGACTTAATCTTTTTCAATAACTCTAATAATATATAGATAAACAGGTAAATAAATAACTGCTGTAAATAAATTAATAGGTTAGTATAAATCAGATGTTATTATAACAAAGATGCTGCTAGTGTGTTTTAAGTTTCAGATGTATGGTGTATCGGGTCCAGTTAATACCGACTGACTGGAACACGCTGGCATGCGAAGGGTGGAATGAAGTGGGGGGACTTTCGCAAGGCAGTGAATACACTTATTACCTGCCATACTAGTGGGGTGGTAAAGGTTAAAATTGTGCACTGGATATGGATCCACCTCAGCAGAGCCCCCTGGTGGTAGAAAATCCAAGATAGCCGCCAACATGGCCAAAACTCTCAAATGGTATCAATATATACTCAATATATCATACTTATCTGATCCATTTATACATATATCCATAGGAATGCATGCGGAATGAATTTCAGCAGAGCTGTATATGATTCAAATATAGTTTGCAGCGCCCCCTGGTGGTAGAAAATCCAAGATGGCCGCCGACATGGTTGAAATCTCTAATATCACTTTAGTCAATACTCATTTATCAGAATTATCTGGTCAATTCATTCAATTTATCACAGCATCTTTATCAGGATCAATTGCAATAATGCTTTATATAATTCAAATCTGGTATGCAGCGCCCCCCTGGTGATGATGAAAATCCAAGATGTCTTCCAATATGTTTTAGTTTTCAGAAATTGTCTATTTCTACAGCAGATATAGATATCATTTGATATCTTTGGACTTAGCATAAGTTGATATGTTTTGATATGACGAAACATTTTTAAATGACATTGTATCAATTAATATGTATTGTCTATGATCTATTCTCGGCATATTATTTTATAAATGGTCTACTGAGAAATGTTCCACCTAGTTTACATTAGATCACCCCAAAATCACTATTCTGGGAATGGATTCATATCTTAAAAACAGAGCAGGGATTATGATAGATGTTATCTTTTGAGAATGTTGGTGGGTATACCACACTTTCGTCTTCATAAACACCAAAAACTGTGCTATATCTGTTCAAATACACCATATTTTGAAATGTGTCGACAAGATCACGTTTTCTTGTATAATACCAAGTAAACTGGGACTTGTAATTCTCAGTCTCAGTGGTGTCTTTGTGTTGAAGAGCTGATGCACCGAGATGTCACGCTTTGAAGACAAGATGTTCTGAGATACAGTAAACTACATTTATAACGAACACGCTTATAACGAACTGGAGGATATAACGAACTGTTGTTGTTGGGTTTTTTCAAGCCATTTGCTGTATATATGGTGTATATATGTTTCTCACGAACTACTGTTACAACAAACTAAATTGAGTGGTCCCTTTGAGTTCGTTATAACCGTACTTCACTGTAGTTTGGAATGCTTAAAGATTATTTTTTTTCATACCTGGTCCTACAAATATCATACTGACTAATGCTTCCAAAGAGGCAGCTTTAAGTACATACTGTTTTCTTTTGTCTCTACATTCTAGGAGGCTCCTGACCGGGTTACCAATTCTAATTATAAACAAAACACAAAGAATGATGTTGGACTTAAAGTTTATTAAACAGAAAAAACAACAACTGGGGCAAAATCCTTCTCTTATCTATAACCTACGTAATTTTCCCCCTTCCCTACCTACGTAAACCTATTCAACCTTATTACTTAAACTTGTACTCTTAACCACCCCTCTAACTTAACTCCCAAAATTAAACGTCTATAAAACAAACCTATTCAATACCTACTCTACTTTTCCCCCACCCATACCTCTTAATCTAATATCTCAACGAACGCCCTATAATAAATAATAAATGATCCTGATTCAGGACGTGGGAGCCGACTGTACCTTACCAGATACTGGTGAGTGCATGACGACTGACGATTCCCTACCCAGGGTAGGCTTATAAAGCCAACACGAGGACCATGTGACCAGGAAAGCGGACACAACCAATGAACACACTCCTTACATCTCGGCTCTCCCAATCATGGCTTCCGCCTAGCCGAGCATGCAAGAAGCGTGGCATCGTCACGTCTTCCCAGCCACTGCGCCCGCGTGGGCATAAGCTTCTACACAAGGACTACAAAGATAGGTACTACGTCAGCCGTTCAACTCCCCCTTAAACTAACCCACCCACTACGTTCTTAAGTATATATATTTACCCATAATAGTCGACCACAATACATTATGTTTTACAGACATCCAGATAATGTAACTCGAGCATAAAAGTTTTACAAATAAATGGACTGCAACTGATAATAATATCACAACAGTTAATTGTCACTTATCGCACAATATCGCACAATATGGGAATATTCTTGATGGATTTTGGGGAACCAATAACGGATTCCCCACGGTGTAACTAAGCCAGCAGTACACCAAGGAACATTAAGAAATAATAATAATAATGTGGGGACCTAGCCTCCATACACTCTGTACATGCTAAAAGCACACTAATTGTATTATCATTCTCAGTTCCGGTGAGATCTTGGGAACAAGTGAGTTAAGTCTGGAGAGATGTCAATCAAGTCCATTTCCACTAAGGCTTCTTTCTGTAATAACTGCTTCACTGCTGCTGACAGCTTTGATTTATGTAAATAAACTTTGTGACAGTATGCAAGGTTATTGAATGCAGACAAAACAAGTATTTGTCACAGAGTGACGAAATATCCCCCGCCTGTACACCATAGTACCAAATATGAAGACAATCCAGCGATTAGTTCTTGAGATATTGTGGCAACACCGTTTTCCAACTCCAAAAACAGATTTGCCTGCTGTGACCTTGAAAATGGGATCAAGGTCACCAAAACCGACTGGTGTCTGCGGAGTCTGTATATACACCATAGTTCCAAATATGAAGACAATCCAGCGATTAGTTCTTGAGATATCGCGGCAACACCGTTTTCTAACTCCAAAAGCAGATATGCCTGCTGTGACCTTTAAAATGGGATCAAGGTCACCAAAACCGACTGGTGTCTGCGGAGTCTGTATATACACCATAGTTCCAAATATGAAGACAATCCAGTGTTTAGTTCTTGAGATATCGTGGCAACACCGTTTTCCAACTCTAAAAGCAGATTTGTCTGCTGTGACCTTGAAAATGGGATCAAGGTCACCAAAACCGACTGGTGTCTGCGGAGTCTGTATATACACCATAGTTCCAAATATGAAGACAATCCAGTGTTTAGTTTTTGAGATATCGCGGCAACACCGTTTTCCAACTCTAAAAGCAGATTTGTCTGCTGTGACCTTGAAAATGGGATCAAGGTCACCAAAACCGACTGGTGTCTGCGGAGTCTGTATATACACCATAGTTCCAAATATGAAGACAATCCAGTGTTTAGTTCTTGAGATATCGCGGCAACACCGTTTTCCAACTCTAAAAGCAGATATGCCTGCTGTGACCTTGAAAATGGGGTCAAGGTCACCAAAACCAACTGGTGTCTGCGGAGTCTGTATATACACCATAGTTCCAAATATGGAGACAATCCAGTGTTTAGTTCTTGAGATATCGCGGCAACAAACAGGTGGGACGTACGGATGTACGGACGTACGGACGTACGTACGGACGGTCGTGAATACTATATCCCCGCTTCGCGCTTTCGCGCGGCGGGGGATAAAAACATGAATAGGATATGCTGTCTGAATAACACTGAGAAACCATTTGTCGGATGTTACTGACTTTCATTGGACCCTCGGACTACAGAACAGAAAACACAGTTTTCACAAAATCGAAGACCATTGACGATTCCGCTAAGCAGAATGTGGGCAGTCCTGAAAACCTCTGTTTATTTGTAGTACTCACTTAGCAATATTCCAGCTATACGACGGCAACAGTAAATCTAGACATGATATCCAATGATTGACATCATGAGCATTAATCTTCGCAATTTGGATAGGATGAGACGCTTTGACCACATCAGCGATTGAGACCATCCAATCCCCTTAGTTGCCTCATACGACAAGCATGGGTTGCTGAAAAACAATTCTTACCCAGAATCTTCACTGAGCCTGATTATGCATGGTTAAGGTTTAAATCTATTACAAGATGTTTTTGTTGCAATTTTGTCGATTGTTGTGGTATGGACACAGACAAAATCCTTCAGGTCATGAAACAGCATCCGATTTCTCCCTTTCCACACATATTAGTTTGGCAAGTGTGTTAACTTGAAAACAAACTAAGGCTCCACACTGACGTATATATACCATCTAAGAAGGCATGTGGCATAGTGATATCCTCTACTGACATGGTGACGAGTAAATCAGGATAATGCAAGTTTAGTCACTGAAGGTTGGAGGGCAAACAATGTAATTCCTGCTACCAATCAACTGATATAAGACAAAATATCCAGTGACATACGTGCATGATTGTCCATATCTTTTAAGCCCTTCCGATGAACAGACACATGACATACTGCTTGTCCAATATTTGAGATTTGGTTGGTCGGTTTTTAGTTTAACGCCACACTCAGCAATATTCCAGCTATATGACGGCGGTCTGTAAATAATTGAGTCTGGACCAGACAATCCAGTGATTGATATCATGAGCATCGATCCACACAATTGGGATCGATGACATGCATCAACCCAGTCAGCGAGCCTGACCACCCAATCCCGTTAGTCGCCTTTTACGACAAGCATAGTCATCTTTTACAGCATCCTACCCCGGAATCTTCACGGGTCTGATATTTGAGAAATCAATATCTATTTCAGTTGAATGCGATTCTAACAACCGCTGATGAATGGCAGAAACCGGTTGGCTGGTTATTTGAGTAGTTTATCTCCAAACTTCTATTTCATTAAATTGTCATTTGTCCAAAGTAAAATCTCTCGTACAGTTGTAGAATGTGCAAGGGACAAGTTAGCACTTCTCTTAAGAGCATAAAAATCCCAGAATTTTCAATTCCTCAGGTAAAACTTTAACTAATTACTCAGGTGGTTTGGTGACAGGAATCAGCTTATCAACTGTTTCCAAATTCTAAACAATTCTCCAAACAGGTATGAAAATATCTGATCCAGAGTTTTGGGGATAAATAACTGAAGTCCCTTTATGAGAATCAAAGTTCATGTTGGGTAACATGAGTTTCCATGTATATGTCACAGCTGCGTGATCTGACGGATAATTTCGTACCCAAATCAGGCATTACAAGCTTCTCAACCTGTGGGATAAGAGGAATGGATCTAGCTGAATGGACACGTGGCTGCTTGTCAAATAGATCCAGTTGCCAGGTCATTGACTCACATCTGTGGCTTGACAAGCTGCGGACCCTACCATACTTGACAGGGTTTCTATCCACGGCCGATGGATCGGTACACCGGTTATTATGTACCCATGTCAGGCATTACAAGCTTCACAACCTGGGGAGCAAGCAGGACGGATTTGCCTGAACTCACTGGTGGCCTGTCAGACAGATCCAGATCCTGGGCTCTTTAGCAGGAAACCCGCAAAGGGTAACCAGTCCCTTTGTTTTGCCAGGCTTAGCTAGCTTGGCGTCCATTTCATCAAGCCTTAGTTTAGTTACAGTTTGTGTAATGATTCCTTGCTCAACACTGTCACCTATCTTAGCAATACCTTGCATAATTTCTGATATAAAATTTGCAAACATTGATGATAACAATTTTGAAAATTCATTCAAACCTGGCTGTTTTTCTTCCATAAGTTCTTTTGCCGATATAGATTTAATCAATTCATTTTAGATAATAAAATGTGCAAATAATTCTTTGAATTCCGCATCCGTAAATCTATGCAGAGATCACAATGATCGGAAATTGAACACTTCTTTGTCGAACAATATCTACAGAACAAGTGCGGTCTTATCTAATCATAAAAGTTTTTGAAACATTTCCTATCCTCAAGTAACTATAAACACGTCTTACTTGTCGTACACATGGAGAAATAATAAAGCTGGAAGGATTACACATGCGCTGAGGGCAGGGTTTCCCGTGTTAGGAAAGATAATTCAAGGAAAGACACGTACCACTAAAGAAATTTTAATGTTTTTAACCTTGTGATCACCTGCAAGCAGGAGAACTGAGGCAATCATGTACTAGAGGAAATGTTCACGTTATAATTACAGGATTATTGCCAGTGATGTAATAGAAGTAGGGTATTTGCAGGAATTTATCTTTTAGGGGTATGCTTTTTTCAGCATTTTTGGGGTGCTTGGAATGAAGTTTCTACATTATCAACCTGTCATTGTGCAAACAATTATGAGCAATAAAGATGCTTGTGTTTTAATTGACTCACTGGATTATAGTGTTAGTTTCTAATGCTTTGTGTTGACTGACCTGTATACTGTTTATTTATTGTTGTCACGGTCGGTCGCTGTTGTTTTCGTTTCTCTACTTTGTTGCCATCATGTTTTGAAGTAGAGGTGGCTTTAGTTTCTTCTCTCTTGGTGTTAACCTCAATCACCTGCCCTACACCTGCCCAACAAAAAAACCCATTCATTCAACCATACTGTAGATCTAACTAGAAGCAGACCCATCCATACCTTTTTTGGAAAGCCCCAAAACATCTCACTAGAAATGAAAACAATAGTTATTGATAATACTTCAAAGAATACTACCTCTATTATATCATTTCATAATCCTGTATTTTGGCTGTACCATAACCAAGATCTTCAGATCTTCAGATTTTCAACAGAAGTCCTTTTCACAGGCAAATATACGTAACTAGTTGTCCCAACAATAGCACAAAGCAGCTCAAAGCACTTCCGTGTGCAAATCCTCACTTCTTTCCAAACGTCTACGAACAAGATGATTGGGGAGGTGGGAGGGAGTACTTCTGATATAATAGAGGTAGTATTCTTAGAATTATTAACACTGATAGATTGTTTTGATAATTCTTTCAAATCCTAAAAGGACGAGCTACAATCGAATCAGCTCATGTGGATTTAAAACTAAGTCAATATCATGAATCAAGCAGATATGTGGTACCTTTCACAAGAATTACTGTAATAATTGCTGTTATTTTTATCAATGATGTCATTAGATGTTCTAAACCATCTCTCAGACCATCAGGCTGTTGAATCATATTTCCGGTTCTAACGTCACTTCTGGTATTAGTGTCATCTTTATCTCTCTTCTTTATCTCATTTCCGTTTTCGATGACATCACTTTCTGTGATGTCACTTCCAGCATAAATTTCATCATAATGACCTCATTTCTGGTCTGATATGATGTCACTTCCATTCTAATCGTCACTGCAGGCTTGATTCTGAAGCTGCTGGTGTCGGATCTTCTTTCTCTCCCATAGGAGGTGGAAAACAATTGGGTGATAATAGTTTGAGCTGCCACAAAGAATAGTAGATAACAGTAGATAATAGTTTGAGGACCCAAGGAATATATGCCCTGGTTGGACATCCTGAAGATAATAAGATCTAGTGAAAGTGTTATATGAGCCCACTGACAGCTGGATACTACTTGTTCTGCGGACACTCAAGTCAAGGAGGCAAGGCTTGTAGTCAATGCTCTAATTTCTTGAGCTGAGCATGACCTGAGAATAGGTGAGGAATCTTGGGCCTGGCGATAACTTTCTACAACAATAGACTTAGACATGTAACCATGGCTTTGGTAATGTCTTTGTTAGAATGAGTCTTGCAGGAGATGATTGTCTATTTCTATGTTTTCAATGTGGATCTGGATCTGAAGCCGAAAGGCAATATTTGAAAGCATAAATACGTCAGAGGTGACAATATAGTCAACCGTTGGAGCCAGTGCAGTGATGGTATAAGTGTCTGTGGACCAACAGCCAGAGAGAAAAGACTGATTTTTGGCAACAAATTCCAGAAGTGACCTTGAGGTAATTGTTCTCCAGTCAATAGCATGAGTAAGACTGGAATAATCCGGAGAGCCCTGCATCTTCTGCTATATAACTTCCAGGCAGTTGGATGAAAGATGGAAAGATTGTTGGGGAATATGCCCAACTGGGTTTAACCTAGAAGATCTCAACAAAGAGGTAGGGGGAGAGGATCTTTCATAAGCAGTGGCAATAGTCTGAAAATAGCATACAAATAGGCCTGTCCAATCCATCAATAGAGTGTCTACTTGGAGAGCCATCAGGCCTGAGTGACCACTCCATTGTCACGATTCTACCCTATGTTTCGCTTCCATCCGGTGGCTGAATTGTATGGTCTCCATCAACAGGGATCTGGATCTGGTTCATCCATACTTTTGGATGTATGCAACTGCTGTGGTGTTGTCCAATGCTATCAGAACTGAGAAATGGGATAGTTGAACTTCCAAGTCCTGAGAACGTACTGCCTTCATCTCTTGGCAGCTGATGTGGAGATCCTTTTCGGAAGCATATCATAAGTCTAGTAACTTTTGTCATGCTTAATGAATTGGTTCATGGAGATAGGCGTCTTGATGAGTCAATCTCCTGTTCTGAGGCTTGAGGCTGGTACGATTCAATCTGGAACTTGGGAGGAGGGACTAGAAAGGATTTGTTGAGAACCTTGAGGTCGATGATCATCAGTCGAGAGTAAAAACCCTTGCTGTTGTCGGTATCTTGAAGTCTACAATGTAGCACCCATATGTCAAATTATGCTTCCTCTAATTTGGGCCCTTCCAGATGGAATCTTCGGCCTCCTGGCCAGGATACAAGTAGAGGATGACATAGGACTTGTAACTTTTAGCTTTTTTCAACGTTGTTTTGTTTAGCTTTTTCGTTGTTTTGTTGTGTTTGTTGTTTTACGCCGCACTCAGCAATATTCCAGCTATATGACGGCAGTCTGTAAATAATCGAGTCTGTACCAGACTATCCAATGACTGACATCATGAGCATCAATCCACGCAATTGGGGTCGATGACATGCATCAACCAAATCAGCGAGTCTGACCACCCGATCCCGTTAGAGGCCTTTTACGACAAGCATAGTTGCTTTTTACAGGTTGGTGAAGACCTATTCTACCCATGATCTTCACGGGTCTGAAACAACGTTGAGAATCCAGTGGTCAGATATGACCTGCTTCCAATTTTCAGCGAATGACAACGGACGTCCTCCCACTGGACCCAGAGTCAGTATTATGTTGAAAGATGGTAGATGTAGATCAGAGTCCACAGGTAAAGCCAGGTAGATAGGATTGGAAACAAATGGAGGGTTGGATATGAAGTCAGAATCTGGGATAATCCCGACTTCCCTGTATGGATCCCCTGTGAGTATTTCCTCATCGTTTGTAGTTGGGTTTATGTGAAGTCCCGGATGGATGTTGAGATTATCCTTTTTTGGCTTGGCTTGAAATAATCCTTCCCTGAAGGGACAAAGTTCTTACAGGTGAGTTCTCTGAATGAGGTGTCCCAAAATGGTTCTCTTGAAAGAAAGACCAAGCAGAGCTCTTTCACTGCCAATTTGATGGTAGATACTTGGAACAGTCGTTAAATGTCGCACATAAATTGTATTACGGACAGCTGTATTGCGATACATATTGCAATATGTTTTGGGCCACAAATTATATATTTATTTGAACTGTTCAAATGGGGCTTCACTCAATAATCCTGACATCTGATTGTGAGATGGCTTTTGACAGTATTGATGAATAAGACTACTTATTACATCATCCATATGTAATGTTAATGTTAACAGAACGAAGTGTGTGCTGTTCAGATAGGAACTCAGTCAATCCAAATGTCTCAAGACTGTAGATATAATTTATAAGATTACCGGTATATATTCTTCTGTGACTGTATTGGAAAATATTGATACACAAGGATTGTATTGCGATGTGTGTATTGTTGATAGACATGTTGCCATATTCCGGTATACAGGTTATATTGCACACCCCATGATGGTGTAGGCAGAGAATCTGGGCTCCATGGGGTTAGCTGTTCTTCAGCCTGATGGTCTTAGCTACCAAGCAAAGACCATGACAGTCTTGAAACTTGACTAGGTAAAGCTTGGGAGCTACTACCTTGATGACTGACTAGTGCAGCCTTGGTGGTGGATGACAACAGACCAAGCTCATGCTGAAGCTGTCCCCCCTTCAGCTTTTTGGCTGGGGAATTCTTCTGAGCATGTTCATCTTGTCAATGCTTCAGTTGTTCTACTTCAGTCGACAATACCGTAAAACAGGAATCGAAGAGCGGCAGGGATGATGGAGAAAGATGTAAGGACATTCAGAGTCCTCTTTGCCACTTCCTTATGCTTGGCCTTCATAATGGATTCCAACTGCTTTGGATTAACAATACTCATTAATGAGTGATTTCGGTAATTTGTTGCAAATTTGGTGAGTCAGTGTCGGAATGCAAGACTGTCTGATTAACGGGTCTAAATAGCATTGATTTAATCTGTCCCTATCATTTGTGTCGGATAAAGCCGAATGTCGGATAAAGCTGAGAGTTGGATTAACGGAATTTGACTGTATAGTTGACAGTGAAGAAGACTTCTGTTGAATCCAAATAGAAGGACAGCTGACCTCACCAAGATCTATCAATACTTATCTTAGATCCCTAGTGTTGTCTAATATACCGGTAGTCCTATGCCTTAAACCACCACAAGTAAAAAACACTCAATGACATCCCTTTCAGTTTGGAAAAACACTTGCTCAAAGCAGTACTACTTTAAAACAAGTCCTATGGTCTAACTAACAAAGCTAACAACAATTCCCCCTTCTAGTTTTAGAAAACTAGATGAAGCATAACAGAAAATTCCATGCATATATCCACCTTAATATCAAAGTTATAAGCACTGATGGATTAATTACATCAATTCCAATTTTGGAAACCGCATCCTCAAGGCAGCACCATCTAATAGCATGTGAGAACATTTCTTGTTGCAACCTTCGTGTTACAAGTCTGAAGTCACCTTACGTTACTGAAATACATTCTGAAGGAAACCACATCCAAGTCAGCTTATGAATGAATAAACAGTTAATTAATGTGAAAAGTGTGTTATTATCTAAAAAATAAATCCGAAATCTCTTCTAATTTGAACCATGTTTCATGACCTCTAGAGGCTTTGACTTTAAATGGAGGTCATTCAATCACATGATCCCCATGTGCACAGGGCTTTTTTACCTAATGGGCCTGTAAACTTCACATTATAAACAACTTTGACAATGACAGAATCATGTTGGGACCTTGACCTTGTCCTGACGCGTGCCTGAACAATTTTCAAGGATTTATTTGGAAGGTATTCTCCAATTTGGTACTTTCAAAGGGACATAGCCTGATAAAACTTCAAAGCAGTCGAAAAATCTTTCATTACCTTCATCACTGCTGTCATAGTCATCATTACCATCATCAATGTCATCTTCTTCATCATCATCTTCACTACTGCTGTCATCAGCCAAATCTTCATCATCATCATCATCATTACTGCTGCTATCATCAGCAAAATCTTTTAAAATGTCAACACTGTCCAGATCATCTTCGTTAATGTCAACATTGCTTTCATCATCATCAGTGTCATCTTGTGGAGGAGATGAGAAATGTTTGAATTTTGACATCTGTCCATGTTTATCCCCTGTGCCTGCTGTTGCTGGTTTCCTAGGGAAACTGTCATTCTTCTTTCTCTGTGTGAAAGAAAACACAATCAAAGCATTGTTACCAAATGTAAAATATTGCAATAACAGAACTCACTCACTCACTCACTCACTCACTCACTCATCAAATATATGTAGCTCACCTGGATTTTGAAAAAAAAGTCCCTGCCATTATTGGCAGTCGCAAGACATGATTACATACCACCATACATTTCCAGTGTCATACCTTTAACTTTGTTTTGGTGAATGCTTGCCTACTTCAACCCCACAATGAGGTCCCTATAGGCACTTCAAATTTAATGACATCACTTGTCAAATGCAGAACTTTATTATGAAAGTAATGTAACTGGTAGAATAATACAACTTCTGGTTTGTGGAAAATAAAAGCCATATGCAGTGTGACAGGAAGACACATGCCTCTGGAAGCTTGAATAAGAGGCTTCCAGTTTAAAGACATCACTTCCAGTTTGAAACACATATGCCCATTGCAGTATAACTTTGAAACAGAAAGTTATACTGCTTAGAGCTACCTTAACGAGTTAATGAGCACTTCTGGTTGAATGACATTTGGGAAAACCCATGTCCAATACAAGACAACTTGAAAACAGGAAGTCCCATCCCTCTAGCTACAACAATAATATATATAAAAATATAGCTGCAAAGCAGCAATGGCGGGCTCCAAGTTACACTGCACAAACGTCCATGTTCGAATCCTTAAAGGGTTTCCTTGTACCAAATCCGTCACATGTAGGCACAACTTGCAGGGTATTGCCGCTACGAAATTGGCGTGTGCTTAGTCTGTTCTAAACCCATTTCCAACATCAAACATGTTCGAATCCTCAAAGGGTTTGTTTGTACCAACTCTGTCAAAAGATAGTCAACGTTTGCAGGACATTGGCGTGTTCCAGGGGTTGAAAAAGGCCAATTCTAACTCTGGTCGTCAAGGGTAGTACACATAATATTGAACAAGACTGTGGAGAACGCTTGAGTATCTGCAAAGCCAGTGAATGGGGGTTTATAGTAGATTTATGAGGCGCTTCCTTCAGTATTTGTACTCAAGTCAATTTGTACTCAATATTTTTTACTAAAATCAAGTAATACCACCAAGCGGGGTTGCTTTCAGTATGCAACCCAGAAAAAATGAGGTACATTAAGTATCAAAACTTCATGCAAACTTTCAATAGTTTCTGTGGAGAACCTTACAAGATATGATCTTTAAAGTAAAATTTCGGTGAATTTTTTTTATCAAAATCAAAATCCAATATGGCCGCAACTAAAAAAGATACCGTATATCGCTGTGTATAAGGCGAGTTTTTCGTACCTAAAATGAGGGGGTTAAGAAGGGGGGTCGTCTTATACACGGAGTCGAAGATCTCACATTTTTTTTCCACTGGCGATGTCAACAGGCGTCCAATAGCCAGCCAAGCATTTGACAATAAAACTTCGCATTTCGTCCTAAATAACTGTTCCAATAACTATTTCCATACATAAACATGATTTGTATCTCTTTTCCTTGAATAAAGTTTAATAACTTCTGCAAATAAAGTTGAAATGACCCTCGCCTCGATGCAGATTGTCAAACCACCTGACACGGTAAAACAATCAACATCCGTGAGTAGAGAGCCGGAAGTACCGGTAAGCATTTGCATATTGCACATGTGACCTAACATGTGATAACCGGTGAAGCTGAAATCAATTCCCGCTGTTTTTACAGTTGTATTAACAACTGTTGGAGACAGTGTGAATAAGTGATTGTGGAATAAACACGCTGAATGTGAAGCAAACATAAGCCTAGTTAGTTACAACACAGTTAATTGGCGATTAAATTACTCACCATTGTCTCTTATATGTTATTACTTCATAAATGAATTTTATTTTACGGGCACCAATTTGGTGTCGTACCGTGTAAACACAAAATGGCGACGTGTGCTGGAGTTACACACGCGACCTATCATTGTAGAAAAACAAAACAACGCAAGATAAACATATTTGTATTGCATATATAAGGTTTGTGTGCGCACTTGTGATGTCCGTGTGCGAAATACGCTACAGTCGGAAAGCGCACGTTAAATCTTCTATATCAGTCAGACTTGTGATGTGTTTCAATCCAGGTCGCCTTATACACGGAGTATAGGATTTTGGGTTGATTTTTAAGGTGTGTACAGGGGGGTCGTCTTATACGTGGGGTCGCCTTATACACAGCGATATACGGTATCCAAAAACGGCTATGGCTATTTGTTGTGTTCTGTATGGAGACAATTCTCAGAAAGTTTGAAAGCATTTCATGCAGTGGATTCAGAGGAGATAGTATTTGAAGACAGGTACCCAAAAAAACCCGTGAAAACCTTAAATCCAATATGGCTGCCAAACCATGTGACCAATGACCAAAGTCAAAGAACAAACAATGTCAATGAACTGAAGCAGCAGATACATACAAGGTTTGAAAGTAAACGGACAAACGGTTGTGGAGCAGCAGGGCAAAATATATCGTCAAAAAATACTTGTTTTTCAGTTATCTGCCCTTGTCCTTTGGGCCTATGGCCTTGAGTTTTGGGGGGAATCTAGTACTCAAAGGTCTCCATACACACACAAAATTTGAACAAAATCGGGCCAGTGGTTATTTTGCTAGCGCTGGTACAAAAATCGGCGGAATAATAAATAATAATAATAATAATAATAAATATAGCTGCAAGCAGTGATGTCGGGCTCCCGCTGGTTAGAATTGTAGAAGCGGATCCTGTTCTATTCATAGAAGTACTTTTGCAAAATTGCACTTTGGTTATACAGAGTACTAAAAACCTTTGAATCTGAGTTCTTAATGACCCTAATCTATTACCATTAAGGCATTTTCTCCTGTTGTTATATAAGTGCATTCCGATATGAGGAAGGATATGTGCTATACTGTGTACGACTATAATATGATCTGGATTATCAATAGGATATTTCACCTGTCCTTTTGACCAAGAAAAAAATTCCCATTTTGGCCCTGTACCTGTTAAGTATGGAAGATACCAGCATGCAGAGGTGTTGGTGACTTGTTATTGTAATATGCAGGAAATGGATCTTGTAATTTGACCCGTGCTCAGGGATGAGATGGCTTAGACCATTATCTAACAGTAACAACACATGTCGGTCACCTCTTGTCATCTCCTTGTTGAAGCAATTCAACCAATCAGCTAAGAAAACCTCAAGTCTTCCAAGCGTTTGTGATCAAAGTTTAAAAGAAGATTAGCTGTAAACACAATGGAGATCAATGCACTTAAGTAGTTTGAGAAAGCGACTGGTTTCTAAACCATAATGATATGGGTAAATAATACTCCTTAAAGTTGGCATTATATCTGAGATCTTTCAGAAAAAAATGGAATTATCAAAAATGAACAGGTTCAGATCATAAAAGGGTAATTTGATAGTGCGAAAATCCGTTCCAAAGAAAATAAGGCATTTTATAAAAAGAAAACCAAACGTTGTACAAAGATCCTTTTAGACAGGGAGCAACTGAATGGATTTAGTGTACAAGTACGGGAAACTGTGCACTTTCCACTGGCAGAATGTATTACAAACAACGTGAAGAGAATCTATACAGAAACAGACTATAGAAGTCGCTACTATTGAAACGAAGTAAACATATAAATGGTCTGTTATTACTTGAAATTGTGGTAATACAATTAAGACAAGAACTAGTACATTAAACGGAGAGTTCAGCGATATTAAACTTTCAATCACAAACGTACAAAATGCGTGCTTTCTGCTGGCAGAGACTACTGAAAACAGCGTGAAGAAAATCCATAATGAAACAGAATATAGAAATCGCTGCTATCGAAACATGAAGTTAACATATAACCCGTCGGTTACTATACTTGGAAGTTGCGGTAATACATTAATGACAAGTACGAGTAAATTAATCGGAGGGTTCAGGAATATCAAACTTTCAATCACAAACCTACCGTATCCCACAGTTCGAAAAAGATTTAGGAAGGAGGTGATCTCGGGGGTGGGGAGGTAGGGTCCGTTTTGACTGGAGGAGCCAACACTTGGCTCTCGGATGACCCCGCTGCCAGAAGCTTATGTAATCCTATATAGCGCTACCACTGCCTTGCTCTCCATTGCCGTGCACGTGGATCACGTTCCAATATGCACCCGACCGACCGACCGACCGACCGACCGACCCAGCCGCATGGGACTGAGGTACGCTGACACGCTGTGAGGCCAATACACATGTATGCGCAGTTCTTTGCTTGACAATGTGTATTGTGAATTTGCGCCAATTTATGCAGATATGAGCTTTGACATAACAAAACATGCGATGTCGATATTTACACCAAGTTTCTATACAGAACCGTTGAACGTACGAGCGCAAACGTAAATGTATTTCTATAGTCCGTTTCTGCTTGCGTTGTCCATCAGCTGTTTTAACACTGTATCTCATTGACCCTGATAACTGATTTCTGTGGTCCATAGCCTAAAACTATACACAAAGCTCACGTACTTCAGACTGTAGTTTGTTATATAAATAAACCCATACCACTGGTCTATCGACAATAATGTAGCGTATAGCGCCAAGAGAACGGAATCATATGCACGAGTATTGCTGTCGATTGAAGTGCAGTGAACGGGACTTATTTGTCATTTTACGGCTGCTTCTTTCAGTTTCTTTTACTTTAAAAAATGTTTGAAGAGTTCGTAAAACACCTTTGTCACCCCCACTAAATGACATTTTCAAAACATGTGAAATAAGAGTTTGATGTATGTAGGATTTGTGATTTGTGACTGCATTTCAATATCGAATTGCACATGTAAATACTAAAGATTGCCTAGTCTGTCAGTTATAAAATGATCTGGTTAGGAGCAATATGTTTAAAAGATGTTGTTATACATAAAATATGCATCATTTCTCTCTCCGTAGTCTTATTTTCTATGTCGCTACACTTGGAAGTGGTAACAGACATCCCCATTCTACATACACACACGAAATTTGGCCGAAATCGGACTGGTAGTTTCGGAGTTAAAGGTGTTTAGAGTTTTGCTATTTGGCAAGTCAGAGGCCAAAGAGTGCCATTTTCAAAAAGCTGTAGCTCCGTTGTCCGTTGAGCTACAGACAAACGGTTTGGTGTTCTGGAATCACCAGGAAAAGGGCTATCAGGTCAACATATCACACACGTATGTTTACTGCGAATATGTTAGTATGGTACTTGGAGACAAAGTCTGGAGAGTTTGGAAGCTTTTGAGCTGTTAGTTTGAGCTGAGGAGATTTTGGGAGTCAAGTACTGAGAAATCTGCTAAAAAACAGTGCAAAAACACTTAATCCGAACTGGAGGCCAAACGAAGCAATTTCGCTACATTGGATGTGTAGAGAATTTGTTGGCCATCTGATTCCGCACCAGTTCAAGAATTTTGGAAGTCTTTGGAGCTTTTGTGGCGGAGATTTTAGCTGTTGAAATTGCGATTTTTAAAGTTGTTTTGAGTTATCTGCCCTAAGTCTTTGAGTCTAGAGTCTTGAGATTTTTGTGGATATAACTTCAGTAGCTCAGCTATCTTTGTGCAAAATTTCAAGAGATTCTGAGTAGTAGTTTTGGAGTTCGGATTGGAACAAAAATTGGCGGAATAATAATAATAATAATAAATAATAATAATAATAATAATAATAATAAATCGAACAATTACAATAAGGCTCTTGCCAGGATGGCAGGGAGCCCTAATAAATCGAACAATAACAATAGGGCTCTTGCCAAGATGGCAGGGAGCCCTAATAAGAAATTGTTAATTTTGCGATTTTGGCACTTTTGACCCCGGGATCGGGTAGCTGGACTAAAACCATTTAAAAAAATTCAAGGTCACCAAGGTCAAGGGGTCAAGGTCATTTAGGTGGTCTGTTAAACGAAAATGTACTGTTTTTGGCGAGCTCTCACGCGACTGTTATTGCATGTATGGTGGAAGTGGTTGGTAATTATGCATTACCCCGACCAGTTCTAGCATATGTATAGGTAAATTTTGATGATATGCATGTCCGCCGTCCGTCCGCGCGTCTGTCCACCAAAACTCTGTTTTGTCATTTTCTCACGAACTATCTAACTTACAAAGCTGAAACTTAGCAAACATCTCCCCTATGTGTATCTAATAGTGCTGTGAATATCAATGCATTCCGTTGTCAAGTTTGGTTTCCATGGCAACCTGACAAAACTTAAATCCAAGATGGCGGCCAAATGGCTGGAAATATCCATTTTGACGGCCCGATCGAAAATGATCTTATGACGGTGTCACATGCAAAATATGGTAGCTATTGGAGCAATTTTGGCGGAGATATATGCTGTTTTGTGCCGTTTTTATCACTTTTGGCATTTTCACGGTCTTTAATCCAATATGTACGCGAAATGACGCAACTTTTGACAAACAGCTAAGAACATGAAATGTTCAGCGTCTGATGCTGGTGCATTGTGGTAATTTGTAGCACTTTCTATGAAGAACTTTAGCAGCTACGTAGTTTGCAAAGTAAAATATTAGAGGCTACCAAAATGCAATATGGCCGCCACATCACGTGACTTTTGATATAAGAGCAAGAAAAGATCTTGTTCAGCAACCAAAGCAAGACTCAACAGAAGTTGTTCAAGTGCCTTACCTGATAAGTTTCCAATGCTAGAGCTTGCTAAAGATGTCCTATAAAAAGTTTGAAAATAACTTTCAGCTGGAAGTTGCAGTCAATATGGCGGCCATTGAAGACATATCTCAGCATTTTTTCTTTGAAGTTGTTAGTATGGTACTTGGAGCCAAAGTATGGAGAGTTTGGAAGCTTTTGAGCTGGTAGTTTGAGCTAAGGAGATTTTGGGAGTCAAGTACTGAGAAATCTGCTAAAAAACAGTGCAAAAACACTAAATCCGAACTGGAGGCCAAACGAAGCAATTTCGCTACATTGGATGTGTAGAGAATTTGTTGGCCATCTGATTCCGCACCAGTTCAAGAATTTTGGAAGTCTTTGGAGCTTTCGTGGCGGAGATTTTAGCTGTTGAAATTGCGATTTTTAAAGTTGTTTTGAGTTATCTGCCCTTAGTCTTTGAGTCTAGATTCTTGGGATTTTTGTGGTATCTGCTTCAGGACCTAAGCTATCTTTGTGGAAATTTTGAAGAGATTCTGATCAGTAGTTTTTGAGTTACGATTGGAACAAAAATCGACGGAATAATAATAATAATAAATCGAACAATAACAATAGGGCTCTTGCCAAGATGATAAATCGCAATAGTTGCTTGCAATATTAATAGTTATCGCAATAGCGCCACCAGCGGCTGTTTTGAGTTATCTTCCTTCTATGCCTCTCCTGTGGACCAATTAGATTCCACCTCTCGTATCACTTGCATTTGTTTCTAACAAAATGGCGGCGCCCAATCAAGACGATCTGATCGACAATCAAGATCTATATTGTGATAAAACGGGTCTTACATCGTGAAGTGCATCAAATCACGTGAGCACCTTTATTAAAAACTTGAAAAGATTTGGAAAATATCTGTTGACGAGTTGGCTGTGCACATGCTGTGCAAATCCTGCAATCAACCGAACTCTGCATGACTGTTTACGAACCGGATTTCGAGTTTGGTGAGCGATTTTGGACTATGCATAGACTCGTTGGTCCAGCCAAACTCAAACTCCATAATACCAGCCTAGTTCGGCAAGGGTGGAAACTGAACTTTTATAGTGAATTAACTCTCGTCTCGGGAAGATGCGATCTGGCTGACATCCAGCCAGTCTGCTTATGTTTAGGATTTTTAAAAACATTACATCTTATTTCTGTCTGCTCATCCATTTGAAGATTCACTGAAGATTCCTTCAGTTGTTTACTCAAGGGAATAATCCCTGACAGCCACTTATTGTGTAGAATAGGGCCGAGGATTCAGCCAACAGTATTGCTTTCTCAGTATTATGCAGGTGGTTATCCTTCAAAACAGTCCATTCACTATACATGATTTGCAGAGCAGGCTGGCATCTTATCTTGACAAAGACGTGAAGCCATACAACATCAAACATCTGCAGCGCCGTCTTCTGGAACACTTTGGTGCAAAGGTGACTATCGCAGAAGTTGAAGGAAGAGGAAATGTTGTTACTTTTGTCGACAAATCAGCAACTTTTCTGCAAAACTCCTATCATGAAGATGACAATGATAAAGATGACACATTGCAACAAGCCAGAATGTTGGGATGTCATATCAGAAAGCATTAGACATTTAAACATTTTCCATGAATTTTAAGAAATTTACTCTCCTAGATTTGTATGTTTGTTTGTTGTTTTACGCCACACTCAGCAATATTCCAGCTATATGACAGCGGTTTGTAAATAATCAAGTCTGGACCAGACAATCCAGTGATTGATACCATGAACATCAATTCACGCAATTGGGATCAATGACATGCTTCAACCAAGTCAGCGAGTCTGACCACCCGATCTCGTTAGTCGCCTCTTACGACAAGCATATTCGCCTTTTACGCCAAGCATGGGTTGCTGAAGACATATTCTACCCCTGATCTTCACGGGTCTACTCTCCTAGAATTTGAATAATTGTATCTAGGAAAACTGACATTTGCAAGAAAATTGCAATCATTTTCTTCACTTTACTTGACCGTTGATATCAGTCCCAAGTATTTCGAGAAGCAAAGTTCTTTATCAGGCTATGACCTGGGCCTAGATTATTTATACAATCCGAGTCCTAAAATTATTAGAAAGTTATCGAAAGGAAATCGAAAAGGAAATCTTAAGACTGTCGTAGCCTCGAAATTGACTAAATGTCGTAGCCTATTTTTGAAAACTGTTTTAACCCTAAGCTATCGTAAGAATGTTGTAAATCTAAGATAGCTCAATACATGTTGTAAGTATTTTTTACCTTCATCAAAGATAGCGTCATTCTATGCCATAGATATTTTTCAAACCAATAATCTGCCTTACAGTTAAACATTGACATTTCATTTTGTGAAACTGTGCAATTCAAATTGACCCTTCGGAAAAAAAAAAGAAAGAAAAAAGATTTCACGTCAGAAATGTTGCTAATCACGAAAGCGATCTACATAATTATGGATTCAATAGCTTAAAATATATTTCTATGCTGAAAGAAGTGTGAAAGGTCATACCTTTTTGATAATTTGTAAGAATAAACACAGAAGGAGTTGGCAGGCTATAGTAATGACCTACCTTATAGATAACTCACCAAGTGCATGTCCCCCAAAATCAAATTTGGAAATTTTAATATAAATTGTATACTTATATTCTTATCCTATCTCATACTTTGCATTTTATCCCTTCTTCGATCCTATGTGGGAATGTGCTTGAACCCCTGCATCTCCATGTTTACGTCCCAAAGCTAGGTCAATCATGTTCCTCTCGTGTACGTTTGAACTGACAACATGTGCGTCTCTACCTGTTCATTCTCTTTCGCAGAGCTCATAAGGCTAGAGTAAATGAGATGCGGGGATGGTCGGGTGGGCCTATCGCGTGTGAGATAGGATAAGTATATAAATATACAATTTTGTAGCGTTTTAGTATCATATAACCAGTCACTCGCTTTATCCATACGATATCTCTATATAAATGAGTGCGCACGTGTAACAGCGCCAGAAGTGTGTGTGTGTTGTGCGCTAGCAGACCACATGGCTGCCGACTACACTTGACTGAGTATATTGACATGTAATGAGAGAATACAACCTTTCCCCGGAAAGCCGAGTGTTTGTTGTAGCTGCCAAAGTCATCACATAAATTGGCGACGAGGTAAAACTGGATGTCTTAGCGTTTTTGTGGACATTTTGTGTGATTAACGTCCGTCGTGTTTCACTCGCTCCATAAACATGGCGTCGTCTACCTCCGGGAAGATCGACAAATTTAATACAGAGACTGACAGCTGGGACATTTATTGTGAGAGGTTAGACTTGTACTTTACGGCTAGAGGTGTTGATGACGAGGATGATGTGATGAAACGGGCTATTCTGCTTAGTGAAATGGGTAAGACAGCCTACACACTTCTCCAAAATTTTTGCGCTCCTACGAAACCTAAGGAAATGAGGTTTGCTGAGATAGTGAAAGTCATGCGCGATCATCAACACCCAACACTGTCAGTGATAGTTGAAAGACTTAAATTTCACAAGAGGGATAGAAAGTCTCAAGAGAGTGTTGCAGCGTATGCTTCCGAGTTGCGCAAACTGGCAAGTACATGTGACTTTGGTACTACTCTTGATGATTCACTCAGAGACAGACTAGTTTGTGGCATTAATAATGATGCAATACAGAGGAGATTATTAGCAGAGAAAGCTCTGGATTACAATAAGGCTTTTACACTAGCACAGTCAATGGAATTGGCAGCAAAGAATGTAGAAGATATTAAAGTTGGTGCTTCAAGTGTTTCAGCAGCTACAGGGGGTAACATGCACAAGATGTCATCATCTCAACATGCTCCTGTCTACCCGCCATGTGACAGATGTGGTTTACGAAATCACAAATCTCCGGACTGTCATTTTCGTACCTCAAAGTGTTACAATTGTGGTAAAATTGGCCACATTGGGAAGGTATGTCGTCAGTCACAGAATAGTAAAGGTCTCGTTGTGGACGTGACTCGTATCGATCTAGAGGTCAAGGTCGAAGTCGGGGTCAGCACAAGCGTTCAGCGACAAATCAGGTCACTCCTGATAACTATGATGATGTTGAAAGTGAAATATATGACATTTACAAGATGGAGACTAGCTCTACACCTTTTGTTGGGAGGAGAGAGAAGGAACCACCAATGTTTATTGATTTAGCACTTAATGGCCAGCCATTAAGCATGGAGCTGGATACAGGTGCAACATTTTCAGTGATTAATGAGGACACTTACAGATCGTTAGGGAAAGATCCACCCAAACTAGGACCTCCTCATACCTTGTTACGTACTTACCTAGGTGAGAAGATACCTCTGCTTGGTTCATGCTCAGTGTAAGTGAACTACGGCAAACAGTCAGCAGAACTGCCAGTGATTGTAGTGAAAGGGAGAAGAGCTAATCTCTTTGGTCGCGACTGGCTGCGACATGTTCGTCTAGACTGGGGAACAATCCTCAGAGTAGATTGTGATGATGTGCAAACTATCCTTAACTCACATTCCGATGTCTTCAAGGAGGAACTTGGTGAGTTGAAAGATACAAAAGTGAAGATTAACATATCTATTCCTTCACAACCACGCTTCTACAAGCACAGGAACATGGCCTATGCCTTGAGGGACAAGGTTGAGAATGAACTTGAACGATTAGAGCAGCAGGGTGTCATAAAACCAGTGCAGTACTCAGAGTGGGCAGCACCCATCGTACCAGTGTTGAAGTCGGATCAGTCTTCAGTGCGCATATGTGGAGATTACAAACTAACAGTCAACCAGGTTGCTAAACCAGATTGTTACCCAATACCCAGGATTGAGGACTTATTTGCATCACTCTCAGGTGGTCGCAAGTTTACGAAATTGGACATGAGTAATGCCTACCAGCAGATAGTGTTGGACGATGATTCCAAGAAACTCACCACAATTAACACCCATAAAGGTCTATACGAGTACCAACGATTACCTTTTGGGGTGTCGGCAGCTCCTGCTATCTTCCAGCGGACAATTGAATGTCTTCTCAGCGACTTGCCACATGTGTGCGTCTACCTCGATGATATTCTCGTCACAGGTGTTGATGATGCAGAACACAACAAGAATCTGAATGAAGTCCTTGACAGATTGCAGAAAGCAGGTTTGCGTCTAAACGCTTCAAAGTGTCACGTCAAGAAAGACTCAGTCACTTACCTGGGACACCGGATTGACGCACAGGGACTGCATCCATTAGAGGAGAAGGTAAACGCTATTGTGTCCGCACCAGCTCCTCAGAATGTGACAGAGTTAAAGTCATTCCTTGGGATGGTACAGTACTACCAGAGATTCCTGCCAAATCTCTCTACGACGTTAGTGCCACTACATGGGTTACTACAAAAGGACGCTCCATGGTCATGGACCAAGAAGCATGATACAGTATTTCTAAAGGTGAAATCTCACTTGTCTTCGTGTAAGGTCTTGACTCACTACAATCCAGACCTTCCTCTCAACTTAGCAGCTGATGCTTCTCCATATGGAGTAGGTGCTGTCCTGTCACACATCATGCAAGATGGTACTGAGAAGCCTGTGGCGTTTGCGTCACGTTCCTTGTCACCTGCAGAAAAGAACTATTCACAGCTTGATAAAGAAGCACTGGCAATAGTGTTTGGCATAAAGAAATTCCACCAGTATTTGTTCGGACGGAAATTTCAGCTGTTATCAGATCACAAACCCCTCATGGGTCTACTTGATGCAGAGAAAGGCATTCCAGTGATGGCGTCAGCCAGACTCCAGAGATGGGCCTTGATGCTGGCAGCGTATGATTACAGTATTGTGTATAAACCAGGCTCAAAGTTAGCAAACGCAGATTGTTTGAGCAGATTGCCTCTGCAAACCTCTGTGTCTGTGCCGCCTGTTCCAGGAGACACAATAATGCTCCTCGAGAACATGGCAGAATTCCCAGTGAATGTGCGACAAATTCAGTTTTGGACAAGGAAGGATCCCTTGTTAGCTAGAGTGAAGAAAGTAGTGGATGTGGTTTTCCAGAAAACATGAAGCCAGATACAGAGCTAAAGCCATATATTCAGAAGAAAACTGAGCTAAGTGTTCAGGATGGTTATAAATCTGTGGGGTAACAGAGTAGTGGTTCCACCTCAGGGTAGGAAACAGTGTGTAGATGTGTTGCATGAAGCTCACCCTGGAATAGCGAGGATGAAAGCTATTGCCAGAGGTCTTGTATGGTGGCCGTGCATTGATTCAGAGCTGGAGAACAAGGTCAGGACTTGTTCCATATGTCAGGAGAGTCGTTCTTCACCCTGCGAAGCAAAGTTACATCCGTGGGACTGGCCGTCCAAACCATGGTCACGTCTGCACATTGATTATGCAGGTCCCTTACAAGGTCAAATGTTCCTCATCATCGTAGACTCTCACTCTAAGTGGATGGATGTTTTCCCTGTCAACAGTGCAACTACAAGTGCCACTCTTGAGTGTCTTCGGAGAACATTTTCCATTCATGGTCTACCTGAGACAATAGTGTCTGATAATGGGACATGTTTCACAAGTGATGAATTTGCTATATTCATCAAGAGAAATGGTATTCAACACATCTGTACATCCCCTTACCATCCAGCGTCCAATGGACTGGCAGAGAGGAGTGTCCAGACGTTCAAACAGGGATTTAAGAAGCTCAGCGGCGGTTCCATCAACACCAGGGTGTCAAGATTCCTGTTCAGGTATCGTAACACTCCGCAGACTACGACAGGGTCATCTCCAGCGCAGTTACTATTGGGAAGACGTCCACGTTCTCATCTTGACTTGCTTCACCCTGACATCGGTGTTAAAGTTCAACATAAACAAGAGAAGCAGGCACACTACCACAATAGACATACAAAGTCACGGGAGTTCGCTGTCGGTGATCTTGTTTACGTCAGGAACTTTCTTGGTAAGCCTAAATGGTTACCAGGGGAGATAATCCAGTGTACAGGTCCTATCTCCTTCAAAGTCAGCTTGGAAAATAACAAAATTGCGAGGCGACATGTAGATCACCTCATCAAGCGTTATGTGGACCCCGATGCTGTGAAACCAGAATCCCCAGGATTGTTGGAAGAAAGTGAAGTGTCGAAGTCTGTCATCACTTTCTCACCAGAGCTCCCAGAGCCTAGTTCTGTACCAGTATCACCCGCAGACACGCCATTTCCGCGTACCAGGTTACCTTCATGTGACACTAGTCCAGAACTGTCCTCATCTGTTGAGTTGAGAAGATCGACTCGTGAGCGTCGAGCTCCAGATAGACTAAATCTGTAAACTACTGTATTTCATTGTTAAGTGTTTTGTTTTTTTTCAGATTGAACTTTAAGGTGCATGCTCAATTCATTTATTTCAGAAACCAAGTGAATGAACATTAAGTTTGTGAATTTCAGTGTTCAAGAATACTTCAGTGAACTTTATGGGAAAATTTCCATTGAACCTCTGGAGTTGATCACGATTTCTTTCTCAGTGACTGATGAGTTAGTAACATTGTTCACTAATTGCTTAAACAACAAGTTGTTAACTAAAGGGGGAGGAATGTAGCGTTTTAGTATCATATAACCAGTCACTCGCTTTATCCATACGATGTCTCTATATAAATGAGTGCGCACGTGTAACAGCGCCGGAAGTGTGTGTGTGTTGTGCGCTAGCAGACCACATGGCTGCCGACTACACTTGACTGAGTGTATTGACATGTGAGACGCATCAAGATGTATTTGAAGTGCCCGATCCGGACACAAGGAGACTTCTTCATGGTCGTTCGATCCCAGAATAGCCGAGAGTCGGGGGAATCGTAAATGGCTGGTCTGGTTGTCCTGGAAGTTGGTTCTTTGCCACAAAATCCAAATGAAGCCCCAGGAACGCTTTGCCACTTCTGGATCTGTCAAACTGTACCCTAGTGATATCCAAAGCATGAATTTTGCTAACCCGAGCAGCGGTGGCCAAAGCCAACAAAAAGATGGTCTTCAGCGTAACTGTCTAGAAATATCCTTCTCCGTCAGTGGTTCATAATCGCCAGAAACCAGGTGTTGAAGAATAATGTTAAGGTCCCACGAAGGAGGCTGAAAACAAGCAGCTTGGTCGGCTAATTTGTAGGAACGGATGAGTGATAGTAGCTCCGTAACTGTGGAAACCTTTACACCGGAAGTGGTAGCAATGACGGAGTTAATAGCTGCGAGGTAGGTTGCTGACGTGGATCCCCGAAGTTTCGGAGTTGAACGCAGGTGATGTTAATAATCGGCAATGTGTTCAGGCAAAACCGAGGTAGGAGTCGAAATATCATGAGCGTGACACTAAGTCTCAAAAGCCGTCCACTTGTGGTCATAAAGGCGCCTGGTGGAGGCACGATGGGCATCAGTAATGGTTCTTTGCTATCTGCTGGGAGTAACCTTTTGCTATGAGGGACTTCTGCAGATGTGCTAAACGCAAACACGGAGCAATGTCAGAGACTGATGGAGACATCGGAAGTGAGGTTGAAGGAGGAGGTCGTCGCAGAGCGGAAGAGGATGAAATTGTTCGTTGGCGAGCCTAAGTTTTGTGGGGAACCAGCTGTGTGTTGGCCAATAGGGTGTGACCAAAATCAGAGACAGGCAATTGGTGGCTGCTACCTTTTGCAGGACCCAGGGAAGGAGCCCTGTCAGGGGAAAGGCGTAGACATTGAGACCTTCCGACGAGATCGCTAACGCGTCATGCTCCCAAGCCCGAGGGTTTGGGATGTGAGATACAAATCAGAATAGTTGAACGATGAAGCAGGTGGTGAAGAGGTCTACTTCCAGGGCCCAATAAAGTTGGCAAATCCATTGGAACGATTGTGGATAAAGAGACGACTCGGTTGGTGATGGTGTGTCTGGTTTGGACAGGGATTCTGCTATGACGTTGGATATCCCCAGAATGTGCCGAGCACGGACATGTATGTTGAGGGAGTTGATGAGAAGAAAGAGCAAGTGAGAGTAGGGACATTAACTTCGTGGATCCCATCCTGTTGATGGACCAGACTACTGCCACATTTCGGACTGGATCATGAGGGAGGAGGACCAGAGGAGGTCCGACCAATGCGAAATCGCGAGAATGGCTGCCTTGGAACTCGAAATTGTTGATGTGTTGATTCTACGTCGGACCACCGCCCTGCTTCTTGCCAATCTTGAAAATGTGATCTCCAACCGACGGTTGAAGCATCGACGAACAGATGGAGGGATGGAACAAATGGCATCAAGGAGACCGCGTTGCAAACGTTTGACATGACTAGCCACCATTGAAGATGAGGGTGGAGAGGGAGCAGTAGAGAGATCAGCTTGTGACAATCGTTGATCCTGATAAAGGGTGCGAGAAAACATTTTAGAGGTCGCAAATGAAGTCGACCCCGTACAGTGAGGGCCTGCGCCAATTTTAGGAGGCCCAGGAGTTGTTGCCATTGGCGCAGTTGAAGCGGCTGTTTGAGTGCTAACGGTACTAGACATTGAATCTTCACCCACCGGTCGCAGGGAACGAACAGGGCTCCTATGAATTGGAGACGTTGGGTGGGAATGAGTTCCGACTTTTGTTTGTTGATTAGCTTGCTGAGTTGTCTGAGAAGACGCATTGTGAAGGCTAGTTGTAGACAGAGGAAATCGGTATCTGCGTCTAGATAAGAATCGAACACGATCCTGCGAGGATGTAGGAACTTCGCGTTTGATCGGGTCAGACGCGTAAAAAGCCACGGGGCCGAAGAAATTCCAAACAGGAGGGCCTTCCATTGTAAATGGCGGTCTTGAAATACGAACCTGCGTAAGTGACGTTGCTCACAATGGATGGGAACGTGCAGATAGATCATATCTTAGATCAAGACTGACCATATAAACGCTGTAATGAATGAGCGTGATCGAAGTCATGCGAAAATGTGGCGGGGTTTCGAAGTATGTAGCGTTGAAAGTCTTCATGTTGAGCCGTAGTTTTAAACTCTTCGTTTTGGGGACAAGAAAAATGGGTAAATATAAAACGTCGCAGGAAGTGCGCAGCGACATTTGATTTTTTGCTAGTCATGTACCTACAGTGTCGATCAACTTTGGTAGCTGCCTGGCCGGATACGTTCTCCAATGGGGATTGAGCGTCGTAGGTGGCTGTGCAATCATTGGTAATCGATACCCTTGTTGAAGTAGCTGCATCACGAAGGGGTCTGCGAGCATGGTCCAATTGCTTGCAAAGATCCTGCGTCTTCCATCTACAGGCGTGGGTGTAACGGGAACAGCTGGGGGTGGAAGTTCCCAGTCACGCCGATTTGAAAATGAGTCAAGTTCCTGATGAAGCTCCCCCTCGACGCCCTTGGGTGCGGTAGAGGAGACCAATAGAGCCCTTCTTGACTTCTTCGGGCTCTGCCACTCCCTCGAGAGGGATTAGGCTGGGAGGAAATAAGCTCGCTTCAATCGGGGATATTGGCGATCATTTTTCTCTTGATCTTCCAATTGTCTTTTCTGGAGACTTAGAAGGTCCACAGTGAAGGCTGAAGGCAAGAATCTCTCTGCACGTCCTGTGCAACCTGTTGTATCGCGTCAGCAAATAAGGAGCGGGAAGACCAGGGTTGCTGAAACAGTTTGGCCTTGAATTGGTCGGCCCAGGAAGAATGTTGCAGCACACCACAGAGACAAAGAGCCGTCATGGAGCCGGCTGGGTCAGCGAGGAGGTCCAAGATCTGCGTAAGCTTGATTAATCCCCGAGTGAAGGCCTCTTCTCGGGAGGGAGTGGAGAGAGAGAGACAGAGAGCTCGTCAAAAATCGTAGACACGAGTGGGAGGGTACGTCGGACTGTGGCATCCAAGTGCGTTAGGTCCCGATCTTCAACCACGTAAGACCAGGTTGAGCGTTTCTGAGTAGAAACGTCACAGTCCAAATCCGGGGAGGCAACCACAGTAGACATGCCAATCTGATGACCACCTGCCTAGGGGAATATTCTGCTCAAAGTATCTCAAGCAGTTATTTAATAATATTTATCCAATTATTTTTGCATACTTTTTCAGGTCAGTGTTATTGACTTGAATGTATCATTCCTTGCCAAATTATTATATTTCATGCATCATGTTATTAGGTGTAACATATCATACGTAATTATTCATTTAGACAAATCATTGCTTTATGGTTTCGAAGAAAATATTTTAATATTTTCGTAGATGATTTGAGACTTTCGGGGCTGTTTCGGGTGAAAGAGAATCAAATTTTGAGCCAATTTGATAACATGTTGGACACAGTTTGCCCAACGTACATCTGTAATTTTTCCCATCCCTTTTAAGACAATCTGCTTGACGTCGGCAAGCTTGAAGGTCTTATTTTGCCGTGCGACCATATTTTTCAAATCACCCCTGATTAGTTTGATGGGATTCAAATCACAATGGTAAGGAGGAAGTCTAAGCACTTCGTGACCCTGTTCTCTCAACATGTTGTCGGGGGTTTGTTCTGAAGAACCAGTTGGTAGAAGTCAGCTTTTTTGGCTTTCGTGGGCCGAGCAATGTGATTGTTGTCCAACCACTGACATATCTCCCCATTGGTGGAATTTGAGGTTGGACAATGGTTGATAGGATCTCGACAACTGTGATAGGGAGCATTGTCCATAACCACCAAGGATTTATCAGGCAGTGCTAAGAGGAGCTGCTCCTCAACATACGCTGTGAAAACCTGACTATTCATCTCGTTAGGTAGTCTCTGCCATCTGTAGATCTGGATCTGAACACTAGATCACACCCAGGGAGGAAACCTCTGTGGGAACCTGCATGGAGGACAATCAGGCGCTCCCCTTTACCAGGGGGGATCTTGCGCTGTGGCTCTCTGGTATCTGGGTGAGACCATTGGTAAGCCGCTGTGTGGCAGGCGTTAACCAAGGTTTCGTCCAAATAGACAGGTTCATAGCCTTCTTCTCGTTTCTTTTTAATAGTGCGCAAATAATTGATACGCAAACGAATGATATCTGGTCGTTCACACATTGCTAGTTTCGACCCTTTCATCTTTTTGTACTGATATCCTTTTTGTAAGTCATGCTCTGTAAGGAGAATTTGTTTTAGTTTTCGTGTTGAAATAAATTCATTTTCTCGTGTTAAAGGGGCACTGATCTAACGCAATTCCCCGGGACTGGTTGTTGCCTTTGTTATTGTTTTTTCCCAGTGAGTACCCGGATGTATAGCAGAAATCTAGACTAGTTTGCGTCCTCTGCTGCGCCATTTGTAAGCGCATTAGTCACTTGTATGGGTAGTAATGAGGGCGTATGTTCACATTGATCAACAAAGTGAAATACAGTTTTCGAGGTAATAAGGAAATGTAGGTATCTTTGTGGGTAGCATCGGAAATGGTGAAGAAGTTTTGATAAGTCACTTGCTTGGTAATTTTGCGATTTTCGTTTACACTATTTTGACTTGCAACACAAAGTAAATATTTCACCTGAGCATTGCTTTTTGATAGTGTGTATATTTTTTACTGTCAAAATGTGTAACATTTTCAAATTTATTAAACGACTAAATATTCAGTTATTTAACAAAATGACTGAAAAACATTTCCATCTGTATTATTATGATAACGAATTCCAAACATTTTGTTGTTTAATGTCATCACCAAGAGACTGAAAATGTTACGTTGAAAAGTACATTTCTATGTTGTTTGGCTTCTAACCCTACATAATAATCTGTTGTGATGTTTGTAGGCCCTTTTGATCGTCTTAATCAATCTGGACAGATTTTTTAGTCAAAATGACTGAAATATTTACACATTTTATAAATTGCCTGAGAGAATTACATTTTACAAATTGACGGTAATATATACACGCTTACAAGGCAAAAGGCCTGTGAAAACAACGTTTATCATGCATTGAAGAATTTCCCAACCAAGACGTAGAGAAACAAGGACGAATCGGTTCAATGCTACAGCAAATGAAGGAAAACAAAATGCAGATATCATAATTACAACCTACCAAATGTATGTGTATAAATTTTAGGCAACTTCCTTGTTCGAGGAATGTATCCGTGAATATCCACACAAAGGAACAATATCCCACTCGTCTGCAGCTGTACAAACAAACTTATTCGATGTCACGTGTCTCTGTAACAATCACATAATTTAAAAGATATATATCGTTTCGGGATATTATAACCTGCGTTCGTTTCTGAACTGATCACTTAGATTGTTTCAGGTGTTTCACATAGGTGTCAAGTCTCAAGGGTCAGCTGATCAATCAATCAACGTATTATCAGTTAACCCTTTGAACAAAGTATGTTGTTTTTACATCGGCACTTCACGCAAGGATAGGAGTGTATTCCCTTTGTTTTAGTAAACCTAGACATGTAAACACTCACTTTTGACATATCCACTGTGCAAGATAACAGTGATTAATCAATCAACGTATTTTCTGTTAATCCTTCGATGATTAGGAACGATCTGTTGATTTACAAAAAAAAGTAAATCAACTGATCATTCACCTCTTGCTGGTCTGCCACGTGCATATTACATAACACACATTTCACCTCACTTCAAACCTGGATTTAGATTGAATAATTACCCCAGACACAATAAATGCCAAATGGGAACCTTTGTCAGGTAATCTAAGTGGTGCTACCACTAATAGTACCAGTAATAAATTCATTAACTGAGCATCAAGTGAATGACGACAAATACACAAGTGTAGGGTTATACGAGAAAACGTGGATGACAACAAGGGAGTAGTAATCGTATAATCGATGCAAGCCGAAATCCGAAAATGCTTTCACTGCATGGATACTTTTTTTAGTGTTAACTATAACCATCTGGGTTATTTCCAAATGATGACATCCGATGAGCTCCGCCGTTCTTTTTGTCTGTTTGTTTAGGCTGAAGAAATTAATTAACATGCGCCCTTTGTCGAAATCTTTATAGAGCACGGTTAACCAATCAGTGTTTATGCAAAAATGCGTAAAACAAATATTGCCTCCAGCCTCTAAGTTTATTTAGCTGTCCTTGCCGACGGTAGCCCAGTCTCTGGTCACGCTCAGTTGCGTTGCATATCATCCGGGTACTCACGGGGAAAAAACAATAACAAAGGCAACAACCAGTCCTGGGAATTGCGTTTGATCAGTGCCCCTTTAACAGCCGAATCACGTCCCTGACAACTTTCTAATCTAAACCGAATCTAACTTTAATTTCCTATCCTGTTTTGAGATGCCCCCTAAGGGATGTGCAGGGGAGCATGTGTTTTTATGAAAGTTCAAAATCTTAACTACGGTTTGTTTGGGAAGCTGTAACGCATGAATTGTTCTTTTCATGTACTTTGAAATGTCAAAGAAGGGCGAACGTCTTTCACTTTCAGCCTTAAAGTATTCAAATATTTTAACAACGAAACCTTTCGCATCAGCGGAAAGATGCTTGCGCTGAGACATGATGAAATCTAATGCTAACACCGTATTCATGTGTGCGTGATTCCCGTGCAACCTTTCGAGTTGAGTTGATTAGTTCAACTGTGTCATATGGCCCTGTGATGCAGGGGTAGCATTATGCAGATGGCTGTTGCAATGAATGCTCGTTCCACCCGTGACAAACAGGTCTGGTTGTTGATGAAATATAGTGATAGCTAAATAGACAGATTTTTTATTCATGCACTGATTGTCTTTAAATGTAATATCCAGTTATGTATGACTGTTTAATAATCTCATACCAACTTTGACTGGAGTAGGTCCAATAGTTTTTCAGATATTGTAGTAAACGTCGGTACCTTGAATTCACTTCCAGACTATAGTTGTCGATGATGGCAGTGGGCTACAAACAATAACAATGAATCTTCCGACAATGGAGGTAACACACAGGGCTGCCACACAAACCCGCACAAAGCCATGAAGGTTAAAAAGGCTTGAACCCCTCCTCTGTATACAGCCCTCATGGCTTTTGACACAGCTTGCGACCACAAATCATCTAAGTCTGGACTGGTTGTAAGGTGAGCTGACACAGACGGAGGCATGTTTCTGGTGCAGGTTCGGCATTTGGAGCTAGTTGCCGGAACTTGGTCATCTGGAAGCGAGATAAGGCATCACAAATACGGTTAACTCTGCCAGGTATATGTTGGGCACTAAATAAGAAATTATATTTGGCAGCTGTTAATACGAATTTCCTTATCAGACACATGATGAATGGAGATTAGAAAGACATTTGCAAAGTATGTCAACAGTAGCCATATTGTCACAATGAAATCTAATACTTTTGTTAGTCCATAACCTCCCCCAGATTGCAGCCGCCATAGTGAGTGAGTGAGTATGGTTTTACGCCGCTTTTAGCAATATTCCAGCAATATCACGGTGGGGGACACCAGAAATGGGTTTCACATGAAGCCGCCATATTGATAGGGTAAAATTTGAGTAAGGCAATGGACACCCTGGAAGTAAGCTCCAAAACCAACAGATGCAGCAGCATCTGTGTACATGTCAAATTGAGAGGCTGCGATTCGGTCTTCCATGAAAAACAACCGGCAGTTCCAATCGCATAAGAATGTTTTCCACATATCACATATCCACATATCTGGACGACATTGTTTGTTCAAAGTGACCCAATGACGTAGGTGTTTCACAGAGTGGGCCAGTTGTAGGAGGTAACTGATGAATGCCCTACACGCTGGAATGATCCACATAGCAAAATTTATATGACCAATAATGCTGAGCAGTAGCTGCTTTGTGACTTTCTTGGCACCTTGAATAGTTGCCATGATGGAGACAATTCTTGCAACTTTCTCAGTGGGAAGACAAGCTTCCATTCTATCAGTGTCCAAAATATTCCCAAGATACTCCAAACATGTGACCAGTCCAACTGTTTTATGAGGGGACAAGGGGATATTCAGTTCCGAGAATAAGCATTGAAGTTTGTTCATGGTGCTAATGCCTTGTTCTAAGTCCTTATCCACAGTCAAAAATCATCCAAAAGACACAATATATTGTCAATGTCATACACATGATTTGCAATCCAACACACTGCTGCAGACAGGCCATCAAACAGTTTTGGACTGAACCGGCATCCGAAGACCAAGCGAGTGTAATAATAAAGCTGATTGTCCCATGATATGCCATGTAAGTTCCATAAGAAAGGGTGAATTAGAAGCATTTTGGATGCAGCTGTTATGTCAACCTTACACAGGTAAGCATGTTGGCCCATGGCTTTGATAAGTTGGATAGGGTCATCCACTTTCACATAGGTGAGGGAGAATAGTTCTTTGTCAATTAATGAGTTCAAACTTGGGTTTTTTACATCATCATGTGGGGCCGAGAGGTCAACAATCAATCGCTTCTTTTTGGAATATTTCCCTTCCACGATGCCGATTGGATTTACCCTGTGGTGAGGGAATGGAGATTGTGTAAATGGACCTATCAAATAGCCTTTGTATAGTTCATCTTGTATAATGGTGGCTTCTGTTTCAGGTTTGTTTCGAGCAGATGATAGATTCTTGCAGACAGTAGTGTGAGTAGGTGGACATGTAATGCCTGTGTCAAAACCAAATTTAAAACCATGCAGCAACGACTGAACAAAGGCACGGTTTGGGTGATCAGACAGCCGTTGAGTCAGTTTATCCACGTCAACAGGAGAAGGGGTCGCATGTAGTCACTGTTGGTGCTTTTTGACAGATAAAAAGTTCTGGACAGGTGTCGACTTGCCTGCTGGGAATCGAGTCTCTCCTGTGTTATGAAAACATTCGAAAGCAGGGTGTGGCTTCCGACATAGAGAGCATAAATGTCTAAATCTACAATTTCCGTGAACACATTTATCAGCATTAAAGTTGTTGCACAATGGGATACCTTTGTGTATGAGAACTTCCCTTCACCGGGGAACCATGCCTCTGCGTGCTGTGGTGCATTCTCTGTTCCTAGTTGTGGAAGTAAGGTTAAGAGTCTCTGCTGGTTGGTGAGGGACGGACTTGGCATCTACCATGGAACAAAGCTGCGTTGAATGACCAATGTCATCACACAACTGGCAAGCAGTTTTTCTGCGTCCTGTAAACACGTCTCTGTAAATGGCGTCATCAATCTCTCCCCATGGTAGTGTGCGGTTATGTTGCTCAAGATAAGCTGCAGCTTTACCCGAGAAACGTTTGTGGTACTGGTAAAAGAGTTGATTCTGATATTGGTTGTGCATATCAACTATAAGGCGCTGATAATCATCAAGTTCGGCTCGTCTCTGTGGCCAGCGTAAACACATGATGGCTTTATACTTTCCAAAGGCTGTGATGTCAAATGTCAAAGGCATCTGCAGTCTGCAGTCATGAGGACTTTTAAGCTGCATATTCATGGTATCTACCTGAATGGTTCTAGCATTTGAAGTTATTTCATCAGGAATGAGCAGCAAAGCCAGGTTCACATCCTTACCTTCCTGAATGCTCTTCAGGAAAGAGAGAAACAAGAGCTACGTCTGTAGCTGAGGCTCACTGGTGGACACGCATGGAGTAGCTGATCCTGCATTGTTCGATTCCCATATGGCAGTACATAAGCTGAATGGCTGTGACATCGTATGGATAGTAAGCAGATTGTTATGTGGTTGACCAGGCCCAGCAAAATTCGTCTGCAAATGTGAATTGTGTGGCACCGTAGCAGGCCATCTCCTGTCATCCATTTGAGTGCTTAGCGTGGCCACAGTTCGCTGTAACTTGTTCGCGGTATCAACGAGCTGGGCAAGTGTTGTGTCACTGTGTGACTCGTTCGCTGTCGTGTTAGGGGGCACTGTATCTTCACGAACTACCGACATGCTAGCTCTGGCTGACAACGCATCCGTGACCTTTGTCTGTCCATCCTTCCACTACGGCATGGGAGGTTTTCTGTGTAACAGGTTTGGAATTGAGCATGTGTCAATCCCATGGGAGGCTTAATTTCGAACACTTCTTCGATGTACGCACAGATACGTCCTGTAGTCCAACTTTGTGGATACACATCATACTGGCGACTATCAACTGAACTTGGAGGGATCGCTGGACCACATCTTCACCGTGGCATCCCGACATCGGGTGCAGCCATGTTTGTTGTAACCGAAACGTCCGGATCCCCGCACGTACTCGCTGCTTCACTGTGCATAGTATCCTGCCTGGATTTCCAGCTCAACATTCGTGTTTGCTTCTTACGGGTTTTAGGAGCCATACTGACTTTCGCCGCAAAGAAACTATTTTTAGGGGACTATTTTTATTTTCAGACGCTGGAAACATGATTCATGCACGTTCCCACAAGGGATCGAAGAAGGGAGAAATGCAAAGTTTGAGATAGGATAAGTTTAAAAATTTGTTTCTGACTAACCCTTACTTGTCCTCACATTCTTTGACCACCAACCTTGTTTTGTCTAGTGCAACTAGCTTTTCATGTAAACATGCACCTGTTGCAGGTTAAATAAAGTTGTATAGTATATTTGTATAAAGTGTTTGTTGAATTATATTTTCTCGCTCAAGTAATTGTATTTTCTTTTGTTTTATAAAAACAATCTAGATTACCTAAATAACTGAAAGATAAATGAAAGATAAATATTTGATACCAAATGTTGAACAAATGCATTCTTTAAATACAAGTAACTGTTGAGATTAACAGCATAGACAGAATGACGAGTTCACAACTGAAATACAAAAAATGGGTTACCATGCTCATTTGGGTTAAAAGTGTCATTCATATTTTGAACATTGTCCAAAATTCCCTGTTCAATATTTTTGGCAGTAAACGTTTATTGAATGAAATTTTTACTGAAGTATAAAATACATATATACACCACAATAATCTTTAAATTTTACATTCAATGAACTGATTTTAAAAAAATAAGTAAGATTTGTCTTTTCATAATTTAAATGTACATTAAGCTGTTTATCATAAGAAAAATGTATAAATAGTTGAGACCATGCAGACAGTCAATCCAGTGAAAACTATAGGGTCACCAGCCAAATAAATTACCCTTTCCAATGCTGTCAGATAAGCCAAAGGTCATTAAACTGCATTTGGGAATAGATTTGACACATTTACAATCTAGTTAGGTTTCTCCTCAGCCTGATTTAAAGACAAATCAGTTTAAAAGCTGTACTTAATTTAAAATGACAGAAAAGGACAACATTATCTGTATTGTTGTGGCTGTCTGGCTTCCTGACTGTGTCCCTGCAAACAAAAAGTTCTCTGAAGTCTACAGGTCTGAGACAGATGATGCAGCTATGATATTCAGGCCATCCATTATAGCTAAAGACAGGATGATAAGGAGCTCAAGGGAACTTGACTGGTAGGGAGATAATTTGAATGTAAACATACCAGAGTTGGCTAAAAATGTATTGGTTGAAAAGAATTTCCACATCCTCTTTCACATTTTCTGAAATGGTGAGGTAAGATGGGTAGAAGCACATTGCATGTGTCCCACGCCATGATAATGCTGGAATATTTTCTTAACTGTTGATCCCCTAATGAGTATAGGTAATGGGGGTTCTGCCGCAACCCCACTGGAGCCAGATTTATATACCAATACTGATGCTACAGGGGAAATTTTTTATGCCAAAATGATGATGCAATTCAACGATCGTCATGATTTGTATTAAAAGAATTATCAATATTAATTAATAATGGATAAAATTTACTATAGCCCACGAGGATATTGGAAAGGTATAGGAGCAATACAAAAATTAGCCACTGCGGCTAAGGTATCTAAAGATGTGGCCAAGGATTGGTTAAAGAAACAAGTGATGTGGCAAATATACTTACCGGCACCGCGTTATATCCCGAGGAAGAAGTTAGATATTTTTACAACGAATGAAGTTCATCAGGCTGACCTCTTGTTTCTTCCCCATGATAAGGTAAGACGCAAAACGTATAAATACGCTTTAACCGTAGTGGATGTGGCTAGTCGCTACAAAGAGGCTAAGCCATTAACCTCGAAAGATTCAACAGAATTAGCTAATGCACTGAGCCGCATATATAAACGCGGACCACTAAAATGGCCGAAGTTATTTCAAGTAGATCCTGGTCGCGAGTTATTTAGTTATTGGATCAGTAACTAAACTGTTAACGAAGCACGATGTCGAAATCAAGCACGGTGAAAAAGAGGCCCACCATAGTCAAGCTATCGTTGATAGATTTAACCGGACATTTGCGGAACGTTTGTTTGGATATCAGTATGGGATCGAAATGAAATCGTAACGCTTAAGATCAACCGAATGGGTGACATGATTATCAGCTGTTGTATCAGCGCTGAATAATGAAGTAACAAGATTAATCGGGAAGAAACCATCCGATGCGATTAAAATGAAATCTGTGACTTCCGAATCTTCAGCACCGAGGAGAGGCAAAGAACAAAAACTTCCTGATAGAGTAAGCGTAAGATATTTATACCAGCCCGGTGAACTCGAAGGAGGCCTACATTGCGCAACAGATCCGATTTGGTCCCTTAAGATATATAACATTAGTATGTTGGTTACGAAAGAAGGAGAGCCTATTCTTTATTATCTTAAAGATGGACCGGGCACGGCATTTGTACGAGAAGATGTGCTCATAGTTCCCAACGATACAGTATTACCACCATAACCATAAGCATAGGTAGTTACACCATCCTTATCAAACCATCTCTTTGTATCTAAGGGGGATAATGATGTCTTGTTCATTTTTAAACCATATATCCTGTGATTGACACTTCTTAAAGAGTTCATCTCATGTTTGAATGTTCTACCGTTGAATAATGCTTCTTTATACTGTTCGTGTTTGATATGCTTTTTTACCACATACTTCTTAACACCTTTAGCTTTTCTTATCTCTCCATTATCGGACTTCTTTATAGAATACATCTTAGGTCTTAATCCGACATACTCCGCAATAGGGGTCCCAGCACATTCATCCTTCATCTTACCTAATACCTTTTTATTTACTAGGCTGTGCAGTGGATTATCTCTTGGGTAATCGCTCGTGTTGTACATATCTATTTTTTCTGCCATATCTTTATACACATCCTCGGTTTGTATTTCCATCAAACAAGGAATCTGTGTAGGTATATAACACTTCGCACCTATCACCATATTGCTTCTTAAGTTCGTTGTAATAAAAGTCATACATTAAGTGTTTTGACATGTCAAGAATACTCATACCAACGTACACCTGGCTGTTGAATTTTATATTACTTTTCTGCATATGTAGTGCGGCTAAGTCGTTATCAAATGTCTTGCTTCTGTTAAAAGCCAGACTGGCTATAAGTTTTTCAAGTCTTTCTTCCTCATTAGATCTGCCCAATTTAACATCAACACGCTTCCTCAGATTCTCCATAGTTTTACCAAATACTGAGTTATACATGAGCTTATATAGATTCTTTTCAAAATCGCTGGTAGCCATTTTTCTAAAATCTGTGTTCAGCCTTATATAGGGCTCCATCTAAGGGCTTTGATCAAACTTTAGAACTCTGTGTATTTTCTTTAGTTTCATACCTAATGAAAGATATAACTGGAGATTTGTATAGTGAACTATATATTTTGTCTCATCCATCAAATTTGGTACGAGTTTTTCCACATTAGCTAACCTAGTTTTACCCATCAAGGAGTGTTGATATTCCGACATCCAATCTTTATTAACCATTAATCTTTCGGGAGCTAGCGGATAACTGTTATGGTCTTTGTGCAATGAATTTGGATATTCCAAGTCAACTTCTAGTATGTACCCTTTATCGGAATCTGTGGGGATTGATATCACATCGATATCATTCACATCGACTCACTCAAAACCACCCGTGGGTAAAGGTTGACTCATAGCCCATCCATACAAATTGTTGGCTTCGAGATATAATATATTAGCCACATTAAGAAACTGTGCACGGAGAAAATATAGATATAAGGGCACACCGTCCATATATGAAATATAGGTTTAAACACAGCAATTATTGGAGACATTCAAACGCTCATGCACGTGTCATGCGATATGACGTCATTGATGGGGGCCTATGGACGTGCAATGTGTTACTGCACGTGCATCCTGTGCAGCTGTACACAGCATGTGCAACTCAAAATTTGCTGTCACTTTGGAAAGCATGATCAGTGGTCATTCAAAAATTCAAAACTTCTCAGGCGCAGACACAAGCATATCACAAGCAAATCATGCCAAGATTGACAGCTGCACAGCGTCATGAAGCCATTGGAATGATCCGAGCGGGAATGAGGCAACAACAGGTGGTAACACATTTCCAATGCCATCGTAACACGATATCGGCATTGGTGAGGCGTTATCAGAACACAAATGACGTTGCCGACCACCCACGTTCAGGACGTCCCCGAGTAACGACGCCAAGACAGAACAGATGGATTCGAGTTACACATCTCCGACACAGGTTCCAAACGGCAGTAACGAGTCCCAGACAATTCCTGGACTGCGCCGTATCCATCCCAACACTGTCAGGAATCGTTTACGTCAGTACGGGATTCGACCACAACGCCCTGCCATACGTCCCATCCTGACACATCGTCATCGAGTCAACCGTCTAAGATGGTGTCGAAATCATGTTCACCAACCTTGAATATGGTGGAGAAATGTTGTCTTTACAGATGAATCGAGGTTCAACATTTCCCACAGTGACGGGCGCCAACGTGTCCACCGGCGTTTGGGAGAAAATTATGCACGCAACTGTATTGTGGAGAGGAATCGTTTTGGAGGTGGCTCTGTGATGATTTGGGGTGGGATAACAGCACGGCACCGAACCCCTTTGGTGGTTGTTCAGGGCAATCTCACCGGTGTTGGCTACAGAGATCAGATTCTGAGGCCTGTGGTCATTCCTTTGCAGTTTCACCAGATCTCTCCCCAATAGAGCATGTGTGGGATGAAATGGAGCGCCGTCTGCGTCGTCTTCCACATCCTCCAGATGTGACTTGGCACAGGATTTGAGGAGGATATGGCAGGCCATTCCCCAGGCCTTCCATGCCCATTTGGTGGACTCCATGCGTCGCCGATGCACTGCTGTGATTCACGCACAGGGTGGTCATACCCGTTATTTACTTTGTGACTTTGTCGTATGACCCCCTACTCCATTTTGATCTTCTGACGTCATCGTAACAGATGTTGTTCAGGTCCCGTTGACATTTTCTTATGGTCCGATCATTCAGCTGCTACAGCGTCTGCATCATTTTGTTCTTGCTGTGTTGTATTTCAATCCAGAATATATTTTCTCCGTGCACAGTTTCTTTATGTGGCTAGTATATGTGCGTATCAGGTTTCCCGGATCATATCCTTCCACTAATTTATTAATAGCCATAGAATACCTTTTCGCTACCATCGATATACCACCTCTTAATCCTTTCTCAATAAACAAGTGCATATCGTAATCGGTGAGTAGTTTTAGTTCTAAACCGGTCTTCTTCAATAATGCATCCCACGATAGTCCGGGACTGGAATAGTACCATGCCGGGTCCAAACCGTATTGTTTTAAACATGTCTTTCTAAATATCTCGAATATATCGGCGAGTAACAGTACATCGGTTTTTAAGTACAGATCGTGATAATCACCTAAATTCTTACAACCTAATTTATCCCACACCGTCAGAGCGTGTTCATAATCGGCATCGGTTATTTTAGATGCTATTAAGTTACTATAGAATGATTCAAGGGGTGGTAATTTAGTTTCGTTGAATCTAGACCAATCATCCATATATTCGTAAGGATATACACCTTTTCTCAACAACAAATGACGAGTTAACTGATCAGTATATTGATTTGTTATTGCAAAGTCATCGGGATTGTTCACATTAGCTAAATTATCCAGGGAAGATAACAGAAACTGTACAGAGTCTATGAATCTAAGCCCATTACTTTGCTTTATTCTAGCTTTCCCATCCTTGTCAGTATAATGTATAGTTTTAGTCAACGAGAATGATATATATTTTTCATATTATTGGGAATGCACGTTAAGCCGCCATTGGTCTTTGAGATGGCTTGCATAATGAGATGTGAATCATATCCTCTAAGGTTGTGAAACACAACGGGGATGGGTATTGTTTGAGAATTCATTTTTAGTTTCAAGTTACACTCATTATGCGCGGCTCCCCAATAATTACCCGTGGCGTGGCAATGATCTCTTATGGAATCCCCATTCAGGGGTTTATTACAAACATGACAACTGATTGACTTCTTAAAGACCCTCCAATCATCCTTCGTCATACACATGGGTTTCTGACGCGATAAATTTTCCCTGATTATTCTCTCTTTGTTTTGTAGATATTCTAGGAACTTTCCCGCTGCATCGGGACCTCTGTGAATCACGGGCGGGTTTGTTTTCCCATCATACCTTACAACTATATATCCAAACACAGTACGAGGCCTGGTCAAAAAGTTCTTAGTCTGACTAACTTTCAACTGTTGGAAATAGTTAATGCAGTACATTGTTTGAGTAGTTCATTGCAACTATATTGGTCTGTTGAGGCCGTTTGTATATTAGTGACTGCAGGTTGAATGTGATAGGGTTCCAAATGGACACAGAAATGGAAAAGAACGAGGACCGAGCAGTCAACAAGTTTTTGACTTTGAAAAGTATTCCCCAAGAAATTCAGGACTAAGTGCACTAGCTAGTCCAGTGTTAAACGTTGAGCAGCTATGTTTAAGGCTGGGAGAACAAGCCTTGATGATGAACCTAGGTCTGGACACCCTTCAACAAAGATCAATCAAGGAAATAGAAACTTATACTGTCAGATAGACATATTACCATGGCTGAACTTGAGGAAGACACAGGTCTAAGCCATGGATCCATTGAAACAATTATTCATGAACAAGATATCTGCTTGTTGAGTGCAAAAGTTTCTAAATTCTGATCTTAAGGAAGAAAGAACTGACATTGCCAGAGAAAATTTAGAGGTTATTGAGGAGGATTTCATAAAATATAAAAAGAGGTTTGTCCATGGTGATGAAACATGGGTCTACCACTATGATCCTGAGTCAATATATCAATCCATGGCATGGAGACATTCCACTTCTCTGGCACCAAAGAAATTCAAGTCTTCTAGATCAGTGGAAAAAGTTATGGCCACTGAACTCTGGGATGCAAAGGATGTGATCCTTGTTGATTACTTTTACAAACCTGTAGAGGTTATGAATTCTCTGATGAAATCCTCCTTGGGGCACTTATTGTATTTTCCTTGCTCAAGAAAATCTACATGACATAGTTGTAACCATTTTCCTTAATAAAAAATGTTACCACACAAAAAACTTCGTTATTGTATGATATACGACCACCCTTACGGGGCCTCACCCTCCACGGCACGTCACGCCAGGGGAAGCAACTCTCACCCAAATCACTTTCCATATGTCTAATGCTGACGGAATGTGGGGAGGTGGGTGGCCGTGCCCCAAGGAGGATTTCATCAGAGAATTCATAACCTCTACAGGTTTGTAAAATTCTCTTTCAGATTAAATCCTCCTTGGGGCACTTATTGCATCAAGACAGACTCCTAAAGATAATCTAGGAAGTGGCATCCGTCAGCAACAAGCGTAATAAATACATCGTATTTTGATTATTTCAATGAATAAACAAGAGTTCAATGAATGGAACCATCCTTATCGTGAGGCACCACCGTCAAGAGGCAGGGGCTAGATACAGGGCGTGGTCGACCATATACTATGAAAATAGCCATTATTTGTGGCTGATCATATTCAAGAACTCGAAACAACCGCCCCCCCCCCACACACACTTTTTGGAACAAGTGATATAGGGGCGTTGATCACGAGAGACTATAACCGCACTGAGCTAGGCCAGAGGGTCTCCGAGGATCGAAGGCATGCGAGTATTATCGACCAGTAAGGACAGACATTTATCGACCGCAGAAGATAGAATCTGGACCGTTACTGAGCAGTATAACCGTAGGGCAGTCTAAAATCTCGAAGGCTCAATCGGCTAGAGATGTAGAACTTTGCCCAGTTCGGAGAACTGACTGACCAAATCGAGCCTGCTCGCTTGAGTGTTTGTCGAGTTGGTAATGTTTGATGAACGTGCTCGGCTGGCTCCAAATAGCCGCGGAGCAGATCTCCTCAATGGGCAGAGATGCGGCTTACGCTTGTGACGTAGCCACTGCTTTCACTGAATGAGCCTTCAACCTGGTAGGGGGGTCCCTGCCTTGAAGCGTGTACGCAGTAAAAATAGTTGACAATATCCACCTTGAGATAGTTTGTTTGCTCGCAGGTGAGCCAGCCTTCCTACCGCCATAACAGCAAAATAGTTGGTTACCCTTACGGATACCCTTAGTTCTGCTGATATAGGCCTTGAGGGTCCTGCGGACATCAAAGACATGAGCATGTCTTGCAGTGGTCCCTGATGAGGAAGGCTGTGAAAGAGCAGGTAGCTCTATAGGAGCCGTCACGTGGAAGGCGTGTGCGACCTTAGGACGGTAAGAGTCCAGCAGGCGAATACTGACCCTGTCCCGGTGGAAGACAGTTGCATGAATGTCGCCTACCTGTCTGCCGGACGTTACCGCCACAAGGAACGCCGTCTTCCAGCTCAACAGCTGAAGAGAGGGAGACGACAGATACCGAAATGAAGGACCGGAAAGCCAATCAAGAACGATTGATAAGTTCCAAGGGGGACTGATCCGCCGGACAGGCGGTCGGATCCTGTCCACACCTGCTAAAAAGCGCTGCACTAATGGGTGCGCACCCAGAAGTGCCCCGTCGACAGGGACGTGAAAAGCTGCGATAGCTGTAGAGTACCCCCGGACTGTCGATGCGGCCAGGCCATCATCTAGTCGCGACTGGAGGAACTCAAGCACGGCTACGAGATCTGCAGAAAAGGGATCTGCAATCCCTCTATCGACACACCAGTGCGCATAGCAGGCCCATCTATCCTCATACTGAACGTTTGTTGAATCCCTCCGCGAAGCCAGTATTGTGTCTGCAACTCGTGCAGGAATACCGCTCTTCTGGAGGCGATTCCTGACAGTGGCCAAGCCACCCACTGAATCCTGGGATTTGGGTGGAGGGCCCCGTTCTGGGATAGGAGGTCCGGTCGTAAAGGTAATAGAACAGGAGGCTGAGCCAGAAACCTGAGTATACTGGAAACCAACTCTGTGCCGACCAAAGAGGTGCCAGGAGCACAAGTAGTCGCGCAAGGCTGAGTGGCTAGCTGAGACAGGACCTTGGAAATCAGAGATACTGGGGGGAATGCCCACAGAATTCTGTCCGTTCAATCTAGCTGGAAGGCGTCTGGTGCTACCGACCTCGGGTCGGGGACTTGGGAGCAGAACGTTGGTTTCTGGTGATTCACCCCAGACGCAAACAGATCCACCTGGAACGACCTGTATAACTGGGAGATAATCCCGAATATCCCCGGGTCGAGCCTCCACTCGTGAGGAGCGAGGATCCGGCGAGACAGAACGTCTGCACGGACGTTGTCCACCCCCGGGAGATAAACAGGTATCACACTGATATCGTGAGAGTCGCACCATAGGAGGAACTGCCACGTCTCTTGGAGAAGCGACCGTTCCCCCCTGCTTCCGGATGTACATCATCGCCGTTTGGTTGTCCATCTCTAGACGAACCACTTGGCCACGAAGCAGATCCAGGAAGCGTTGGAACACCAACCTGACCGCTCTCAGTTCTAGCATATTGATATGCAGTTTGATCTCCTTCTAGGACCATAGTCCTGAGGCAGTGTGATCATTCAGAACGCCTCCCCAGCCGGAGAGTGACGCATCTGTTTGAACTGTGAGAGACAGAACGGGAGTGTTGAGGAGGAGCCCCCGGGACAGATTCCCGACCTCGGTCCACCACTGAAGGTGTGTAATGAGCCACTGCGGAGTCTCAAGAACAGTCTCGAGATCTTCCGAGTTCACCCAAAGTCGACGGAGCGCTTGTTGAATGGGTCTCATTCTCAAGCCCGCCGGCCAAACCACATCCACTGTCGCCGCCATGTTGCCCAGTAACTGGAGCCATGTACGAGCAGTGTGTCTTGTGGACAGAAGGAACTGGGAAGTAACACTTCTGACCTTGACTATGCGATCTTGTGATAGAGATACAAGTCCGCTCACTGTGTTGAAGTTCGCCCCTAGGAAGACAAGATTCTGAGTAGGGCTCAGATCTGACTTCTTGAGATTGACTATCCACCCTAGAGTGATCAGAATGTCTATTCTTGTGTAGCTATCTGACTCAGGGATTGCGATAGAGCTCTTAGTAACCAGTCGTCGAGGTATGGTTGGCAGAACCGACCTTACGACCTGGCCATTTGGGCAGGAATCAACATCAGCTTGGTGAACACCCTCGGAGCCGTGGCGATCCCGAATGGTAGAACCTTGAATTGATAACACCTCCCGTCGAAAGAAAACCTCAGATATTTCTTGAACTCGGCATGTATGGGTACGTGGAGATAGGCGTCTTTTAGGTCTATTGACGTTAGCCATTCTCCTGTCTCGACAGCTGAGATCACTGAGTGAAGGACGGTACCTCTATAAGTTTGTTCAGCCTTCTCAGATTGAGAATAGGCCTGAACCCTCCGTCTTTTTTGATGACTAGGAAATATGTCGCAAGGGAACCGATTCGATCGCAGCTTTCATAAGCAGTGCGTCGACCTCGGCACGGAGGAATTCCGCCTTCTCTCGGGTAGCAGACACCGGAGTGTGTTTTATCCCGGAGAAGGGGGGGCGGATGATGTTTCCACCGAGGCAAATGGCCATCCCTTAGAGTGGACAGGGTCCAGGGATTGGATGTAACTGTCTCCCATTCCTTCAGGAATAGAGCCAGTCGGCCGCCTACGGGGACATCCGGCTTGAGGCAGTGGACCCTGGCTGTTGGCAGTTCTATAACTTGCGACTGTGGGTCCACCCGGGGCTCTTCGGGCGCTAATGGGAACCCGATTGATTCCCGGCCTCGTGAAAAGGCTGCTGGCCTCGACAAGCTGCCTTGCCCCGGCCCCTGCTTCGCTTGCTCCTCCCGGCGCCCTTACCTGAAGGAAGCGGCTGCTTCCAAGTAGGCGTGGACTTCTGACCCGGTGCGTCAGTGTAGGAGGAGTCAAGCGGAGAGGTCCGCTTACACGGTTTAACGCTTGGTACCTCCAACAAGGCCTTGATGGAGGCATACAATTGAGCGGCCTCTCGGACCACCTGCTGAGCCCCAGGGAAGAGGGTAGCACCCATCTTATACGGCAAAGCAAGCGGATCTTGGCGTGTGGAAGTCGAGTATTTAGATACCGACATCCATAGCCTGTGTATGCCCATAAAATCGCACATCATCTGCAAGACACAGCTACGGATAGCGTCACTCGCGTTATGACTATGAACCTCTGTCAGTTGAATGGCCAACTCCGAGGAGTCAGCCAGCCCCTCTCCCACTAGCTCCCTCTGTACTGCAGACAGATAGGCGGAGTGTACGGATATGCGAAGCTGTTGGCATGCATTACGGTATTGCTCCTTGAAGCATACATATGCAGCCTTCAGCTCCATGCCGCACATAGGAAAGGGGGGCAACCGCCGGCCCTGCTTGGCCTTAGCCAAGGTGGGGGTCGAAGACCCCCCCAGGGTGACAGAAGTCCAGACGCACTCGTCTACCACCTCAAAATCACCATCCTCTGCTAACGGGTACCGCTTTTTTAGTTCGGGCAGGTTGAACTTCCTGCGGGTACCCGACAGCAGAGAATCAATGACCTCGTGTGCCAAGGAGGACAAGATGCGGAGCCGCACCTGGGGCGCCTTGCTAGGAGCAAAGGCGTCCCCTGGAAGGCGGAACTCAGTCAGATCCGACGCGGGCATGGGCGCAGCCACCCTAGGCAGTACCTAGACAATCTTGTCCCGTACGTGCCTCAACGAGGATGCGAAGGAAAATGTTCCCGAAGCCTCCGAGTCATCCCCTCCCTCCTCCATCCACTCCTCATCTCTCGATTAGGAGCCGCCCGTAATCGACTCATCCTCGAGAGGGTAAGCGGACGAGGTAGGAATAGGACGCCCAAAGGCCTGGTTCCCTGGGTTGCCCCAGCCCTGACACCGAGTCCTGGTCCCGAGGTGCCGGGGGTTCAAGGGAACCCACCTGGCTCTGGGCCACAGATCCACTAGCGGAAGCCTCGGCCTCGGAGAAGGCGTCTGACTCCGCTAGGGAGAAAGTTGCGGAGGAAGTAAACGGGCCAGCGCCCGCCACCCCTCCGCTTGGGAGCGACCTCAACCCGGAGCCGGAGCCGGAGCCGGAGCCCGGTCTCGGATCGTCCCCGAGGTCAAGTGGCCTGCCTCGGCCGACGCTGGGCATTCCACAAGACCTCGAAGCCGCGTCCGGCGCCGACAACGGGGAAGGCCCAGCCTGCAGCTCCTCTCGGAGTTGACCGAAACTTGACCTCCTCTATCATCGATGCCATCTGCAACTTAAACAAAGCAGAGATGTCTGCCAAACAGGGTGCAGGGGTGGGAACCTCGGGGACCCTAGAGCCCTCTCCCCCCGCCCTCGGAGAGGGGGCGGAGGAGACTGTTGCGGAAGGCGTATGCTTCGCCCTTACTTTTAACCTTTTAAGAGGGGGAGGGATGGCCTTTTTAGAGTGTATGTCCACCCCCGCCTCAAGTAGGCTCTTATAATGAATGTGGTCGGCGTGCCACCGCTTCATTGTTTTCGGGGTAAAGGCCCTGCAGATTGGGCATGATTAATTCTCATGCCCCTTTTCAACCAGACACTTCAGGCAGCATTCATGCTGGTCCTGGGGTGGGATGTTTAGCCCACATCCAGTACAAAGTTTGAAGGTCTGTAAAAAAGGTCAGAAAGATACATGCATTTAAAATTGTGAAAACAGAAGCAAAGGCGTAATGTAGAATGCGATTTGTAAAGCGATACCAATAGCCAATGTCCGTAGTATAATTTTTTTTAAAACACCAAAGGGCTATGTTACGCGCTGAGGTGTAAAAAAACCGTAAAAAAAGGTAAGTGTAGTTAAAATCTAGCACACCACCTTGGATTTATGTAAAGGAAAACATGCAGTTCAATTCTGTATGATATAACAAAACCCCAAGCCATTTTGATGGCCTTGGTGTTACATGTGTCAGACAGTGGAACCACACAATGGAAGCCATTACTGTCATTTGAATTCCAATGCACCGTACACGTGGCGTTTCTTCTATGAGAATTACAACACTATAACTTTACAATGCGAGGTATTACGCCTTTGCAAGGAAATAAATGTACCATACATACAGTTTGGTCAGTCATGGTGTCTAAGTGTACGATTTCGTAGGTGAAACTTTTTTCTCTTGAAATATCAAACTTCCTGTCAGGTGTCTGACATAAAGGAAAGTGATTTGGGTGAGAATTGCATCCCCATGGCGTGACGTGCCGTGGAGGGTGAGACCCCATAAGGGTGGTCATATATCATACAAAAACGAAGTTTTTTGTGTGGTAACATTTTTTATTAAGGAAAATGGTTACAACTATGTCATGTAGATTTTCTTGAGCAAGGAAAATGCAATAAATGCCCCAAGGAGGATTTAATCTGAAAGAGAATTAGAAAGTCAAAAGACGCATACCGATGCCTACTATGCTGATTTGCTTCATCGCCTGAGAGATTCAATGAAAGAAAAGCGGTGAGGAACGCTGACTGCTGGAGTTGTACTACTTCATGACAATGCCTCTTCTCACACCTCTCGACTTGCAAAGGCTGCTGTGCAACAATGTGTGTTTGGAAGAGCTTCAGGGTGGCTTCAGAAAACTTCTTCCAGACTGGAATTGAAAAGCTTCACTATCGATATGAAGCGAATATGCTGAGAGAAGAGTGGTGATTTCGGCATAAAAGCTGACCAGAAGGGATCTGCTCAAGTCCGACCAATGGATGATGACCTGGTGTTTACTTGTGATAGTGTTTCCATTGACACAGATGTTGCAGTGGTCAGAGAGGGGAGCATCAGCAGCGCCTCGCCAAATATTTTTCTGCCAACTTAACATTGAAATAATAATGAGCAATGGTTTTAGGACTTGTGTCTTAGTTATCACCCTTGTTTCAAACTCCTGACCTGGACATACGAGCATTTAGTAAAATCTAAATACTTTTTACATTTTAATACTTATCCTGCATTAATCCTTAATGCATTCACTGCTTACCTTATGACGACAAAGATGGCGCCCATCGAAGGTCTTGGGTGAAAGAAAGATGTTTCCATTTTCAACTCCTGCTTTTCGCATTGGCCATCGCCACCGTCATGTGATCTTGATGACAAGTCACCTTCCTAATATTACTGCCTGTCGCCCAAGCTTAAAAGGTAGAGTTAGAGTGCTGTGAGGGTGGATGAGTGGGTTGGACCACCCTGGGAGGGGTAGTGGATTGTTTTCTGCAAGTTTTTTTTAGGTAAACAAACCACCTCCTTGTCGGCCATCAAGGCATGATCAAAGTCAAAGCAATGCTTTTGTAACTTTGATCCTTAGTATTATCCTGGGAAGTTATACAAGAGGCGAAAAAAAAAAAGCGTATGCTTTGAGCCCTTTCCAGGGGACACTGAATGCGTCGAACGCCCAAGCCAACGGATCCGGGAGTGGGAGACATCCGGTGGTTCTGGTACGTTGCAAACAGGTCAGTGTTTGGTTGCCCAATCACCAGTTGGAACGCCCCTGAGTGAAGTTTCCACACCCATTCATAGGAACCACTGTGTCTGGCCGGAATAGGTCGTCGGTCAGGATGTTCTGACACAGGGGGATGTGCTGGAGTATGAATTTAAGTCCCAGACAATCCACTAGAAGAAAGAAACTGAATGTCTGTTACAGAAGGGAGAGATTGCGATGTCTCTTGATTGCGCAGGCACCACACCACAGTACTGTTCTTAGTGAATATTGTGAGTGGGGTGGACAGTAGCTGCTCTTGCCAATGTGAGATGGCCAGAATGAGCACTTTCAAATTCTAGATTGTTAAAGTGCCAAATCTGTTGTGTGCACTACCACAACCATGAGGCTGTCTGGCCCTGTAATGGAGCACCCTTGCAAGGAAACATTTACAAACAGGTGTAAATTCAGGGCTAGCCCGAGTAAGAAGACATTCGACTATCGTCCACCAGTTGAAATGTGTCCTCAGTTGAGATTGATAGCTGCATACTGATACTGACCTTCCTTGAGGGATAAGCGTCTTGGCTTATAATTGCCCGACCTGCCTGGCTGCCGGGAAAGGTGCCCCAATGCTTTGAGCGTGGTCTCGTCTCGAGCATAATTAGATACTGTAGCCTGCGTGTCCACGATTTGTTCATTGAACACGACGCTAGTTGACCAAGATTGACATAGGAGCCTGCACTGGACCTCTGAATCCCAGTTGAACAGCGATAAATACCCCAATTTGGCGCTGTTGGAAGTCAACCACAGTTTGGAAGTGATGTAAATGGTTAGGATTATCTTCCGTAAGATCTTGATCCATAGCACGGGTTGAAGAAGCCAGTGCTGACAAAGGTTTTAGTACACGCTGTTTTAATAAACGCAAATCTGGTATCTTGGACTTTAAGCATAGTTGGTCTTGACGAGCCCGTCATCCTTTGTAAATCCTCATCCAGACAATGAGTCTGATCTGCCACCAAAAAAGCATGCATAGGAAAGTCATCTTTCCTGAACTTTGACGGTTTGAATGATGGCGCAAGTGTGACTTGAGAAACCCTCGTACAGTGCCCTAACCATATCTGTCAACATCAGATTCACCGGAATCGTGTTGGGATGTGACCATATGGTATCCTCCTTATCAACCCCGTTTTCAGGGGTAGGCGTTACTCACATGAGACAGTCTGCTACCCACTCAGGCATTTGTGCTAAGCTAATATGCGGATTCCACTCAACAGAGGAATCTCCATCCTCGCCATTTGATTAGTCCGAAGAATCAGAATGATGGTGACACGCTCTCCTAGTAGGAGATTGACTTCTACTACTGTGTGTAGCCCCTCCTCTATCAGAAGGCTTTGAAGAAACGCCTGGTGATAAGGACTCATGCGATGATACCGATGTATAATTGCGCTAACCAAGGGCGTATGCGCTGAACAGAACGCACATCAGGTGTTTGGTAAACATTAGACGCCGGTGTGGACACTGACGTATGTGTAAGAGTTGTAGCTGACGCTGGCTTTGGGTACAATTGTGACAGAACTGCCGCCAAATGGATTGCATAAAATTCTGCATCCAGTTGCTGTTCTGGTACGCTGCTGCGTACAACTGTTGTGCTGCCGGATAAGTAGGTGGAACAGCTCTAAGCTGATCATGCGTCGCTGACATAATGGGGTACGCTGGCAGCCCTGAGGCTTATGTAATCGAAGGCGCACCTGGGGGTAGGAAGGCTCTGCTCTCAGCGCAAGCCCATCGGTGTCAACTGGATCGTGGTTTGTGTCAGTGCTACCCAAACAAAAGCACGCACTGGCGTCGCAGTGGCTGTTGCAATGGAAGCCTCAGATGCCTGAAAATTAGAAGCAGGTGACATGTCTGTAGATAGCAAAACTGGATGGAAGGAGAGGTGAACAAAAATTACATCTCAAGTTTGGAGAGCAAATTTGCATGCAAGCCAAACAGCATGGATGAGACAATTTGTACACCATGCAAGCATATGTTACGCAAATAGGGAGTTGTTGATTGATACGAACTGCCAAAGAATTTTACAAATATTTTATTTAGAGTTGAAAGTGTATACAATGAAATGTTGCACTCAAAACTCTATGTAACACCAAAACTACCAGTATTTAAATACACATGAACATGTTATAAATACGCAGCTACGAAATGCAACCAATTTGACTACCCTTGCAGGTAAACAATTGTTACACAAAGTCTTTTTACACCAAAATCACCCATCGCAGACATAATCTAGAGTAATAGCCAATGCTAAAGGTCTAAAAATATCCAATTTGAAGGGCTCAGCTGAGAGACGTCCTTGCTGTTACGAGACAGACAGTGATGTATGCAAAAAGCTGGATTTGAACATTTTCTTCACCCAAGACCATCGCTGAGCGATGTCTTTGTTGTCATAAGGTAAGCAGTGAATGTAATGATGGAATAATGCAGGATAAGTAAAAAATTTACTTATTATCAACTTGGTCAATTGTGGGTCTCATAGCTGTTCATAATCCCTTATACTTCGCAGCCAGAGGATATATAGGTCATTAAAATTTATATTCTTTGCAGAACTACAAATGCATAACTTTGGAAATTGTTTGACAAAATGTGTTTTATTGTTTGTTGTTTAACACTGCCCTCAGCAATATTCCAGCTATTTTACGGCGGTCTGTAAATAATAGAGTCTGGATCAGACAATCCAGTGATTGACAAAATGAACATCGATCCAAGCAATTGGCATACACAGTGTTTGCGGTAGGTTTTTGTACAGTGTGTGCAGAAATGAAATAATAAATTTTCAATTCAAATATTTCGCGTGTGAAGTTTTTATTTCAATAAAATCAGTACTAGTACAGCTAATAATTATGACCAAGCTTTAACTTACGGTCCAGTTTTGATATAATGAACGTTCTATCATCAATAAAATAAATATGAATGTTGTTAGCACATGTCCATGTGTGGAAGTTTTCTTCCGTCACTCTGTTTATGATCGTTCGTATTACCGACTATTACTTGTAAGCTTGGCTCTGATTGGATGAAACGAACGACTTACGGGGAATTCCATTGATAGTAACGAATGACGTCCTGTGTCTGAGATTAGTTATTCTGTTGCCCAAAGACCATATATGGAAATATAAAGGACGCGATTCAAAGCGCCATCTGGTCAATTCTATTTTTAGCAATGGGAATTTCCAGGTTTGAATTATTTTCGTCTGAACATCGTAAGCAGGCTATCAGCTTTGAATAGTTTTTTATTTTATGGTATTAATACAAAATTCAGTATATCACAATCTGTGCGTGCAAAACACGCATGCAATTTTTTTTTTGCGTGTTTATAAGATTTTAATGCGTGAAAAACGCAGGTTCCTGCATTAACGCGAACACAGATACAATGACATGCATCAACCGAGCAGCGAGCATGACCACCTGATCCCGTTAGTCGCCTCTTACGACAAGCATATTCGCCTTTTACGGCAAGCATGGGTTGCTGAAGACCTATTCTACTCCGGATCTTCATGGGTCAATAAAAAATGTGTAATCAAATGTGTACTGAAAGTACAACTTTCATCTGGATGAGCAAAAAACAAATAATGCTGATAAAATTCAAGCTAGTATCTGTTACTCTGCATAGAAGTTGATGATGAATGAATGAATTTTCCCAGTAACAATAATGCTTCAATCATCCATGGAAATCCAGCACAATAATTCTTTTGGTGTCAGAGATGTCAGGTTAAGGATTGAAGAACAGATAAAAGTACCTACATTCAAGCTCAATTTAACCTTTGGTTGTGGTGAGCAAAAGACTCATTATCTGAAATGTTACTTCACATTACAACATACAACAGAACAGAAATTACTTACTATTTCTTGCTTCCTGAATAGGGCTCCTTTCAACTCCATAAGTTTTGGCGTCTGTAATAAAGAACAGTTTAAAGGTTCAAAACCAAACAGTACAACATGTAATATTCAGAGCAGGTATTGTCACGAGCGAAACAAACATGTCTGGCTCGCAGCCATGTTACTTTCTTGACTTCCTGTATTTGCGGGCTTACAACATGAGACATAGTTGATGGCGTAATGGCAGGAACCACTATGATACTGATACGCCTTCCTTTTTTCCATAGACATGGAAAAATATCAATAATTACTTCATAAAGTAAATCTTTCTCGCTAAAGATCATATCTATGCTATTGTAATAAAATATTATTCATCTGCTAGACTTATATTACTTTTCTACACAGTTAAAGAGAAACAATAACACATGGTGTTAACTTTAAACTTGTACTTTTCACAAAAACCTATGGGAGCATACAAATATCATCATTATAATTGAAACCACTTACAGAATCATGCATAAGCTATATCTATCAACGGCCTTTGTCATTCAAAGTCCATGTTAATGTCCAAGTCTGTCAAACTGGCACTCACTGAGAAAAAGAACTTAACTTGCTCACATTCCTTTACGCTGAATACATTTTAAGTTCATAGTCTTTGTACTCGTTTGGCACCAACTTCACTTTGTCGACAAGTCTAACACCTATGACTCACTCACTGTTGTCACCCTCATTTTATCTAGTTTCCTCCCCTAGATCATCTGGAGAAGACAGCGAGATATGTCAGGTATGTCAAATTTCTTCATGTCAGAAATAATCCATCTCACCAACTGATTAGATTTCTAAAAAATAACAGAATTGCTCTCTTTCCGTTCAACAACTTTCTATGGATCAGGGTTGAATGGTGTTGTCAAATTGTGAAGGTGTCCCTGCTTTAGTAAAACTAAGTCACCAACTGCTAAATCACATGCTTCAGCTCTCTGAACATTGTCAGCATATTTCTTCCCTTTCATTTTCATTTTTTCATCTTTTCTTTGGACTTCGTCATCAGACTTTCACATACTTGACTTCAGGTCTCACGTGACATGGATCGGTACGGTAACAGTAATTTGCAAAACTTCTTTTCTCCAGTCTTTCTTCCCTAGTTTGACTTCTTTAATGTATTTCAACAGAGATCTGTTCATTCTCTGGACATCGTAATATGTTCAGGTAGTGTGTCAAGGGAGTTGATCACACATTGTGCCTGGGAAAGGCTTTATCCAGATTTGTAGCCACATCCTATAAAATCCATATACTGTGACTGTGGGTACCAATCACGCGGCAGGTTTGCGTAGGCATCATACAAAGCAGGGTTCCAAGGCAATTCTTGTCATTGATGACGATAATCATAAGAATGAGAACGATCACGTAGGAGAGAGTCAAGATGACTGGAAGAAAAGGAATGAGCCAAGTGGGAGGAGTGTCCAATAGAATCGTTATAAAGTTCATCTTCGGAACCAATACATGAGCCATGGGTGAACATCGATCCTTAAGAGTTCTGTCGTTCCTTTGAGATGCGTTGATCCATAGAGGAGCAGCAATCATTGGAGTGAGTGAGTGAGTTGGGTTTAACGCCGCTTTTAACAGTATTCCAGTTATATCGCAGTGTGTCAGCTTAATGTGGGAGGAAAGCCCGAAGTGATGCAGGTCTTAGACGTTTACCACTTCGGTGAAACCCATGAGCACTGGTATGGTGCTGACAAACCTAGAAACATAATCGGGGCGAACCGGGATTCAAACCCACAATCATAGGTTTCTGGCGTGCCCAAGGGACGCAACTCTGCACAGCGAATTGCGGCGCCTCAGACGAATGGTTCACCCGTGCCCCCATGCAATCATCAGAAGTGTGAAGATAATACTTGTAGGTGCGTTGATCCTGTGAGCTTCATCGAACTTTTGAAGTGTACTGCTTCACAGAGAAGTGGTTTTCTTGAGATGTTCCCCAAACCTTGGAGGTTCGCCGAACCTTAGAAGTATGTCAATCTGGGGAGGATTAATGATCCTTGGAGGTGTGGCAAGACTGAGAAGATCTTTAATCCCATAGTTGGCGAGCCCAACATTGCCAATCCCGATCTTGAGTTTGTCAATACTTAGAAGATCGTTGATTCGTGTTCTGCGATTAAATTGTGGAGGAAAGCTTATCCGTCGAAAGTCAAGTCATCGCAAGCTGATCCTTATCAAAGGATCATTGATCCACAGGAGAGAACTCCCGAGAACGAGACTCACGTGAGTCTTGATCGAGAGGTTCCAATAAGTGTGAGGGGCGATCCTGTGATGACAGATCCTCAGATAAAAAGTCTTTACAAAGTCGAACAGGGGATCTGAAAAGTCTGGGAGTAGACAGGAAGCGATGAGCTGATGAGGTAGACAAAACAATAGTAGGAGCGACTGTAGAGGGGTCAATCAAAGCTGCAGTCTAAGGGACGCCCTCAGTTGGAAAAAGCTTGACATTATCAGCGGCAGTAGAAAAGAGAAAATACGGTCTACGGTAGGCTTCATAGAAGCAAGAGGGAGTGTGGCTGACTGTGAAGAAAATACAGGAGCAGTTGGATCAAATACTGTTTTCAAACCTGTCTACAAGTCAGGCACGCAGGTTGACGTGTGGCCTTTTCATCCATGTTGAAATAAACAATCAAGGAAAGAAAAAGTCTTGAAGTCTTCAAAGAGAGAAAATTGGGGAAAAAGAAAAAAGCCAGATGGATTCTCGTGAGAGAGCACATCACCACACTGTGGAGATTAAAAAGAGAATGAGTTGACTGGGGAAATCACATGTTCAGCGTGAGTAGGTCAACCTGCATGAAAAGCAAGCATGACCTAGATAATTGGGAGGTGACCATGGAGATGAAAGTTGTGTTCGGGAGGATTGGGTTTTTTTAGAAGCTAGAAACCTTTGTACAGGCACGTTTCCACTTAGGACTGAAAGAAGAATGAGAAATCCATACTGTGAAATAGGATAAGTTTAAAAATCTGCAATTTCTGGCCATCTGAAGTAATAGTCAACGACAACAAGCAATGATTCTCCAGTTGGAAATGGTCCAAACAAGTCATATGAAACATTTTGCCATGGCTTTCCGGGAAACTCTGTAGCTCTGATCGGTTCTGGTATTGGTATATGTTCATGGTATATACCGATGGCATACATGACACACACGTTTCTCAATGTCCTCGTTGTTGCATGCAACACACTGCATCGTGTTAACAGGCAACTTTTGACGTATGCACCTTGTCTGAAGTGAGTTGTACAAAATAGGATATGCTCTATTTTTACGTTATAAGTTGTTTGAACAAAGCCAATCAAAACGCGTATGAAAATCACCTGATATTTTCACGTCAATCTGTAAACAACAACACCTGGATATTTACGCAATCATGACAAAATATACATTTGCATTGTACATGTATATAATACTGCAAATATTTTGTAATTTTGACTTTGTCAACATATGAAATGGGTCGATGGCAAATGTTACAGCATGAACGTGTATTTCTCCTTTGGGAATGCCGGACAGATGAACAGAAGGGCCAGTCCTGGTAGCATATGTGTATTCCCCTTATTATTCTCTCAATTGTACATATGGTTATACGGTGGGGATCTTAACTGTGTCCAAGTTATAAACTCTTTTTAGCCCTGCCCCTTTGTCCCCAGGGTGGGGTAGGGTTCAGCTCCTCCATTTCTCCAATTTTAAAGGACCAACATTGGAGAATGCTTCCAACCAAATATGGTTGATATCTATCTCTTAGTTCCAGAGAAGAAGTGCAAAGCAATATAGCCAAATTACCCCTATTTGGCCCTGCCCCTCAGCCCCTGGGGGAGTCAGCCCCACCATTTGTACAATTTTGAATCCCCACCACCTAGGGATGCTTTCAAATTTCATTAATTTCCTATTAGTGGTTCAGAAGAAGAAGTTGTCTGAATAAATTGTTGACTTACGGACAACAGACGCCATGGTATGCCATTAGCTCACCTTGGTCCTTCAGACCCTGTGATCTAAAAATGGCAACTCTGATTCCTGTCGATAACTTCTGCTTTTTGATATCCCAAGTGTCACCACTCAATATAGGAGCTATGAAAGTAGGTATGTAGAATAACCGTGTAACAAATTATATATCTTGACATTTCTCTAGGTTATACTGTTCATAGTGTTATTTGAAACGGAAGGCTATGTGACACTGTAGTCTAGACCAAGATGCGATTAGGTTCATAATACGTTTCAAAAACTTAAAATGCATCATACACATAAATACACATCACAGATTTGGACTGCGCGGGAAAGTATCTATAATGTGATACCATTCACAACTATTTTAGGCAAAGCATCAAACAACATCTAAAATATGATTATTTATCAAATAACACCCATATACATGGTACAGCTACATGAGAAGATCGGGGGTAGAATAGGTCTTCAGCAATCCATGCTTGCAGTAAAAGGCAACTATGCTTGTCATAAGAGGCGACTAACTTGGTTGATGCATGTCATCGTATTCCAATTGCATAGATCGATGCTCATGATGTCAATTGTCAATCCAAATGAAATCAACCGAAATTCTCAAGTGTGAAACCAAACCTTACTAGTGGGCCTTTTCATCTGAAAAAAAGAAAACTTCAATTTTTACATGTAAACATTTTCTAAAATTCTGAGAGATTCAGTCATCAATTTGTTGCATACATTAGCTCAGTTTACTGCGAATATACATGGGTCGATAATCATTGCAAGAATTGAGGAATAAATAATTAGATACTTATTTAAAAAGTCAATAGAAATCAATCTAAATCAAAACTATGTGTCTGAAAATTAACTTGGCAACCAGGATTCCGGCAGTAATGTAGAGAATCATAAGATTTTGGTCAGAGATCTCGCGAGATCTCAATTGTATGCAACTCGACACTGTGTGAATGCCGAGTTGTATACAACTTCAATTCATACAAATAACTGCATTCAACAAGTTGTACAAACTAGTATTGTGTGAATTTCCCGTTCGACAGTCCTGAGCCACAAGGACTCACATCAACAATCACTATAGCTTAGCATGAGCACACACTGGACTTTCCTTCAGCTTGTTGGAGGAATCTTATTGTTCTTTGCACCATTTCTAATTTGTCCTAGATCTTGTCAAACTTCTCAGTGGTTCTGAAACTGGAAAAATCTTTATCGTGGTGACCGCCGAAATTGACCAATCCAAGAAAGTTTCAAACTTCTGACACATTGCTTGGTACTTTTCTTGTCAATTAAGGCTTGTACTTTTGATTATTCTGGTTCTTTTGAGGAGACATGTTTCATGAACATCAAGCTGTCAAGACCCAACCCATACTTCTTTTCATTGAGTGAGTGAGTACAGAATTTCTACACCGCATTTAGCAATATTCCAGCAATATTGCAGCGGGGTACACCAGAAATCAGCATCACACATTGTGCCCATGTGGGGAATCAAACCCGAGTCTTCAGAGTGATGAGTGAACATTTCAACCACTAGCCAACCTGTGATCCTGTGACAACTGTAGAAATAGACAATCTTCAACGCCATCATGGGGAAATGTTCCCAGATCTGAACAAGAAAAATTTGTTGAAGCCTACACTTGTAAAGTGCAGTTACCAAAGATTTTGGAAACCCACTGTAGGCAGAGATATGACAACTTCCAAATTATGAAGTGCCAGGATGCATCTTCTTCCTCTCCAAGATCTCTAGCTGGAGAGATCATTCTGTTGCCACTAACCTGTCCCTCCTGGATGTTGAATTTCTCAAGTTTCATCCAGCAGCTGATCAAATCTACCAAGGCAAACAAAAGTTTAGTCTTGCTCATCAATTCTTCAGATCTGCTTCCCACTTTTCTAAGGATGAAGGCTACTACCACCGTGTTGTCCATGGCCACCAGAATAAAAGATAGCATCAAGATATGCTTCAATGCCATGAGGATGTAGTTGATTGCTCTTATCTCAAGGCAACCCACATGAAGATCTTTCTTGTGAGACTGCCAAATCCCCTGGATTGTTATGCTGTCCATGCTGGCTTTTCATCATGAGCTGATGGCATTCGTGAACAGGATATTCTCTCGGCAATAACTGACTTCTTTCATGAAACTTGACAGGAAATGAACTCGTCTTGCAGGGAGGTCAGGTTCCCATGATCAGTGATCATATGATAAGTCTCAGTAGCATTTAACTATGCTGAGTCAACTACAAAAGACAAAAAATTAAAACTGACCCCCATCTGTTTCAAAACGAATATATTTCTTAGACAATTTACTTTACTTATAAGCCGTATAACCTCTGCCAATGCACACAGAAGACCTAACTCAAAATTAACATATTGTTTTAATTAGTTTCAATAAAATCAGTAAAGAGACTAATGTGTCAAAAGATTTTCTGGTCCATAAGATCACTTGATTGTCTGATTTGTCTACAGGCAGCCTTCACATGGCAGGAGTACTGCTTACTTTTTAATGTTTGGTTTGGTTTGGTTTGTTGTTTTGGCTGCACTCAGCAGAATTCCAGCTATATGACAGCGGTCTGTAAATAATCGAGTCTGGACCAGATGCCAGTGATTAATATCATGAGCATCGATCCACGCAATTGGGATCAATGACATGCATCAACCAAGTCAGCAAGCCTGACCACCCATTCCTGTTAGTCGCCTTTTACGACAAGCATAGTCACCTTTTACGACAAGCATAGTCACCTTTTACGGCAAGCATGGGTTGCTGAAAACCTATTCTACCCCAGAATCTTCACAGGTGGACTTTTTAATGCAAACTGTGTGAATGGTGAGTGCTACCAGTTGTGCAGGACATGCTTACCCTTTTCACAAAGGCCTGGTGTCATAACTGATTTTAAGTTGTCCATTCATACAGTTTTCGCAGCAATTTTGAGCTTAACGCCATATGGAATCGGTTATAGCAGAAAATCAAGACTGGTGATTATCTTGCATCGATGTTTATATTTAAGTATCAATCTTCCGGAGGACAAAGGATTCCCTTGTGAAGCTGCAATCTGTTGCCAATGTATATTATATCCAGTACTAGCTTCACTTCTGACTTGGTCAGATGAACTAGAAAGCCAAGAAGCAACAATAGTTGGATCAGGAATGTCATATTCCAATTGAGCTGATTCCTGTCCTCATCAGCCGACAAGAAATCATCAATGTACCCGTGGAGGTGAACTAGATGGATGTGTGCAAAACTGGTAATCGGGGCTTTGACCCATGTAAACAGTCAAGGAGTGATCAATATGCCAAAGTACTTTCAATATCCTGGATGAATTGATATGTGACGATAAACAGCCTCGAAGATGATCATCTAGTCTCCAATTCTGAGTACGGTGCACAGCTTGGACAGCCAAACTAGAAATTCCTTGTTGAGAAACTTCAGATCTATGAATGTCTGTAGTATTCTTCTTGGGACTAAAAAGCCTGGGGAATAGAAGCCTCTGCTCGGGTCTGTGTTCTTCAGTCCCCCAAAGGCTAACTCTTGTCTAACACAGTCGTGCCTCGTTTATACGGACACTTGCGTCATTTCACAATTCGTCCGTATAAACAAATTTCCGTATAACTGAAACCAGCTTCTTACTGGAAGAGTTACTTCCCTTCAATTATGCAACTCATGACAGATGACAGATGAGTGAGCCACCCACGAGAATATGCAAAGTCAGAAATGTCCATTTTGCCACCAAAATCGCGAGCTTTCTCTATCAGCATTTCATCATTAACGGCCACATTACGACTTCTCATGTCACACAACCAAAGATATAATGCATCTTCCAGCTTCTGGTGTTTTGCTACACGGGATCGTCATAAGTCATTTGAATTTTTCCGGGAGATTTAGCCACTTCTGTTTGTCTTTTAAAATGTCACCAATTGTCGATATTCCTATGGTATGTCCAAATTCAGTGCCATAATGCTTACTGATGGTTTCCAAACTTGCTGACGGGTGTTTTTCCTTAAACAGACAAATTTCCCTTTTTCTGCGTGCTGTAACTGCGTGTCGCTTACGTTTCGCTGGTTGACAGGCCATACTCACAGTTTGAAGTCACAACTTTGACCTCTGACCTCCACAGACGCCATATTTATCGAATGGGATTACATGTACAATAAACAAGCTCGTCTCAAACGTAACTCAGTGTCACTTGGTTAATTGACTTTTCACGAATCAAAGGATTACCACCAACGGAAGGATTACCACCAGCAGAAGTGTATTGTCCGGGTAAGTGAGACAATTTTGTGTGCATTTCAATGTTTTGTGTATGAAAATGACCATCTGGTTCCGGAAACTGAATTTCCGTATAAATGGGTAAATTTATATAGTACCGTATATGACTGCGTATAAGCCGAATTTTGAGGACCAGAAAAAAGATTCTGTAGAAAGGGGTCGGCTTATCCACGGGATACACTTTCATGGTAGTATGTTTCAGATCGTGATCTTTCAGAAACATCGCCTGAATGACTGTCCGATAGATTACAACTTCCCAAAAGTTTGGAAGTTGCCACGACTAGAGCCATTATTGTTATAAATTATCAATAAAGTTATTATTATACACCAATGTTGTCATTATTAAAAAAATTGTTATGCATGTTACTACTTCCGATAATAAGTTTTCAATTGAATGTTCAAAGTTTATCGTTCTTCGTAAACTCCACAATCTTTACATGTAACAATATACACAGCTATAATATATAATCCCCAGATAAAATCGCCAATAGCTCTTACGTAGGTTTTGCAAAGTTCATAAATTGATAATGAACAAGTGTCTACCTTTATTGAAAGAGGCAAATAAACAACTGTATCGGCGAGTTATTCCGTTCGCCATTTGCAAAAACATGTGATCAGCTGTTTCCTGTGACGTCACAAACAGTGACCACTGTGATTGCTAACTGTTGTTTAAAGCAACACAGTACACAAGGAAATGAGCATTGATAATAACGGGCCGATTGGTATTGTCAGGTTGTTTACACAAACATTTTCAAGTTGTGGGTGCTTAGCGATCGTGTTGGGAGTGGGGGCTTAATTCCTTTGTTTTCGAGAGATTAGTTTAATAAACTGGAAAAGCCTGTGAGTAAGTGATGGTCATTCAATGTGTTCATAGTATGATAGTTTATTTAATTCAATTAACATACAATAGTGGTGTAAAGGGGGTTATAAAAGTTGGTATATTTTTACTGACTGACGTTTTCATCATGAGTTTTAAACGAAAACGCCATGCTTACGATGCTGAATTCAAACTGCGAGTCTTCGCTCCAGCTGATATATTTTCTCACGGGTTCATAATTCTATATACACCGACTCACAAAATGGCGCTTGGTTGTTGATGGCAACATATAACGATCATTATGAGATTAAAAAAAAACACGAGAAACAGCTTCCCACATTATGAAAGTGGATGACTGGTTTGTTAAATCTTTATTAGAAATAATAATGACTTTTTCAATATAATTACAACGTTTTTCATCTTATATTTTTTAATATCTGCGAGTACCGGCACATGTCTTTCAGTCCGACTTTGCAGTGTTTTTTGTCTTTCAATTCCTGATTCGGCTTATCTGCGGGTCATATCATTTTCTTTCGTATTTCAATGGTCAAATTAACACCTCGGCTTATCTACGGGGTCGGCTTATCCGCGGTCATATACGGTAATTATTTTGTTTTGATTGAAAATCGTCCGGGAACCGAGGTTTCCGGATATCTGAAGTCTCTATAAGCGGGGCATGACTGTAACATCCTTATGGCTAAGTCGGCAGTTGCTGACTTGGTCCCTTCGAGATGAAATCTGAAATCGGAATGCCCTTTGGCTGGGATACAAGGTCTGATCGCTGATGGAGATGGAACTTGATTACAACTTCAAGAACCCAGTGGTCATCCATGATGTGCTTCCAATTTTTGGCATATGACAAAAGATGTCCCGGAACTCCTCTGCATTTCTCATCAAAATGTCTAGAGCTGTCTCATGCTTCAGAGCAGAAGGCGTGTGCAGGTATGTCCTTCCACCTGTTAGATTGGAAGGTCAACTAAATCCTGTAGTCTCTTGGCCTGGAATGCTGAACTCTGAACGTTGACTGCCAAGTTGAATGTTTTGGAATGTTGAAACCTCTAGGTGGTATCTTGGCAAACTTCTTCAAGGATCCTCAAGCTTGAGAGAGAAGGTGTTGTCTCTGTGACCACAGGAGCTGGCTTATATCCAAACTTCGGAAGACTAAAGGTCTTCTTGCATCTTATTGATGATGTCCAGCAGACTATGAATGAAATCAACTTGATCCGTCTGCATGATGACTGGCAAATCTCCAGCGATGCCCTCGTAAGACTCTTGAGGTGGTGTGATGCAGCATACTCCAGCAACAAACTAGATGATATACTAAATTAAAAACAAACGCAAACCCAAAGTATTGATGTCGGCACCTGCTGATGTAGGAAGTTGCAACATGAGATTTGTGTTTCTTTTGGCACTTAGTACATATGAAACGATATCCATGGTGTGACTATAACCTTGATCTTAGACATAGGCAATGACATGCTTCTGTTGGGAGATTTCAGCAGTTTGAAATAATCCTCATGAACAGACAGGGGATTTGGTAAGGGACATGCGTCTGGTAGAAGACCCTTTTAATATTAGGGGGAAGCAACTTATCCTCGCTCTTCTTCTTCAACTTGTCAACTTCAAGTTATCATGGGCTTGATTTTAATTTATCACTCGAGATGGATAACTCGGCTATGACGTTTATGAGCCAAAATAGACAGGCTGTGACATCCAGCATATTCTATCATTTGACATGCAGTCTCCCCTTCCACTTTAGGTTTCAAGTCTGCAGGAGGTCCTCTATGACCCAGCATATAATCAACTGAGGATGGTAATCAGAGCTGGCTGAGTGATGTTATCCGGCAGGTCCCAGTATGATTCATGATAAGACAGACTCAAGCTTTCAGACAAGACAGTAGGAGAAAGCTGATCCACCTCGCACCATAGGACGATGGTGAACAGTGGCCCAAAGAAATAAATAGCCATCAGGTATTGCTGCATAAAAGCCTGCATGTAAGCATGTTGTTTGAGTGGAGTCAGACTAGGCTCTGGAGTATATCTATTCTAGATGACTCATTAGTGCGAGCACACAAATCTGCATTGACGGAAGAAAGTGATTTAAAGGTGTCAACAGATTACTTGGCTCCCTACTTCTTCTTTGTCTTCTTGCCAGCTTGGCAAATAACTACATAAAGAGGAAGGGACACTAATAGCACCTGGTGTCTACAAAGCACAGCAGACCTCTGAACTACCAGTTGGAGGAATGGGGTCAATCTTGTATTTACCACATTCCCTGTCATCCAAGGTACATGGTGGAACAAGAGGTAGAGTAAGAGTAAGTACCCTATATCGCTGTGTATAAGGCGAGTTTTTCGTACCAAAAATGAGGGGGTTAAGAAGGGGTTCGTCTTATACACGGAGTCGAAGATCTCCACTGGCGATGTCAACCGGTGTCCGATAGCCAACCCAGCATTTGACAATAAAACTTTGCATTTCCTAAATAACTGTTCCAATAACTATTTACATACATAAACATGATTTGTATCTGTTTTCCTTGAATAAAGTTTAATAATTTCAGTAGTATAGGTAATAGGGGTTCTGCCGCAACCACACTGGAGCCAGATTTATATACCTATACCACCACTACAGGGGGAATTTTTTATGCAAAAACGCTGATGCGATTTAACAATCGTCATGATTCGTATTAAAAGAAACATCAACATTAATTAATAATGGATAAAATTTTCTATAGCCCACGAGGATATTGGAAAGGTATAAGGAGCAATACAAAAATTTGCCACTGCGGCTAAAGTATCTAGAGATGAGGCCAAGGATTGGTTAAAGAAACAAGTGATGTGGCAAATATACTTACCGGCACCGCGTTATACACCGAGGAAGAAGTTTGATGTTTTTACAACGAATGAAGTTCATCAGGCTGATCTCTTGTTTCTTCCCCATGATAAGGTAAGACGCAAAACGTATAAATACGCTTTAACCGTAGTGGATGTGGCTAGTCGATACAAGGAGGCTGAGCCATTAACCTCGAAAGATTCAACAGAATTAGCTAATGCACTGAGCCACATATATAAACGCGGACCACTAAAATGGCCTAAGCTATTTCAAGTAGATCCTGGTCGCGAGTTTATGGGATCAATAACTAAACTGTTCACAAAGCACGATGTTGAAATCAGGCATGGTGACAAAAGAGGCCCACCACAGTCAAGCTATCGTTGAAAGATTTAACCGGACATTTGCGGAACGTTTGTTTGGCTATCAGTATTCGATCGAAATGAAATCGGAACGATTAAGATCAACAGAATGGGTGACATGATTATCAGCTGTTGTATCAGCGCTGAATAATGAAGTAACGAGATTAATCGGGAAGAAACCATCCGATGTGATTAAAATGAAATCTGTGACTTCCGAATCTTCAGCACCGAGGAGAGGCAAAGAACAAAAAATTCCGGATAGAGTTAGCGTAAGATATTTATACCAGCCTGGTGAACTCGAAGGTGGCCTACGTCGCGCAACCGATCCGTTTTGGTCTCTTAAGACATATAACATTAGTCGATTTGTTACGAAAGAATGAGAGCCTAATCATTATTATCTTAAAGAGGGACCGGGCACGGCATTTGTACGAGAAGAGTTGCTCATAGTTCCCAACAATACTGTATTACCACCCTAAATAACCATAAGCATAGGTAGTTACACCATCCTTATCAATCCATCTCTTTGCATCTAAGGGGGATAATGATGTCTTGTTCATTCTTAATCCATATATCCTATGATTGTAACTTCTTAAAGAGTTCATCTCGTGTTTGAATGTTCTATCGTTGAATAATGCTTCTTTATACTGTTCGTGTTTGATATGCTTTTTTACCACATACTTCTTAACACCTTTAGCTTTTCTTATCTCCCCATTATCGGACTTCTTTATAGAATACATCTTAGGTCTTAATCCGACATACTCCGCTATAGGGGTCCCAGCACATTCATCCTTCATCTTACCTAACACCTTTTTATTTACTACGCTGTGCAGTGAATTATCTTTAGGCTAATCGCTCGTGTCATACATATCTATTTTTTCTGCCATATCTTTATACACATCCTCGGTTTGTATTTCCATCAACAAAGAATCTGTGTCGGTATATAACACCTCACATCTATCGCCATATTGCTTCTTAAGTTCGTTGTAATAAAAGTCATACATTATGTGTTTTGACAAGTCAAGAATACTCATACCGACGTACACTGGTCTGTTGAATTTTTTATTACTCTTCTACATATGCAACGCGACTAAGTCATTATCAAATGTCTTGCTTCTGTTAAAAGCCAGACTGGCTATAAGTTTCCTGAGTCTTTCTTCCTCATTAGATCTGACTAATTTAACATCAACACGCTTCCTTAGATTCTCCATAGTTTTACTAAATACTGAGTTATTCATGAGCTTATATAGATTCTTTTCAAAATCGCTGGTAGCTATCTTTCGTAAATCTGTGTTCAGCCTTATATAGGGCTCCATCTAAGGGCTTTGATCAAACTTTAGAACTCTGTGTATTTTCTTAAGTTTCATACCTAACGATAGATATAACTGGAGATTTCTGTAGTGAACTATATATTTTGTCTTATCCATCAAATTTGGTACGAGTTTTTCTATGTTAGTTAACCTAGTATTACCCATTAAGGAGTGTTGATATTCCGACATCCAAACTTTATTAACCATTATTCTTTCGGGAGCTAGCGGATATCGATATACCACCTCTTAATCCTTTCTCAATAAACAAGTGCATATCGTAATCGGTGAGTAGTTTTAGTTCCACACCGGTCTTCTTCAACAATGCATCCCACGATAGTCCGGGACTGGAATAGTACCATGGCGGGTCCAAGCCGTATTGTTTTAAACATGTCTTTCTAAATATCTCGAATATATCGGCGAGTAACAGTACATCGGTTTTTAAGTACAGATCGTGATAATCACCTAAATTCTTACAACCTAATTTATCCCACACCGTCAGAGCGTGTTCATAATCGGCATCGGTTATTTTAGATTCTGTTAAGTTACTTAAGAATGATTCAAGAGGTGGTAATTTAGTTTCATTGAATCTAGACCAATCATCCATATAATCGTAAGGATATACACCTTTTCTCAGCAACAAATGACGAGTTAACCGATAGGTATATTGATTTGTTATCGCAAAGTCAACGGGATTGTTCGCATTAGCTAAATTGACCAGGGAAGATAACAGAAACTCTACGGAGTCTATGAATCTATGTCCATTACTTTGTTTTGTTCTGGCTTTCCCATCCTTGTCCGTATAATGTATAGTTTTAGTTAATGAGAATGATATGTATTTTTCCATTTTATTAGGAATACATGTTAAGCCGCCATCGGTCTTTGAGATAGCTTGCATAATGAGATGAGAATCGTATCCTCTAAGGTTATGAAACACAACAGGGATGGGTATTGTTTGAGACTTCATTTTTAGTTTCAAGTTACACTCATTATGCGCGGCTCCCCGATAATTACCCGTGACGTGGCAATGATCTCTTATGGAATCCCCATTCAGGGGTTTGTTACAAACATGACAACTCGTTGACTTCTTATAGGCCCTCCAATAATTCCTCGTCATACACATGGGTTTCTTACACGATAAATTTTCCCTGATTATTCTCTCTTCATTTTGTAGATATTCTAGGAACTTTCCCGCTGCATCGGGACCTCTATAAATCACGGGTGGGTTTGTTTTCCCATCATACCTTACAACTATATATCCAAACCCACAAGGAATATGTTCTTGAGTTTTGTATGTAAAACTACATTCAGTATTGGTTCAGTATTTTCTATAGGTTTGATAAGCGCTTCGAAGTCAGCGTAAATTACGTACGGTACTGGCATTTGATAGCATTCTGTCCAACACCTCTGCAGTCTTCTTTATGCGCTTCTAATAGATCTTGTCTGCTGTACCCATGTAGGCATCTTTCGCAGAAATATTTCTTTCCCTTATATTTTGTTTGATCGTATAATAGCCTGTTTAAACTCTTTATCCATGTATAATGATATTTTCCATCTTTTTCGATCAGAAATGAATTGATTCTGGGAATATGTTCTGGAGCAGAGCTTATCCTGTGTACAACAATTCCTTTAGAATGTCCGAAAACATTTATAGCTAAATTATTTTGCTTTTCCACCTTTTCAATTTGTGATATTGGTGTAGGTTCGTCTATGCCATCAAAGTTGAGTCCATCGTTTTGAGGATAGCTAGAAGGTCTATTGGCAATTTTAGAATCTACGGGGAACAATGCAGGTCTTATCATCATTCTTAAACAGTCATCGGATTTATTTTTTACATTAATTATGTCTTTTTTCTTTTGATAATACGGGGGGAAATCTATATAAGATCCACCTTTGAAGGGCATATAATTTGCTATATCTGAATATAAACTATCGATTTTATTCACACCCCAATCCGAACCTCTATAAGTCCAATGTTCTAAAGTTTCTTGTATCCTCTGAATTGATGTATCTAATGATGTGCTTATAGTATCAGATTCAGTTATAACTTCTTGATTGCTTCGGAAATATGGCTAGGTATATTCAGTGCTATCGTCTGTGCTACTTTTACCCAATGACATTTTAATCGTCAGCTGGTATTTTATACTATGTAAATCATCTAATTCCTTGTTAATTTTACTCGATATGATAGGCTTAACATCATTAACATCCATGTTGGAATTAATATCCATCTTCCAACCTCTTAGATATTTACCAACGCCGGCTGTGGGTACAAATTTTAACTCATCAACAGTGGGTTTATCAACATCATCGGATTGATTTTTAACTAGTAAAGCGATCAATTCAGCTTTTCTCATTCGAGAATAACCTCTCAGCCCACTGTTTTTTGCTTGAGCTTTGAGTATGATCGAAAACGTCCCGATAATGACTTTCTAAATTATCTAGAATAAAAGCTGTTTTTCCACAACCCGTTTGCCCGCAGATGATAGCACAGTGTGGTTCTTTAGGTAAAAGATTATTAATAGATTGCTTGCACGAATTTTCCATTCTGTATATTAAGTTGCGCATCCATAATCACGCACAAATATATGTTTAATTTACCAGCCGATTCCTGGAGCTTCGTTATCTGTATAGTGACACCCTCGCTGGCATTTTCTATTCTCCTCCCACTGCCGTGTAGTTGGTCATCATCCGTGGTTCGCATGTCGAGCCATAGCGCGTACATCGTGGTGAGGTATTCACCCATCGATACATCCCCGAGAGACAGATCTTACGCGAGCGCGTTAACTTCTGGGCTTCGTTTTATAGAAGGGCGTTTTTTAATCTCATCCCACTGTTGATACGCTAGCATTCCTTGACTATATAGTTGATTAGGGACGCCCTCGATAGTCAATTCTACTTTTGTAATCTTGGGATTGTAGAACTTCTCGGTATTTCTTTTAAATGCATTGGAGGGGTCCTCGAACAACATTAAAATACCCTGCAACGATCTCGTGGGGACGTTTAGATTGATATTCCACGTTGTATCTTTTTTGTTCCCAGTGATCTTTCGGTGTCGAAGCATGCGATCGTACAAAATAGCTAAATTTCCGGTATACTGGTTACGAATTTGTATGGCTAATTAAGGATCTGTTATCATATCATACTCCAGTGAGATATTTTCAATAGAATAGCTAGCATCTTCAGCAGCTCTGATTACTCTACGGTAGTCATTAAAAGTAAGTTCGTATTCTAACCTATCGCCTAGGGATGCTTGATAAAAGGGCATGTGACTATCTAGTAATTCAAAGTCTAGCGGAATATAGAATCGGTTACCTAATGGGCCGGCAACAGCGAGATCTTATACAACGGTATTATCACCATTATCAGCACCCACACGCAGTCTCAATGTGTTCCGATTACAAATACCTTGGTACTGTAAGTTTTCCCGCTCTTTATCCGTTCTCAAGAGATCCATGTAACAATAGTATACATCGCTATCATCGATACTCAAAATCTCATTACCGCTAATTTTAATCTCGATTTTCTTAACGATAGCACGACCTATGTTCTGAACGGGCTCCCTGTTAACGTCGGCAGAAGTCAAACTAATCGTAAATGCTAGTCGGGCAGTTCCCGGAACTAACACATCGTGTGCGCCGAGATAAGGAAAGCGAACCAGAAGCGTTTGATTCTGATCGATGGTACTAGGGTTATTAGTTATAGTTACAGACTGACGAATTGCTTTGACCCCTAATGGATCTCGAAGTCTACGTTGTGGGTTTAACTTGCGTCCGTATTGCGAAGACATTGTTATATTGAAATGTTTATATATTATGTTTAATATAAAAATGGATGACATTAATCTAGATAACATAACTGATACTAGTACAATCGAAGAGGGTACTGATGAAACCAGCTTTATGAATCTTAACGATGAACTTCGTGAAACCAGCCGTTAATGATTATTACGATGCCTTAAAAGAAAGCCCAATTGGTCGTGACTATTCAAAGTTTACGATAGATAGTAAAGGAATATTGCGACTGAGTGGCTCTCTGGATATTGATCTTATGAATTCTCGTACTCGTAAGCCCCTAGCCTTGTCTACGATAGCCAGTAAACATGGCATCAACATTGTCGGTAATGAATTAGGTTTTGTAGACTACTCACGAGAAAAACTTTCCGTGAAGACTACTAAGGTTCTTCAGACTATGCGTGCTGAACTCGGTACCATAGATAATTTGGAAGAAAGCTCGAAGCTTGCCTCAGACGGACTCGGAGAAATCTTGGATACTTACTACGATAATTCCACGTTACAGGTACCATCCTCGGAGTTCAGTATTTGGGAATTACGAGGTCTTGACAAGGCAATGCAAACAATCCGGGGAGAACTCATCAATAATATAGCCAAGCTATCCGAACTCGACAAGCATATAGCTTATGAAAAAAAACAACTTGAACAGGCGGGTGATGAATTCAGTAGGCGCCTCGTTGCAGAAAGATTGCGTAACTTAGAAGACGAAAGATCGGCCCACCTCGAGGCTGCTTCAAGTAATAGGAAGGCACTTCGTTCACAAATCAGTCGAATTCGAGAAACTATCGATCAGGTCCTCAACGATGACACTACACTGGCCAATAAAATTAAAACATTGTTCAGAGAACAGGGAATAACCATTGCCAGTATTTTAACCGCATTGGGATTTATTATATTGACTTTGACTCTCACGTTAACCGGTGATACAGGAGGTGGCACACCCCGTAGTGATGAAAAGGGTGTAAAAGAATGGATAAAAAACCATTTAAAAGCATTAGGTTCAGCACTGGGAAAGCTCTCTGGTAAAGCCGCATCTGCACTTCCAGGTATAATAGGGAGTATTGTTTCCTGGCTCTTGAATTTATTAGCTAAGATCACCACTTGGCTTAGTCAAAACTTGTGGGCACTGATCGTAGCAACTGCAGGGCTGTTGTATGTATCCGCTAAGAACTATTTATCCAAATCAGTTCATTAAGAACTATTTAACCAAATCAGTTCATTAAGAACTATTTAACCAAATCATGAGTAACCAGCCGCGACTCCAACTACTATAAGAGCTGTTTTTTCATTGATATGTTGTTGATTTTTAGCTGCAATATGTGGTGGCCCTTGTGGTTGTGCGTTGGTATATGTTTGTGGTGTCTGTGGCTTGACTATTCCCGTTTCACCTGTGTTTGTTTGCGTTATTAATTCGGTGTAAATATCTGAATTTATACCTGGTTTTTGATGATCGGAAGCAATAACAATTTTATTATTATAACCGATCACTTGACCGATCTTAAGTTCTATATTACTCGGAGACATGTATAGTCCCGGCGCATAAACGTAGTCTACTTTGAAATGAGCGTACTGTAATACATCTTGATAACGCTTTATAGAAGATGGTATTTCAACTGGTGAATTAATAGCATCCTCTACGTTTGCGACAAACTGTTTTTGCGCATCGAGCGCCGTCCCAGAACCAATTATTCCCGTTCGTGTTTGTGATTGTGCACCAAGAATTGCCCATACATAAGTTCTTATTGATTCATTAATTCTTACAACGCCTGGGCTAGTAAATTTTTTTTTCTGTTTTATCATTAAGAAATTCATTCCAAGCGTTTGTGGTATCGTTCAGTTGCACAAATTTTGTAACAATATAAGCCAAACCACCCTTAAAACTCATAAGAGAACCTCTCCAATCGTTACTCGAAAGTTCCAAGCCATGATTAAGATTATGCAATCTTACAAAAAGATTGTTTTTCTGAAACAGCTTAAATGGATCGAATGGGTGATGAGTTTTTTCAACTAAAATATCAATTTCTTCTTTAATAGTTCTCTGTCCGCAGTACGGAACACCTAGACAATGGTTAAGTCCTTTAATACGCCAATCTTTCCTCATAGAAACATTAAATTCCTGACAAATACGCTCATACGTGAACCTATTGTACGGATTATTTGTGGAATTCCATGCTCGATTCTGCAGTAATGGGGCACTAATTTCTTTAAGTAAACGTCTCATCTGATAGTACACGTGAAATAATAAAACAGACTTATTTAGTTCAAATCCTCGGGCATAAGGGGATACACAACATCCTGTTGTGGCACACCATACGGCAAAGTTTAACTGGTTCTGCCAAAATTGTGGAACCAGTTGCCGTGACCCAGTATCTTTCAAAGATATCAGGGAATTTAACAAAAAAATTAGCACCAGAGGCACTTACTAAAATTGACTGATTAGTAATGTAAGTTGATTTCATATTTAAGTTATGATATAGTATCTTTGTATATTTAATATGTATGTTACACTCCCGGGAATAACAAATGGCCAGTCTATTCAACTGCTTCATACTATTGATAACTCGGATGGTCAACTTGAAGTCGCTATCTGCGATGTAGCGTATTACCCACAGTGGATCAATATAAATGATGCAAATGGAAATAATTGGTTAAGAATAGGTGAAGAAATAAACATTATTATACCTGATGGGTATTACAGCGTATGCTCACTCAATGATGAAATTTTTAAACCTTGGGGAGCTTGTCTCACACAAAATGAGTCGAATGGGATGCTGAATTTAAGCACTGGAGAAAATGGTATACTTCTTGGATGGGGCATAGCAGATACAATTGGATTTAAAGTCGAATTAGTAAAAAGATTAATATCAATCAACACAACATTGCATGGAATTAAATTACCCGATTTAGTTCCCTGTAAAGAGCTGTGCATCCATCTTGATCAGATCAGTACAACGGATATTGTTCAACTAGAAAGTCCTTCAACTCTGCTGAGAGATATTCTAGTCAAAGACGAAAAATATAATAGCGGTAGAACAGAATCTTTCTCAACATTACAATATAAACAAGTATTTGTCACAGAGTGACGAAATATCCCCCGCCATATACACCATAGTACCAAATATGAAGACAATCCAGCGATTAGTTCTTGAGATATTGTGGCAACACCGTTTTCCAACTCCAAAAACAGATTTGCCTGCTGTGACCTTGAAAATGGGGTCAAGGTCACCAAATCTGACAGGTGTATGCGGTGTCTGTATATACACTATAGTTCCAAATATGAAGACAATCCAGCGATTAGTTCTTGAGATATCGCGGCAACACCGTTTTCTAACTCCAAAAGCAGATTTGCCTGCTGTTACCTTGAAAATGGGGTCAAGGTCACCAAAACCGACTGGTGTCTGCGGTGTCTGTATATACACCATAGTTCCAAATATGAAGACAATCAAGAGGTTTAGTTCTTGAGATATCGCGGCAACACCGTTTTCCAACTCTAAAAGCAGATTTGCCTGCTGTGACCTTGAAAAAGGGATCAAGGTCACCAAAACCGACTGGTGTCTGCGGAGTCTGTATATACACTATAGTTCCAAATATGAAGACAATCCAGTGTTTAGTTCTTGAGATATCGCGGCAACACCGTTTTCCAACTCTAAAAGCAGATTTGTCTGCTGTGACCTTGAAAATGGGGTCAAGGTCACCAAAACCGACTGGTGTCTGCGGTGTCTGTATATACACCATAGTTCCAAATATGAAGACAATCCAGTGTTTAGTTCTTGAGATATCGCGGCAACACCGTTTTCCAACTCTAAAAGCAGATTTGCCTGCTGTGACCTTGAAAATGGGATCAAGGTCACCAAAACCGACTGGTGTCTGCGGAGTCTGTATATACACCATAGTTCCAAATATGAAGACAATCCAGTGTTTAGTTCTTGAGATATCGCGGCAACAAACAGGTGGGACGTACGTACGGTCATGAATACTATATCCCCCGCTTCGCGCTTTCGCGCGGCGGGGGATAAAAATTAATGCGGGGTATTAGTTCAGATCTCAAAATTTCTGTATTAGATTTAAAACATCAACCTGTACATATAGGATACTTGAGTGTAACACTTCATATTATAAATAATGGTTGATTCATTAGGCCCTGGAACACATATCCTTAGACAATGTAATACAATTGCGCTTTCCGATCTTGGAGACACAGAAGGATTCGATGGCAAGTTATACGCTTTACACTTACAAGATAATGTATACAAGCGGAAAGAAGTTACATTCACAGGTAATCTAGGAGATTTATGCGATGTCGACGTTAGTAGATTCAATAAAAACACTTCGAGTGGCTACTGAATATCGTCATTACCCAAACCGTATGTGATTATGGGTAAGGCACATAATTTAACTAAGACAATAAATAGTGGGATCGTACTCAGGGCTTATATCCCATCAAAACAAAAATGTGTGTTAGTTGCTCCCCTGGCAGGAAACCCAGGTTATATGTTATTGAGTTGTTGAGAGTTTAAATTTTGTTTAAACTGAATTCAATGATATAAAACAGAACTTGAATGCTATACCTAATCTTTCAATAATTATTATTGAAGTCTTGTTTGGAGAAGCACCGGAAAATGCTTTCGAAATATTACCAGGTCTATCAATTAAATGGCTCAAACAACACGAGCGTCGACGTTGCAGTATTATTTATGTAGGAGCATCACCTACAGTATTGGCAGAACTAACCAAATACAACGCAATGAAGCAGGAGATTCGATCAAATTCTCCTAAGACCAGTGGTATTAGCGAAGACGAGAGAAGAAAGTTCATAGAACAGGGGTGACAACAAGCGCGTCAATTATTCCGTGCCAAAACCAAAGAACTGGTTGGAGATTAAAAACAGATTGCTTGTTGGATCACATTTAAACGAATGCTTACATAATTTAAGTATATAATAATGGAGCCAATCAAATGGCGAGAATTACCACAGGGTATATATTATATCGATGACGTCAAACCAACCAAATAAGGTCATCAATTGTTTCTTTCCAATTTAAGAAAAAGAGTATATAGTCTGGTCTCCTAGTAAAATGAACGAAGAACTTTGTAAAAATGTTGAATATCTCTTTGTTCAAAATAATGGTATGCGTATGAGTAAAAATAATCGAGAATATTTTCATTACAATTTAGTTTAATATCATGACGATCTTTAAATCGCATCATCATTTTGACATAAGACAAGTATTTGTCACAGAGTGACGAAATATCCCCCGCCTGTACACCATAGTACCAAATATGAAGACAATCCAGCGATTAGTTCTTGAGATATCGCGGCAACACCGTTTTCTAACTCCAAAAGCAGATTTGCCTGCTGTGACCTTGAAAATGGGGTCAAGGTCACCAAAACCGACTGGTGTCTGCGGTGTCTGTATATACACCATAGTTCCAAATATGAAGACAATCCAGTGTTTAGTTCTTGAGATATCGCGGCAACACCGTTTTCCAACTCCAAAAGCAGATTTGCCTGCTGTGACCTTTAAAATGGGATCAAGGTCACCAAAACCGACTGGTGTCTGCGGAGTCTGTATATACACCATAGTTCCAAATATGAAGACAATCCAGTGTTTAGTTCGTGAGATATCGCGGCAACACCGTTTTCCAACTCTAAAAGCAGATTTGTCTGCTGTGACCTTGAAAATGGGATCAAGGTCACCAAAACCGACTGGTGTCTGCGGAGTCTGTATATACACCATAGTTCCAAATATGAAGACAATCCAGTGTTTAGTTCTTGAGATATCGCGGCAACACCGTTTTCCAACTCTAAAAGCAGATTTGTCTGCTGTGACCTTCTTGAGTGTTTAGTTCTTGAGATATCGCGGCAACAAACAGGTGGGACGTACGGACGGACGTACGGACGTACAGACGAACAGACGTACGGATGTACGTACGTACGGACGGTCGTGAATACTATATCCCCCGCTTCGCGCTTTCGCGCGGCGGGGGATAAAAATCACCCTGAAGAAGCAGTATAGGTATATAAATCTGGCAGCAGTGGGGTTGCGGCAGAACCCCTATTAGCTATACTACTTTTAGATATATTTTTGTTGATTTTATTACTTTGTATAATATATTCAAAGCTTTGCTTGAAACGTCTTTATTTTGCTGTGTGACATGTTCGATGAGGACCCGTTGTTGAAGTGTGTCCGAGAATTTTATTTTCAATAACATTTTGGGAAATAGTGCCTGGTGAATAAATTTTTAATCTATAGATAAAAAATGATGAAATCAAATGGAATACGTATTTCAGACATTGTGAAATGTGAAAGATTTAATAAATGAATGATATGACAATTAAGCTAATAAAATTATATACTATTTTGACGTGACTTGGTCGGTCTACCCTGCGGCGTCACTCGGGGCTTCTTGACCGGCCAACAGTGTTGAAATACATGTACATGTAAGCTGGTCACCACTGCGCTTTGCGTTGTCAAGCTTTGATGGTATTAGAGAAGGATCCCAGCAAGAAATATCAGAGTGACTTCCCTTTGCTTTACGCTCGACGAGGAAATGAAAATTTTTTTTGTTTGAACTTTTTGATGAAAAGATCGGCGGTTAAAAAAAAGAGGGTAATTTTCATCTTTATTTTTTTTAACATTTGTTCTTTGAAAGAGCGGCGCATCCGTAAACCAAGAAATAAAAAAAGTGTCGCCTAAACTTTACATGAACTTCAATTTGCCAAAACGTAATGTCAACAAATAATATTCACATTGCCCCAAATATGACTTTTAACGAGCCAAAGTATGATATTTATGACATATGTTTATTACCCATATGGGAACGGAGATGCTGGGTAGCATTTTTCTGTAACCTCTCTAGGTGTTGTTTATGATAATTGAATACACACGTTGTTTAGGATAATTGAATACATGGAACATAAAATTTGGGATTTGTAGATTAAAGATTGAATAAATCATCTGCTATACCTGCATGTGAACAACAATGGCGACATTGTTGTCCCCGATAAAAGTGAAGATCTTGTGAAGATTGACGGAAAATTGGTTCTGACTACGAGCCAAGCTCACTCATTAGATTCAGGGGCAGTTTAGATTGTCACTTAAAACGCAAAGATTATGGCTTCTCACTTTCTCATGATTCAATTGAATTTTCCAAAATGTCAAAAACAAAAATCACTGAAAAACAGGGATATCTTACATTACAGAGCGGAAGCTATTTCCAACAGTGAAATATAACAACTCAGAGATGCAGGCCAGCTTGGCACTAACACATTAGTGAGTGAGTATGGCTTTACGCCGCTTTTAGCAATATTCCAGCAATATCATGGCGGGGGACACCAGAAATTGGCTTCACACATTGTACCCAATGTGATGTCACAGACAGGGGTAGTCTGCTGATAAGCTTTCGAAACAAAACAATTACAGTAGATTTTGAAATAGTTCGCCTATCACAAACAGCAAAATCGAACCTGGGTTTTTGGTGTGACGAGCCACCGCTTTAACCTTTAGCCTGCTGAATTTTTTTAACACTTCTTACCCCTGCCTGCTGGATTAATTTTAGCATAAGGCGCTCTAAAGAGGGTGGGTGATTTCAAACAGTCAGTGCCTCATTAAACAGGGGCCAATTGAAGAAATATTTTGCCCATTTATTCCTGATAGAAAACTACACAATTCTATATAAAAATATCCTGGTGTTTTCAATCATACCAAGGTTAAGACCAAAGCGAACCCAAAATTTGTAAATTTTCGTGAACTTACCTGAATTGCGTTATTGAAGGTGGTTTGCATTTCATGCTAGGAACCTTTTAATATCATAACATTTGTGCAAATTGATTTCAATAATCATATCTCCGATATCTTCATTTTAATTGAGTAAAAATTCGGGTTTTATAATCGGCATATATCAGCGCGATGGTACATTATGAACCATTTCAGTGAATTTATTATCTAAACGTTAAACAGAAAAATAAATAATTTTCGAGGTCATCATGTCGGTTGCAGAAATACGAATATTCGGGTTAATCTGACGTGTCATTTTATAAAATTTACAGGAAACAATTAATGACTTATAAATATTCACTAATCCTAATTTCAAGCGTTTTGGTTGAATATTTACGATATACAAAAATAAACAACCCGTGTCATGATGCTAGCAGACGTCCTAAAATCAAACATGGCGCGCTTCGCCCGACCTCCGCATAATATATTGCTATTTTAATATCAACAAAGTTTACAATGCCTTTATAAATATAACTTGGCGAAAGTTGACGATCTTCTCAATCGAAGAATGTTTTATTCGTCATATTCCAATAAATATGACGAGAGAAAATGAAAATAAAGATCGTGAATTCTGACAGCACTATTTCAATAAGTGCAAAGGTCACCGGATGTGATGTCACAGACAGGGGTAGTCTGCTCATAAGCTTTCGAAACAAAACAATTACAGTAGATTTTGAAATAGTTCGCCTATCACAAACAGCAAAAATATAAGTCGATACACAGTATCAGTAATCACCACTAACATGAAATAAAAATGTGACTTTGACGATATAATTCGCGTATTAGTTAATCCGTTTGACCTTGCATGCTCCCGTGACCCGGAAACGGTAGACGTGAATCAACATGCCACATGCAAGTTTCTCGGTATCTTTCATTTGAGTGAGTGAGTATGGTTTTACGCCGCTTTTAGCAATATTCCAGCAACATCACGGCGGGTCTTTCATTTGAACTTCTGTTGATATTTAAGAATCACCATTCAATGTTGTGAATATAAATGGGACATGATTCATATTTCTGTGATGTACACGCTGATAAGTTTCACTACAACAAGTGTATCCCACGTAATACGTCTATGGATATCGTCGATCAGCAAGATCACCCTCAACAACAGGTGCGCGAAAATGGGCTTGACAAAACGTGTTTCAAAATAACATCCCCGCGTTGCTGAATATGATAGGGTACATATAAGCAATAAAATGCTACGTACATATTTTCGGTGTTAGTTCCACATTACATTTGTGATAGTTTTCCTTTCGGGAATACATTCATAGATTCTAGCATGATTTTAGAACAGTTACAAGAAGGATTTCTAAATTTATTCCAAAAATATGAAGACCACCATGATTGCGTATTGATGATAGATTTGTAATTGTTTAATTATTTACAGCTGTTTACAGGTTTTAAAATTTTAAGTTATATTTAATAGTTATTTTTCCCACAATGATGGTGTGTGGGGACAGTAAATATTAGTCTTTGCATCAGCATAGTGTAACTGATCAAACTTCAATTATTATCTTTAGTTTAAACATATTTATTCAACAATTATTATCTTGCACTCTGAAAATCAACTATGTGAATAAGTAACTCTCTGATGTCATCATTTTAATTTTAGTATTCCATGAATAATGAATAAATCAGAGCCTTAACATATACATACAGTACGATACTAAACTCATATGGACATTAATCTTGTGCATTATGTGGTTTGTTTCCAAATAAAACAATTCTGAAATAAAATTTAATAGGAATTAATTTAATTTAATTTAATTACAGTAACAGTACTTGTAACAGTACATGACATTTTTGTTTGTTTAATCACAAGAACCATGGTGGCACATGAGCTGGTAAGTTTGCCATAGGTTTCTTAGAAAATGCTATCTCAGTCTTCTGGTTGGAATGAAAAGAAACATGCCTGTGTACATGTTTACCCTTGCCAGATGTATTTTTTCCAGTCAGCCAATCCATTACTTTTGTTCACCTTATGTGGTCTATTTTATACATACAGGTACTGCTTCCAACCTGTTTTTTCTTTGTATGCAATCACAGTATCACAACTTCCTCAGCTGGTGTGTATAAAAGTTCCCCTGTCATCATGAAAAAAGAATTATAAAGGAAAGTCATATTTTCATTCAAAAACATATCTGTCTTTCCTTGAATACTCTTTGTCTAAGTGCCAGAAATGTCAGTGTCATAAAAAATTTAAAAAAAGATTTTCATAAGGTCTTTCTTAGATAGACCTAGATTTAAGTCAAACCATGTGACTAGTTAGGTAGAATTATAACCTTATAAGCCCTCATTTCCGAGGTGTCCATATTTTTCACATTTTTAGGACTAAACGTGATCTGTGTAGATCTGCCTGTTTTGTTATGTAAAACAAATTCTTGTCTTAAAAAATGAGAAAAGGAATCATTCAGACGAATCTTTTTTATCCCATTGATTCACGAAAATCAGTTGAAATGTACAGTGGTGACTTTTGTACCCAAAATTTCTAGTAATTTGTTACCCAAATGGGTATGTGATTTTGTAGATCTACCTAGAATTATTTCAAAGATATACATTAATTTGGTGTCTTAAACTTAACATAATATCACTTTCCTATCAAAACAATTCATTCTAACTTAGGTTTAACCAACTTAACTGTGTCCTTCAGTGACAAGACGTCAATTTTCTCTCAACACTAAACAATCAATTTCAAGGATCACAGTCATAATCATATTTGGAACTTGATGAAATATTTTGTTATGTGTTCTGTTCATCTACATGAAAACATAAATATAATTATAGATCTATTGTCTTATTTTCTTAGGTACAAATTCACAAAGTATTTTGGGTACAATTCAATTTGTTTTGGGTACAAAATCACATATATATAGGAGCCTAGAATCTATATATATTTACACTAGCCTACCTCGTTGTGTACCAAAATTTTATCGGTTCAGAGGACGGGAGGTTCTCAGAAAGTTTTCAACAACATCTTTAATGTTTAAATTGTTCTTTTTGTAATGTAATAACAATATCATGTTATTATTATGGTATATCAATACGTATTGCTCTCCGTTGCGTTCGTTTTTAGAAAATATTTTTAAATTAAAATCATCGAGCGTGAAATCTATTACGGTTTCGGATTTAGACTTACACATTTGATGGCGACAATCACGAAGAAATATGAAACAAATAGGAGTGAAGACTGCTCTCCAGATCAATAAATAGTAAATAGTTGACGAAAAATAGTAAATTTTGTATTTTCTTTTGAATTTGAATCTATTTCGGAATTTCTTTATGATAGCTTACCAACTTTTGCATATTTTGCTTCCATGTGTCACATGCGGTACGTGCTTCCGGTTTCAGAAATGATAGCTAAAATTGCAAGTATTTTGATTATTTCTCGTAAAATGCATTATTTTGCTATTGAATGGTTTACCTAGAATGTATATCAGTTCAGATTTTGCGTATCATCCAATATTTGTCATTTTTCGCAGTGTTTGTTGACTTTGTTCAACTCAACAAATCGCGACTTAGGCCACGCCCAAACGTATCACTGACGTTTGTCGGCTTGTCAATGTGTCGGAAAGTTTTTCAAACGAAATCATTTGCAAACTCTTTAAAAATGAAATTCTTTTTACAAAGTTTTATACATACGTGTCAATAATTCTAGAAAATTAAGTTAGATGTAACAAAATGATTGATTGTAATAGTCTAACGGGATAACTATGCATGTGGAGTTGTTTGTTTACCGCCGTTGCCATGATCGTACAAGTTCCATCCAATCGATGATGTTACGATTCAGATTGTTTTTGTTTACAATTAGTTACACCGAAAGTTGCTAATTTTTAGAAATAAAGGAACACGAGTGTTTTCCTTTCGTCAGCAAACAAAAAATTATGATCGAATAGGAAAAATGATGAAATTATAAAGAAAATATCGGACTGCATGCCGCCCAACGTGAAGTGCCAAAAGTCAACAATGGCCGTTTCTGGTAGTTGTGTGCCGAGAAGTTTGGCCAAAACTTTTTTAACTCGCGATATTTTCTTTTTGAGGTAAATAAATGACTGAACGTTTGGATATTGAGCAAGCTGAGCATTTATGCATGTCATACGTAATTTAAATGTTACGCAAAGCCTTCTTGGTAAATAGATATATATATATATGAGTTTTATTTTGGGGTGTTGTTATGCTATTCGCCTGTCGAATGGGTTCGACATCAGATGCACGGGGATGGACACCTCTGTCGAATGGGTTCGACGTTAGCGTGCAGAGCTTTAACCGCTAGGCTACCCGACTGCCCCTGAATCCATATTAAACACTCTATGGTGGAACAATACAATTTTTTCGGTCTACGGTCAATGACTCCGAACAGAAGAATGACTTGGGGGATGTTCAGTTGAAACGAGATTCTGATAATCATGAGTTCATCGAGTATGTTGAACAGCAATCTAAAACCACCACAGGTGTTCATGCTGTGACACCCAGGGCATGGGCCCTACCCGACAACCCCTCATATAAATATTTGCAAAGTTGCATAGTCAGACGTTGGATCCACTGACCCCAAACGTCGGCGCATTTGCGTCATATCTTCAGACTCAGAAAGAACTCTTGCTCAATGTTCTTGGTTTATGGACATTTACATTTATCTTTCGTGAAAATGCTGCATAAACACCCTGGCCGAGATCTTTCATTTTAAGGTCAAGGCCACGTCACATTCCTATGTTCCAATTTGAAATATTTACTGTTGTTTTAAAATGTAAGGCCTATGCTCGCTTGAAAGAGTCAAATAAACCTCACTTATTGTAGAATCCGTTTACACAGTTTGATGTTGTTGAGAATGTGCAAACGAAAAGCTTTGGTTTTTCGTAGCCACGAGAGCTGACAGACATATCGACCGAGAGAAACTGGCAAACTACATGTGTTTGAATTTTGTATGAACAATAATGCCAAGTCATTTTTTATTCATTCTTGTACTAGTAAACATGATTCAAACTAGTTTATTTTCGCCAAAATTCATTGCTAAAATTGTCAAAGAATTAATGCCGCTCAAACGAACAATTTAACATTCGCAGAAGCTTTATGTTGAGTGAGTGAGTGAATATGGTTTTACGCCGCTTTTAGCAATATTCCAGCAATATCACGGCGGGGGACACAAGAAATGGGCTTCACACATTGTACCCATGTCGGGAATCGAACCCGGGTCTTTAACCCCTAGGCTACCCGACCTCCCCTTTGTGTTGAGTGTAGACTGTGTGTGATCAGGGAAAAAAATCCACGAATTAATGCCATTTCACACCCGTATGAATATTATGAAGTGCGACCTTGCCTCTGTAAAAAGAGTAAACTGTTTCTTGTCTTTTTAGCTTCTTATACTGAACAACAACAGTTCCTTTGACATTGAATAAGATTTTATGCAAAGTTATGTTTTTTACCAAATCTGAAACAATTTCGGTTTGCAACAGATAAAAGACTCCTGTAAGTGTTCAAATGGTTTAATTTGCCATACTGACCAGAAAATGCGTGATTTCATAAAAAAACATGAACATACGAAAATGTCAATTTACAAATCAAATAGCGTGTGTGTCCACCTCTGGTTGCGATGCAAGCAACACATCTTCATCTCATGGAATGGACCAGGCTTCCTCTGGGATATCTGTCAATATCTGTTGGAGCATATTTCGAAGTTCCTGGAATGTCTGTGGAACACGTGGTTGACGTGGAAGGCGCCGATCCATCTCAGCCCACTATCAAACGGGTCCTCTGTCTTGCTGTAATCCCACAGCATACCATAACGCCGAACCGATTTTCTTCCATGACACAATGATTGACGTAACCATCACCGGTACGTCGGTACACTCGAATCCATCCATCGCTGTGGCTGAGGTGAAAACGAGACTCGTCAGTGAACTGAACATGTGCCCACTGCATGGCTGTCCAGCATAGACGATGTCTGCACCACTATAGATGTGCTTGACGGTGGTTTCCTGTCAAAATTGGACATCTGGCGGGTCTTCTGGCGACAATCCCTGCACTCCTGAGGCGACGACGTACGGTTTGTGAAGATATTCCTCGAAGGCCAGGGACGCTTCTTGCAGTCACTGTTGCTGGCTGGAATCGATTTCGTAGGTGTGTTGTTCGAATCCAGTTGTCTTGTCGATTATTGGTTACGTGTGGCCTGCCACTCCAAGGATGGTCTCTGACTGCATTCGTCTGTTGCCAACGTTGCCATAAATACCAAATGGTGTTTCTGTGGACGCTAAATTGTCTTGCAACATCACGTTGACTCGATCCTGCTTCAAGCATACCAATGGCTCGCAGACACTCGTTGTCGGACAGGCTTGGCATTTCATAATGTTGGATAATTGCCTAATTTTGTTGTTTTTCTGAGTGGTTGTTGTCAGCACGATGCTAAACAATGCATATGGAATCCCGTTAACGCACATTTTTATACCCATTCTTGGGTAGTGCATAAAAGTCAACTTTTGCATGGAATGCATGCTTTTCTGTAGCAGTTGCATTTTTGTGACTTGATTTCATACATGTACTACAATATTGAAAACCAAACTTTACTTGTTTGAAAAATACACTAAAATATTAGTAGCTGATGCTTGAGGGGAGAAACGCATGCAAAAAATATGGATGGCGTTTTGCAAATGACATTTGGCCTGCCAATCAACAGGGAATACTAGTAACTGGGACACGCCAAGTTTCACGGATCAAGTGACTTCGGCATCAGGAGCTTTCAGACAAGTGTGACTTTGCCAAAACACACTGCTACTGGGTAATGAAAACATGAGACAAAAAAAATATCTACTTTTATCACTTGAATATATTTTTAACCATCACCACGATTTTTTACACCACCATTGTCATCCAGATTCCAGATGAAGGCAAGACAAACAATGGGAAAAAAACCACTGTTGCTGTATGTATTGTGAGAAATGCAATTATAACTGCAGATATACCATACATCACAGGATTAGCATTTGATGCCATGATAGATAGGAACGTGATGAGCTAGTACCACAAAGTTGTTGACTGCTGCTGTCCATGAGGGACATGATACCTTTACACTTAGATCTACCCTTCTTTATGATGAAAACAGTAGCCTGATTATCGCAATGAAAGAGCACACGCTTTTTCTCCCAGAGATGACCCCAGATAATACCCGCAACAACGATCGGGTAGAGTTCCTTGAAGGCCATAGACAAATCACCAGACATACAATGGAGCACTTCCTCCAGCCATTTCTCAGCAAACCAGGCCCCTTAGTAATAGCCCCCATGTCCCACTGTAGCAGCCGCAGATACTAGTGGAAGGGGGGAAAAGTCGAAGAGTTAGGGTTGAGATACTACTAGATGAACTGCATAATAATGACATAGATGGTATTATCATTGCACAAACAAAAATATAAAATTCACATTTATTATTACAAATAACAAGCGTTAAAACACACCTGCTAAGCCAACTAACGTCTGACGGTAATAATTTATAATTAACTACAAAGCCAGCTACTGCTTCACAACTGGTTAGAACAACTTTTTCTTCAGCCTAGACCTCGCACAGCTTCATCAAAAGTAAGCAGTAAATGCATTAAGGAGTAATGCAGGATAAATTGAAAAATATACAGTTTTTCGAATCATGATAACCAATCATGAGCCAATATTTTGATGGTAAAACCTGATTAATTCACTTAGTTGCATCTGGTTGTAAAAGATAATGAATGTGTACCCTGTATGACCTACATTTAGCATTTTTTTAATATGATCCTCAGAATTGTTTCACAACATTGTGCTATCTCTGTGAAAAGATTCCATTGCTCTGGTGGAATATTTTACCTGAAATTGGAATATTTCAGGTGAAAAACTTTTCGATGGAAACTTCAATCTGCCTTCTGACGTATTAATTTAAAAACAGATCAAAGCAAACAAGTAATCATTACATAAATTTTATTGTTTATTAAATCAGAAAATGCAACCATGTTGTTCAGTGTTATTACAAAAATAAAATTGCACCTATAAAAGAGCCCAAGCGGTTTAAAAACATGAGACTTTTCCAAACAAGCATGAAATACTCACATTCCCCGCCAATATGACATGTCCAGCTGTGTGCAATGCATTAGCTCCTGTGAACTATGTTCACTGGGCCTTTTTGTAAATGGCCTAATTGCAGCACTAAAAAAGTTATTACTGGTGTTGTTTTGCCATCTGCAGATTATGATAGAATATGTAACTGAATTTGTAATGAGTAAGGATGAGACATATGGACAAACAACTTCTTTATTACAATTAGGAGTGATGGTTTCAGTGTAGGTTCTGACACCGTTATCAAGAAAGTGAAGTACAGAGTATGGTTGACAAGAATATATAGTGTTTATACAGTTGGAGTAGGTTAAAGATCAGTTACACTGTTGTATTTGTAATGAGTTGTGTTTCTGCATAAAGTTAGTCAGTGAATGCAACAACTGTGTCCATGACACTTTTGGAGGAACATACACTCAGGCAATCCAGAACTTACCAACAAGAAAAGGAAATGTATTCAATACTGTGAGATGACATTATGTGCCAAATTTGGTTGCCATTGAAACTCGAATTTTTTTATTTTTTTAAATCCCAAACTATCAAAAGACACGAGTTCACCACAAGACCTATCTATGTGCCAAGTTTGGTGAAGAAATATGGTAGGGTTTTCAAGATCAGCTCTGGAAACGAGGACTACCACCATTTTCAGTCTAAATCAAAGTGGTTGCCATGGAAACTCAAAAAAAATAAAAATAATAATAATCCCAAACTATCAAAAGGCACCAGTTTACCACTAGACCTATCAATGTGCCAAATGTGGTGAAGAAAACTGGTACGGTTTTCAAGATCTGCTCTGGAAACGAGGACTACCGCCATTTTCAGTCTAAATCAAAGTGGTTGCCATTGAAACTCAAAAATTAATTTTTTTTTAAATCCCAAACTATCAAAAGGAACCAGTTCACCACAAGATCCTTCTATGTGCCAAGTTTGATGAAGAAAACTGGTACGGTTTTCAAGATCTGCTCACGAAACGAGGACTACTGCCATTTTCAGTCTAAATCAAAGTCGTTGCCATGGAAACTCAAAATTAAAAAAAATTAAATCCCAAACTATCAAAAGGAACCAGTTCACCACAAGATCCTTCTATGTGCCGAGTTTGATGAAGAAAACTGGTACGGTTTTCAAGATCTGCTCCCGAAACGAGGACTACCGCCATTTTCAGTCTAAATCAAAGTCGTTGCCATGGAAACTCAAAAAATAAAAAAAAGTTAAATCCCAAACTATCAAAAGACACCAGTTCACCACAAGACCTATCTATGTGCCAAGTTTGGTGAAGAAATATGGTAGGGTTTTCAAGATCAGCTCTGGAAACGAGGACTACTGCCATTTTCAGTCTAAATCAAAGTGGTTGCCATGGAAACTCAAAAAATGAAAAAAAAATTTAAAAATCCCGAACTATCAAAAGGCACCAGTTTACCACTAGACCTATCAATGTGCCAAATGTGGTGAAGAAAACTGGTAGGGTTTTCAAGATCTGCTCCGGAAACGAGGACTACCGCCATTTTCAGTCTAAATCAAAGTCGTTGCCATGGAAACACAAAAAAAATTTTTTTTAAAAATCCCAAACTATCAAAAGGAACCAGTTCACCACAAGATCCTTCTGTGTGCCAAGTTTGATGAAGAAAACTGGTACAGTTTTCAAGATCTGCTCCGGAAACGAAATGTGACGGCCGGACGGCCGGCCGGACGGACAGCACCCATTCCTATATCCCCCTTCCACTTCGTGGCGGGGATAATAATGCAGGAATTCTGCATGTGAATGGTGTGGAATGAGCGCTACATGTCAATATAATATGTTGACAAAAGTTCGTAATACAGTAAAACAATGAAACAACAATGCTGCGACATGAATTTTGAAAGAAATTTGAGTGAAATTTAAATAATTTACCAGATAGTTGCTACCGTATATCGCCGTCTATAAAGCAACCCCATGTATAAGGTGACCCCTCTGTACAAGCTAATTCATATGCCTCGTCTATCGGAATGAAGCATGTCACCAGCGCATACACAATCCCTACATTTGCTATAGAAAGTGTTTGTCTTCCAAAATATACATCATATGCCTTGAACAAATTCAGGGAAACAAGTCAAGACAAATTTGAAATTTGAGAAGAAGAAAAACTAGACATGATGATTTACCGATTAAATTGTATTTTGTGTTCTGATAGGCATTGTTGTATATGCAGAGATCAAGATTAACCGTCTGTATTTTCTCATAAACTAAGTCGCTAGTAGCCATCAGCTGTACACACGACTCTCGGAATCTTCCGGTGAGTCAGTTAAAAATTACCCACTAATATAACTTTAAAGAATTTTGATACAATGATCGGAAGAATTCTATCTGAATCCGTTATTTTATCAGGAATAATTTATTCCAAAATCATGTTATTTGAGTTCAGCTTTATCATATATATTTGAAATAAATTAATAAGCATAGCACTTTGGGCCAGCTGATTGCTATTGCCGGATATTTCGTCGTATGGAACAATTTGACCAATCACCGCCAATGCTCCCGCATTCGCGATAGCGAAAACTTTATGTTGAAATATAGTAGTCAAGTTACAATAATTATGACTTTCAGCGAGTCAATGTATAGTATTTATGATATATATATCCATTCTCTATCCACTAAAGTTTGCTTCAAGGTGTCAATAGCGGTAATATGACCATGATTGCTGTAAATAAAGGTGAGTTGTGCGATCTTCCGATCACTTCATATACGAATTCTCCAAAATGAATATAAACAACATTGAATAAAGTTTTGAATAAAATTAATAAAATAGATTACAAACATCAGTCCAGATACATAATGAACTCTTTTTATAACCGGACGGTGTAATTACATGATTAATTTGCATACTTCAGTATAGATTTGTTGACATTGTATTTCCGGTGTTACATGCTCACAGTAATGTCTTTGTGTAGGGGAAAAATAACTCTTCAACCCTGTGTATAAAATGACCACCATTGAAAGCCCCCTCATTCTACGTACGAAAAACCCGTCTCATACACAGCGATATACGGTACCAACTTTTTGTTCACATATCATTTCAGTGTTTACCTTTGATTTAGTTTACACAGATCTTTCTGAAGAAACTACGGTGTATATTTTAGAACAATGATAGAAATTTAGTGTGATGTCAGACATGCTCGTTAGGTTTAAGGCTCATCCCTTTAGTCTGTTTTAGGAGAAAAAAAGTTAACGGACAACAGACAGGAGGTAGAGGGACAACAGACAGAAGATAGATGGACAAAAGGCCATGATCACAGAGGGTGATGATAAGAGGTTGTAAGGTTTTACTACATAATTGAAGTATTTCAAAAAATTTGTTGACAAAATGCTTATATGTGTGTTGTCAATACCTTGTCACTCTCTGTGGTAGAACATGTCTTTCTCTTGGAAGGTGGTGCTGATTTAGGTGGTGCTTTCAAAACAGCTGCTTTTGCTCTGTGAGGCTGAGGTGTCTACAATAAAGGAAATAGTGGTTGGAGAAGTATTAAGCCACTGACAAAATATACACGAACTGATGAAATGACAGTGAAATCAAAATGATTTTTTAAAATATGACTTTTTTAAATTGCAATAAAATCTCATTTATCTTTGTTGTATTCTTCCTTGGCACTTCTATCATTGATAGAAGTGATATCAAACGTTTCAGTGGGTTCATATTTCGTTTTTACGACCACGAAATATGCATGCAGAATGGTGAATGAATGGACATATCACACGATATTCACACTCAATTTAATAACTCATTAACATTATGGATGGTCAGGAAGAAGGTGGACATAATGAGCACGTGGGTGTTCAGATACCACATGGTCAGAGAATGCTGTTGCCTAATTTGACACCTCCACCGCCACTGAAAATGTTGGGTGATTTGGCAGATGATTGGAGAACATGGAAACAGGCGTGGCAGAACTTTGTGATTGTTTCACAACTAGATGAGTACCCAGTGAATTATCAAACTTAACTGCACTCCATAGAAATTGATGAACTTACAGGTTGAGGACGTTGACCGTTCTGAAGGTTTGTTTGTAAACTAAAGAGTGAGTGAGTGAGTTGGGTTTAACGCCGCTTTTAACAGTATTCCAGTTATATCACGGCGTGTCAGCTTAATGTGGGAGGAAAGCCTGAAGTGATGCAGGTCTCAGACGTTTACCACTTCGGTGAAACCCACGAGCACAGGTATGGTGCTGACAAACCTAGAAACATAATTGGGGCGAACCGGGATTAGAACCCACAATCACAGGTTTCTGGCGTGCCCAAGGGATGCAACTCTGCACAGCGAATCGCGGCGCCTTAGACAACTGGGCCACCCGTGTCCCCTGTAAACTAAAGACGAAAATCCCAGACTTTCTCGGCTCTGCTCGATTTATTCTGCAACAGAATGTTCTGTTCCAGTGACCACAACACGGGTGGAGGCTTATCATGTAACCGCTTTTTTCTCTTGTTTGTAAACAAACACAGGCCTCAAAAGTTGTGGCTAAAACGTTTGCCAATGCAACCTAAATTTCAATTTGTTTACAATCAACAATTCAGAGGTCGCAATAGACACAAAAATAAATAACTTGATTGACATTTGCTACGCCATTTTCTTATTGCCACTTTTTTTCTGATTGCAATGAACATTTCGATAGCTCCATGCAGCATTACAAGAATTCAGTTAACGCAAAATAATTTTCTTGTATGCAGTGCATCGTGTTTTTGAACTTCTGAAATGTGAAGACCATTCTGTTTCACCTGACAAAGTCTTAGCAAAAGTACTGCGTCATTGAGCAATAAAACAATAGTTGTCATAAAGTAATGAATGAATGCTGTTCAATAATAGTAAGAATAGTAAGGCTGTTCGCCTATTGCTGATGCTGTGTCGTGGGGTGTGATTTCGTTTGTCTGCTGTTCCGTTCTGGTTTGACAGTTGTATGCACCCGATTCATATTTTTTAATGTAACCATGTGCTGTCCGTGTTGTTGACAAACTGCTATGCCTTGCCGATGACAATGAAATGATAGACTGCCATTAAATGGTCTGAATAACTGCCGAGGACTTCTTCGTCTTCTTTTCATGGTCCCACAACCCAGATATGTGAGTATTGTGCCTTATTATGAACTTGGACAGTGATGACACTGATATGCCCGGTGAAACACGGTCGCGTTCGCAAGACGGACACTCCATCCGGTTTTCGTTCAGGCGCAGACGACCACCTGCCTATTTGTCAGATTATGTAGTTGGCAAGAATCATGAACTTGATGAAATAATGACCACACGATCGGAAATAAGTGTGGGAAGTGCACATTCTACTAGTTCTTCCGTTTTGTCAAGACTAATTGATAAGCAAACTGCTGAACTTGAGGCAGTAAAACATAAACGTTAACTTAGAAGAAGATAGAGATATCGCTGTTCACATTAAGCATATGGAGGATGAAGCATCTGAAACAAGACATGAGCTAGAGAAGAGAGATTGGAGAGGAGTATCAAGAAAGAGAAGGAAAGTAGGTTGTCACAGGTTGCTAAAGAAAGAAACTTAAGATAAGCTGAGAATAGGTATAAAGAAGCAAAGTTAATTTCATCAATGATTGACCGTGGTGATAGGATAAAGGAGCCAGTAGTCAGTGAGACATCCTATCCCAGGGAACTTAACACTGAGGTAACATACCCAACGCAGTTTAGTGACCAAGGTGAACCAACCACTGATAGACATATCAAGCGTGAAATTGAACATTCATATGTAGACCATAATCACACTCTCCGTCCAAGTGCTGATGTGTTTGCACCTAGACAGAATAAGGATTCCCATGTCAATCAATCACCTGCCATTGTACCTCAGCCCACACTTGCTTCAGATGTTCCCAGTGTTGAATTGCCAATGAATGCAATGCTGATTTCATCTGTGTATGGAATTCCTAAACCTACTCTACCAGAATTCAATAGTTGTAAGGAACGAGACTTTATCTTACTGAAGATTGCACTTGAGACATTAGTTGATGTTCATCCACACCTGACTGAATCTTACAAGTATCAACTATTATTGGATAAACTTGGTAATAAACCATGACAGCTTGCTGAGGCCTTCATGTTTCATCCTACTCCTTACACAAAAGCTGTGCAGGAGCTGCTACGCACATGTGGCAGTGTGGGCCAACTGATTCAGAGTGAGACAAGTGCCTTGCTTAACAGTCTACCAATTAGGTTTGAAGATTATGATGCCTTTGAGAACTTTGCCTTACGTATACAGTTGTTAGTTGGGATGTTGAAATCCATGCAGAGTGGAGCTGAACTGTATTGTGCTTCACATGTGTCAACTCTGATCACCAAGCTTCCACATGAGATGCGTGACAACTTTATAAAGTACTGTATCAAACAGGGACTGTATGATTCTGGTTCTAATGCAACATACAATTTGACCCATCTTGACCAGTGGTTACAGCTAAAATCAAGGACCAAGAGATTATCTCATCAAGCAGTGCCTAGGAGTGACTCCATGAAGTCGACATACAGTTGTCTCTAGCCAACAAAGTAAGGAAACAAGTTCTGCATCAACATTCTACACTCAGCAAAATGCTTCAAATGGCAGACAACAGGGTCAATAGCTCAAGGTCAAACCAAAGTACAAGGTCTACTGTCCTAAATGTATATCATCTGATCATTTTCTTAATACATGCCCAGAGTTTAAGAAGCTTTCTGATCTGGAAGTTGAATCTTGGTTGAGAGATCGATGGTTTCGATGTGCAAGAAAACATAAACCAGAGGACTGTAACCTAAAGACACCATGTCAACTATGTACCGAGTTGCATCTTACTGCCCTGCATGATGCATGCAGGCATATGACTGCACAGAAGGTGATGTTTTCAAAGAACTCTTCCTTGTCTGCACAAGTATATCTTGATCAGCCATCCAAGCCCTTTAGTACCATGTTGAAAGTTGTTGAGGTTACTTTGGACGGAAGTAGTATAGGTGATGGGGGTTCTGCCGCAACCCCACTGGAGCCAGATTTATATACCTATACCACCACTACAGGTGGCATTTTTTATGTGTAAATGACTATGCGATTCAACGATCGTCATGAGATTATGTTAAATTGGCTCTAGCTCACCACTACCTTGAGCCAATCAATGATACCATTAGTACAAAAACAATGATGAAACTAAACTAAATTGTAATGAAAATATTCTCTATTATTTTTACTAATATGCATACCATTATTTTTAACAAAGTGATATTCAACATTTTTACTAAGTTCTTCGTTCATTTTACTAGGAGACCAGACTATATACTCTTCTTGGTAATTGGAAAGAAACAATTGATGACCGTATTTGGTTGGTTTGACATCATTGATATAATATATACCTTGCGGTAATTTTCTGCATTTGATAATTTTGTCCCTGAGCATAAATGCTTCGATAGCTTTTTCGAGTTCTTCCTTTGTTGGTTTGTAATTCTCCATTATTATATACTTATGTAAGCAATTGTCTAAATGAATGTATGATTTTATGCGGTGCGATCTAATGATAGTAAGCAATCTATTTTTAATCTCCAACCAGTTCTTTGGTTTTGGCACGGAATAATTGACGCGCTTGTTGTCTCCCCTGTTCTATGAACTTTTTTTTCTCATCTTCGCTAATACCACTGGTCTTACGAGAATTTGATCGAATCTCCTGCTTCATTGCGTTGTATTTGGTGAGTTCTGATAACACTAAATGAAACTCCTCCTCAGATATCTTACAATCAGCCATTGCTGTTGAAATATGGTCCTCAATGCTTTTCAACTTTGCTTCGGCGAGTATCCGAATATTATCATGTTTTAATGCTTTCTTTTGCAACTTATGAGAAAGAAATTTTATAGTTATTCCTGCCAGTCCGGAGACTCTGGCAGCTATTTCCATGCCAAGTACGATAGGCGCAGCGATTATAGTTGATAACAAGCATGAAATACTCACATCCCCCGCCAATATGACATGTCCAGTTGTGTGCAATGCATTAGCTCCTGTGAACTATGTTCACTGGGCCTTTTTGTAAATGGCCTAATTGCAGCACTAAAAAAAGTTATTACTGGTGTTGTTTTGCCATCTGCAGTTTATGATAGAATATGTAACTGAATTTGTAATGAGTAAGGATGAGACATATGGACGAACAACTTCTTTATTACAATTAGGAGTGATGGTTTCAGTGTAGGTTCTGACACCGTTATCAAGCAAGTGAAGTACAGAGTATGGTTGACAAGAATATATAGTGTTTATACAGTTGAGTAGGTTTAAGATCAGTTACACTGTTGTATTTATAATGAGTTGTGTTTCTGCATGAAGTTTGTTATCATCAGTGAATGCAACAACTGTGTCCATGACACTTTTGGAGGAACATACACTCAAGCAATCCAGAACTTACCAACAAGAAAGGAAATGTATTCAATACTGTGAGAATACATTATGTGCCAAGTTTGGTGAAGAAATATAGTACAGTTTTCAAGATCTGCTCCGGAAACGAGGACTACCGCCATTTTCAGTCTAAATCAAAGTCGTTGCCATGGAAACTCAAAAAATAATTTATTTTTAAATCCCAAACTATCAAAAGGCACCAGTTTACCAATAGATCTATCTATGTGCCAAGTTTGGTGAAGAAATATGGTACGGTTTTCAAGATCTGCTCCGGAAAAGAGGACTACCGCCATTCCTATATCCCCCTTCCACTTCGTGGCGGGGGGATAATAAACCAACACCAGCTACACCGAGTCCCATGCTAGCTGTTACAAGCACAGTGTCAACTCCGTCAAGAGCATTCACGGCTCTGCAATACTTTTTATACAATCCAAGTCTCAACTCCCTCTCCTTCTCTATTCGATGTTTTAGGTCGCTTATTTGATGTAATCGAAATCCATCAACAGTCTCCATCTTTTCATCGAGCTTGATATAAACCCATAGTGTATATTATTATTATATCATATAATAGTCTTTTATTGGTCTTGCTTAAATGTTTTGAGAGTATACATCAACCTTACTAAATGTATATCATACGGCATGAATATCTTAGTAAGAGAAATGCTGTCACTTTTAATAATTTGGACACCCTGAAGGGTTGCAACGGGTGATACTCCAATATAAATAATACTGCAACGTTGATGTTGGTGTTTCTTGAGCCATTCATTCGATAGACCTGGTTATATTTCGAAGGCATCTTCCGGTGCATCTCCAAACAAGACTTCAATAATAAGTGTAGAAAGATCAGGTATTGCACTCAAGTTATCTTTAATATCATTGAATTCAGTAACCAAATTTACACTAACATTTTTTTATGCCAGACAACTAAATAACATATAACCTGGGTTTTCTGGCAGGGGAGAGACTAACACACTTTTTCGTTTTGATGAGATATAAGCCCCGAGTACGACCCCACTATTTATTATCTTAGTTAAATTATGTGCCTTACCCATCATCACATACGGTGGGGTTATGACGATATTCAGTAGCCACTCGGTTTTTGCTTCGATCATAGTCCATTTATTATCATCGTTGCAAGTAAGATTATACGAAGTGTTTTTATTGAGTCTACTAACGTCGACATCGCTTAAATCTCCTAGATTACCTGTGAATGTAACTTCTTTCCGCTTGTATACATTATCTTGTAAGTGTAAAGCATATAACTTCCCATCAGTACCGGGTTTACCGAAATCCTTCTGTGTCGGAAAGCGCAATTGTATTACATTGTCTGAGTGTTCCAGGGCCTGATTCGAATCAACCATTATTTATAATATGGAGTGTTACACTCAAGTATCCTATATGTACAGGTTGATGTTTTACATCTAATACAGAAATTTTGAGGTCTGAAATAATACCACGCTTAAATTTTTTTTTATTGTAATGATGAGAAAGATTCCGTTCTACCGCTATTGTATTTTTCATCTTTGACTGGAACAGCTCTGAGTAGAGTTGAAGGACTTTGATTATCCGTCGTGCTTATTTGATCAAGATGGATGCACAACTCTTTATAGGGAACTAAATAGGGTAATTCATATCCCCCAAATGTTGTCTCGACTAATGTTATTTTTCCTCTAAATCCAAGTGTAATTGCTAAGTTCTTTTCAAGAAATATTTCCTTTTTCTTCAGCGCTTAAAATCAGCATCCGATTCGACTCATTTTGTGTGAGACTTATTCCATTAGGCTTAAAAATTTCATCATTGAGTGAGCATACACTGTAATACCCATCAGGTATAATACTGTATTTGTCAATAACATTGTTTTCACCTATTATAAACATCTTATTATTTCTTTTCACAGTATTTATATTGGTCCACCGCGGGTAATATGTTACATCGCAGAGGGCGACTTCAAGTTGTCCATCTGAGTTATGGATAGTATGAAGCAGTTCAATAGACTGACCATTTGTTATTCCTGGGAGTGTAACATACATATTAAATATACAAAGATACTATATCATAACTTAAATATGAAATCAACTTACATTACTAATCAGTCGACCCACAACGTAGACTTCGGGATCCATTAGGGGTCAAAGCAATTCGCCAGTCTGTAACTATAACTAATAACCCGAGTACCATCGATCAGAATCAAACGCTTCTGGTTCGCTTTCCTTATCTCGGCGCACACGATGTGTTAGTTCCGGGAACTGTCCGGCTAGCATTAACAATTAGTTTGACTTCTACCGACGTTAACAGGGAGCCTGTTCAAAACATAGGTCGTGCTATCGTTAAGAAAATCACGATTAAAATTAGTGGTAATGAGGTTTTGAGTATCGATGAAAGCGATGTATACTATTGTTACATGGATCTCTGGAGAACGGATAAAGAGCGGGAAAACTTACAGTACCAAGGTATTTGTAATCGGAACACATTGAGACTGCGTGTGGGTGCTGATAATGGTGATAAAACCGTCATAAAAGATCTCGCTGTTGCCGGCGCATTAGGTAGCCGATTCTATATTCCGCTAGACTTTGAATTACTAGATAGTCACATGCCCTTCTATCAAGCATCCCTAGGTGATAGGTTAGAATACAAACTCACTTTTAATGACTATGGTAGAGTAATCAGAGCTGCTGAAGATGCTAGCTATTCCATTGACAATATCTCACTGGAGTATGATATAACAGATCTTGAATTAGCCAGACAAATTCGTAACCAGTATACCGGAAATTTAGCTATTTTGTACAATCGCATGCTTCGACACCGAAAGATCATAAGGAGCAAAAAAGATACAACGTGGAATATCAATCGAAACGTCCCCACGAGATCGTTGAAGGGTATTTTAATGTTGTTCGAGGACCCCTCCGATGCATTTAAAAGAAATACCGAGAAGTTCTACAATCCCAAGATTACAAAAGTATATAGTCAAGGAATGCTAGGGTATCAACAATGGGATGAGATTAAAAAACTCCCTTCTATAAAACGAAGCCCAGAAGTTTATGCGCTCGTGAAAGATCTGTCTCTCGGGGATGTATCCATGGGTGAATACCTCACCACGAAGTATGCGCTATGGCTCGACATGCGAACCACGGATGATGACCAATTACACGGTAGTGGACGGAGAATAGAAAATGCCAGCGAGGGTGTCACTATACAGATAACGAAGCTCCAGGAATCGGCTGGTAAATTAAACATATATTTGTACGTGATTATGGATGCGCAACTTAATATACAGAATGGAAGATTCGTGCAAGCAATCTATTAATAATCTTTTACCTAAAGAACCGCACTGCGCTATCTTCTGCGAGCAAACGGGTTGTGGTAAAACAGCTTTTATTCTAGATATTTTAGAAAGTCATTATCGGGACGTTTTGGATCATATTATTATTCTGTGTCCGACTATAAGCGTTAATAAAACATACCTATTGAGAGATTGGGTAATGAATGACGATGGGGTGTACAAAGTTGATCCAGGCAATCGTTTACAAGACTGCTTACGAGTATGTCACGAAAAATACAAAGGAGAATCAACCCTTTTCATAATAGACGACTGCAGTGCGAGTAATGAACTCACCAAAAAGAAAGATATGCTGTCATATTTAGCATTCTCAGGTCGACATACTCAGCATAGCATTTGGGTACTTACTCAAAAATACAACTCTGTCCTGAAAGCTCTGAGAGAGCAGACCAAATGGGTTGCCTTGTTTCATTGCAAAGACCAAGATTCATTTGAAGAATGTTTACGCGAAAAATGATGTTATTTATACCAAGCCCGAACGAGATAAAGTCAGAAAACTGTTAGCTTCAACGAAGCACTGTAAACTCGTATTAAAAACCGACCAACCAGCTGCTTATGCAATTGCTTAGCAAAATTATAGCAAAAATAGCAAAATTATAGCAAATTATAGCAAAAATACGATAAATTGAACATTAGCGGTTATTATGTAATAATGTGGTTTGAAATCCTCATTCTTTTGCAACAGTTTATTATTACGGGTTGTATTGGATATACCATATTATATTATGTTAGACTTAAATGTCTCCTTAGGTATTACATTATGGAATGTGACGAACTCATCGAACAAATGCTCAAAGAACCAGATCAACATAAAGATAAACATAGAGAAAGACTCGCAGCTTTGTTAGCCGGTGGAAAATGTTCACAATATTTTGGGGAAAATTATACCATCGAAAAAAATTGATAACAAGACCGATGAAGAAATTAAAAAACTGTACGCGCAGATTGTGAATGAGGAAATTTCAGCAATTGTGAAATCACAAGCCAGAGTTATTAAGAACCCCAGACCGAAACTAATGCATAATTCAAATATTGAACATAGTCGTCCGATTAAAACTTGGGCACTAGGAGTTGTTGCTATAGCGGTGGTATGGTTGTTTTATAAGACCGGAGAAGAGAAAACGGCACCCCCGATTACACAACAAGAAGTTCAATTAGAGGTTAGCCCCCATATAATGCTATAAAAAGCATTACTACTCCAGTTACAGACGGTAAAATGTTGGTAAACGCAACGTATCATTCAGCGGTGGTCAGCGGCTTGGCCATTGGCTATGCCCATATAGTTAAAATGATTACTAAAGCCACACCACCCAAGCTAGATTTTAATGGTTATGATATCGGTATGATCATTCTTGATATTGGATTAGCAATGGCTACAAAAGATATGCTCATCAAACAAGGGCGTATCCCAGAAGACATAATGAAGTAATTAAACATTTGAATATTTTATATTATTGAATATGGCAACAATTGCGATGATGGTCGGTGGAGCTATTGTTAATGCTCTAGCTTTTTCGGGGAGTAATTATTTATTTTCTACTCTGAGGGAATCAAATGCTAAAGAAGTTGAAGAGCAGCGTAAACGACATACAGTAAACTACGGTTATAATGAACACGCTTATAACGAACTGACGGATATAACAAAGTTACTTTTTGGTCCCGACTATTTGCTGTAGTTATGCTGTATATATTCTTAAAACGAACTACGGTTATAACGAACTAAAATTAGTAGTCCCTTTGAGTTCGTTATAACCGTACTTTACCGTAATAAAGCATAAGAACAACTCGAAGCAGCCCAGTCACAATGGGCCAGGCGCAGAATGGAGAGATTAGATTTTATTAATAAAGAACTGCGTAAGCAAGGACATTCAATTCAAACGTTTAAGGATGTTGAATCTGCCATGCACGAATACTTCCTCGTTTATGGAAAAAAAACTTGACCCAATACAGAGACCAACAATAAGTCAGTTTTATACACCATCAGAGGAACAAAAAACCAGAGAGATAGCATTTATAGCTTTGGGATTGACTGGTGTGGCTATTTTAGGTTATACAATAACTACACATAAACCATGATCTATCAGCCATGTCACCCTGTCTGCTAATCTATAAATAGCGCTGACTGGCTGTTAAGTTATGTCAGGCTGACTGTTGTCTATTTTTAGCTACACATAAGCTATGATCTATTACGTATCAACTAATCTATAAATAGCGATGACTCACCAGTGGAGATGTGATTTGCATTTAGACAAATGATATGATAGATGTATAACCATGAATCTGTGCAGATTTACACTCGTGGGAAAAAAATTCAATGCAACCGATGTTCTGTGGGTATTTACTGTGGTATCCACTCTTATTACATCAGGCAGGGAAAAATTGACTATACATGTTCTGTATGTGGGATAGGGGTCAAAGGTCGTTATTGTTTATGTAAGAAACACGGTGCTGATAGGGTCAGGAACCAGATTATTTACGCTAGGAAGAGATATTACATCAACGAGAGGAATAGGTTGGGGAGAATATGTATTTAGATATATGAAAAACAACCTGTTAGAGATTTGACTCATTTTGCATATACCATTAAATCACAATGGTTTTTGTCAGAGAGTTGAGGGCCTTGGCAAAGCAACGTGGTCTACATGGATATTCTCGAATGAGAAAAGATGAATTGATCGATTAACTCGGTTTGGAAAACAACAAACCCCAGACTGTTAGGGAACTCAAAGCTCAAGCAAAAAACAGTGGGCTGAGAGGTTATTCTCGAATGAGAAAAGCTGAATTGATCGCTTTACTAGATAATAATCAATCCGATGATGTTGATAAACCCACTGTTGATGAGTTAAAATTTGTACCCACAGCCGGCATTGGAAAATATCTAAGAGGTTGGAAGATGGATATTAATTCCAACATGGATGTTAATGATGTCAAGCCCATCTTATTGAGCAAAATTAACGAGGAATTAGATGATTTAAATAATATTAAATACCAGCTGACGGTTAAAATGTCATTGAGTAAAAGTAGCACAGACGATAGCGCTGAATATACCGAACCTTATTTCCGGAGCAATCAAGAAGTTATAACCGAATCCGATACTATAAACGCATCATTAGGTACATCAATTCAGGGGATACAGGAAAATTTAGAACGTTGGACTAATAGAGGTTCGGGTTGGGGTGTGGATAAAATCGATAGTATATATTTAGATATAGCAAATTATATGCCCTTCAAAGGTGGATCTTATATAGATTTACCCCCGTATTATAAAAAGACAAAAGACATAATTAATGTAAAAAATAAATCCGATGAATGTTTCAGAGTGATGATAAGATCTGCATTGTTCCCCGTAGATTCTAAAATTGCAAATAGACCTTCGAGCTATCCCCAAAACGATGGACTCAACCTCGATGGTATAGACGTACCTACACCAATCTCTCAAATTGATAAGGCGGAAAAACAAAATAATTTAGCTATAAATGTTTTCGGACATTCTAAAGGAATTGCTATACACAGGATAAGCTCAGCTCCAGAACATATTCCCAGAATCAATTCATTTCTGATCGAAAAAGATGGAAAATATCATTATACATGGATAAAGAGTTTAAACAGGCTTTTATACGATCAAACTAAACATAAGGGAAAGAAATATTTCAGGGTATGGGTACAGCAGACAAGATCTATTAGAAGCGCATAAAGAAGACTGCAGAGGTGTTGGACAGACTGCTATCAGGATCGATATGCCTAAAGAGGGAAAAAATATATTAAAATTTGAACATTATTGTAATCAAATGCCAGTACCGTACGTAATTTACGCTGACTTCGAAGCCTATAGAAGCTACAGAACACAGTACTGAAGATAGTTTTACATACAAAACTCAAGAACATATTCCTTATGGGTTTAGATATATAGTTGTAAGGTATGATGGAAAAACAAACCCGCCTGTGATTTACAGAGGTCCTGATGCAGCGGGAAAGTTCCTAGAATATCTACAAAATGAAGAGAGAATAATCAGGGAAAATCTATCGCGTAAGAAACCCATGACTATGACGAGGGATGATTGGAGGGCCTATAAGAAGTCAACTAGTTGTCATGTTTGTAATAAACCCCCGAATGGGAATGCCACTTCACGGGTAATTATCGGGGAGCCGCGCATAACGAGTGTAACTTGAAACTAAAAATGAATTCTCAAACAATACCAGTCCCCGTTGTGTTTCATAACCTTAGAGGATACAATTCACATCTCATTATGCAAGCTATCTCAAAGACCGACGGCGGCTCAACGTGCATTCCTAACAATATGGAAAAATACATATCATTCTCGTTGACTAAAACTATACATTATAGGGACAAGGATGGGAAAGCCAGAATAAAGCAAAGTAATGGACATAGATTCATAGACTCCGTAGAGTTTCTGTTATCTTCCCTGGACAATTTAGCTAATGCGAACAATCCCGATGACTTTGCAATAACAAATCAATATATACTCGGACCCCACGGTACCGCGGCATTCATCGTATTGCGGCATTTGTGATTTCCGATAGTTCACGCGAGACACGCCTATTAGCGGCTGTCTATTAATGCAAATCAGTAACCAGGAAGTGCTCACTTCGTAAACAATTTCAATTTCCTCGGAATGTTCCGTCTGCTGTAAGTAAGGAGTTATTAATGTGTTGATACTTACTTCTGGCATCATATTTCATATTGCCTTACCCCCATCTATCAATGGCCAACGATATAACCCGCAGTTCCCCAAGGAAACTTTCTCTATCGACCTGAACTAGATCATCTGCATATTCATGGAGACTAATGAGGTAACGGAAGTTACACAGTCCGCACATTTTTTCCCGCTCTGTGCCCAGAATCTATTGGGAGATCATAAGGGCCATAATGCCAAACTTAGAAATACGTTCTTCACTAGTAACCAAAAGATAAATACATACTTTGGGCATACTAGGAGTGCTTTTTATATATTTATTGTTGACTTTTAACATTTTTCCATTTTGTGACAAATTATTGTCATCCAATTTTTTTTAAACAATCTTAAAATATCATTTCTGATATTTTGTTGTTGACTTATAAAAATATTTTTCTCTTACTTTTCGGTAAAAATGCATTGAATACCTATTGCTGATAACACATTTAGAATTTTACTTGTGCTGTCTTTGCACTTGTCTGGACAAATCACTTATGTCCTGCATGATCATACCAAGTGGTTGGTAGAATTATGTCCTCTTTTTGTCCAATTCGGACCTCCATACACAACTTTTCTCTGTACCGCGATACGATGGAGTTCTCTCCCTTGTCAAACAGAGCACGAGGCCCGGCTTTTACTCGGAGCTACTAATGTAAATAATGAACTTTTATCAGTAAAATATGCATTGTTTGATAACATGAATGATATCTGATACAGAGAACACGAAAAAACATAAAGGTTAGTGAGTGCATTTTGTTCCGTACATGACGTACATGACAAGCGTACATGACAAGTACCGCGATACCCCGAGGTTGCAGGCTACTGATCGGTTCACTCGTCATTTGTTGCTGAGAAAAGGTGTATATCCTTACGAATATATGGATGATTGGTCAAGATTCGACGAAACTAAATTACAACCTCTTGAATCATTCTATAGTAACTTAACAGAATCTTAAATAACCAATGTCGATTATGAACACGGTCTGACGGTCTGGGATAAATTAGGTTGTAAGAATTTAGGCAATTATCAAGATCTGTACTTAAAAACCGATGTACTGTTACTAGCCGATATATTCGAGATATTTAGAAAGACATGTTTAAAACAATACGGCTTGGACCCGCCATGGTACTATTCCAGTCCTGGACTATCGTGGGATGCATTGTTGAAGAAGACCGGTGTAGAACTAAAATTACTCACCGATTACGATATGCACTTGTTTATTGAGAAAGGATTAAGAGGTGGTATATCGATGGCGGCTAAAAGGTATTCTGAAGCTATAATAAATTAGTGGAAGGATTTGACCCGAATAAATCCGACACGCACAAATTATATCTTGACGCCAACAATTTGTACGGATGGGCTATGAGTCAACCTTTACCCACGGGTGGTTTTGAGTGGGTCGATGTGAATGATATTGAAGTGAATAATATCCATGAGGTCGATGTGAATAAAGGGTACATACTAGAATTTGACTTGGAATATCCAAATTTGTTACATAAAGACCATAACAGTTATCCGCTAGCTCCTGAAAGATTAATGGTGAATAAAGATTGGATGTCGAAACTGACAAAATATATAGTTCACTACAGAAATCTCCAGTTATATCTATCGTTAGGTATGAAACTAAAGAAAATACACAGAGTTCTAAAGTTTGATCAAAGCCCTTGGATGGAGCCCTAGATAAGGCTGAATACAGATTTAAGAAAGATAGCTACCAGCGATTTCGAAAAGAATCTATATAAGCTCATGAATAACTCAGTATTTGGTAAAACTATGGAGAATCTAAGGAAGCGTGTTGATGTTAAATTGGTCAGATCTAATGAGGAAGAAAGACTCAGGAAACTTATAGCCAGTCTGGCTTTTAACAGAAGCAAGATATTTGATAACGACTTAGCCGCGTTGCATATGCAGAAGAGTAATATAAAATTCAACAGACCAGTGTACGTTGGTATGAGTATTCTTGACTTGTCAAAACACTTAATGTATGACTTTTATTACAACGAACTTTAGAAGCAATACGGCGATAGATGCGAGGTGTTATATACTGACACAGATTCTTTGTTGATGGAATTACAAACCGAAGATGTGTATAAAGATATGGCAGAAAAAATAGATATGTACGACACGAGCGATTACCCAAAAGATAATCGTAGTAAATAAAAAGGTGTTAGGTAAAATGAAGGATGAATGTGCTGGGACCCCTATAGCGGAGTATGTCGGATTAAGACCTAGATGTATTCGATAAAGAAGTCCGATAATGGGGAGATAAGAAAAGCTAAGGGGGTTAAGAAGTATGTGGTAAAAAAGCATATCAAACACGAACAGTATAAAGAAGCATTATTCAATGGTAGAACATTCAAACACGAGATGAACTCTTTAAGAAGTTACAATCATAAGATATATGGATTAAGAATGAACAAGACATCATTATCCCCCTTAGATACAAAGAGTTGGATTGATAAGGATGGTGTAACTACCTACGCTTATGGTTATGGTGGTAATACTGTATCGTTGGGAACTATGAGTAACTCTTCTCGTACAAATGCCGTGCCCGGTCCATCTTTAAGATAATAAAGAAATGGGCTCTCCTTCTTTCGTAACCAACCGACTAATGTTATATGTCTTTAGGCACTAAATCGGATCGTTTGTGCGACGTAGGCCACCTTCGAGTTCACCGGGCTGGTATAAATATCTTACGCTTACTCTATCCGGAAGTTTTTGTTCTTTGCCTCTCCGCCGTGCTGAAGATTCGGAAGTCACAGATTTCATTTTAATCGCATCGGATGGTTTCTTCCCGATTAATCTCGTTACTTCATTATTCAGCGCTGATACAACAGCTGATAATCGTGTCACCCATTTGGTTGATCTTAATCGTTCCGATTTCATTTCGATCCCATACTGATAGCCAAACAAACGTTCCGCAAATGTCCGGTTAAATCTTTCAACGATAGCTTGACTACGGTGGGCTTCTTTTTCACCACGCCTGATTCAACATCGTGCTTTGTTAACAGTTTAGTTACTGATCCCATAAACTCGCGACCAGGATCTACTTGAAATAGCTTAGGCCATTTTAGTGGTCCGCGTTTATATATGCGGCTCAGTGCAGCAGCTACTTCTGTTGAATCTTTCGAGGTTAATGGCTCAGCCTCTTTGTAGTGACTAGCCACATCCACTACGGTTAAAGCGTATTTATACGTTTTATGTCTTACCTTATAATGGGGAAGAAACAAGAGGTCAGCCTGATGAACTTCATTCGTTGTAAAAATTTCAAACTTCTTCCTCGGGATATAACGCGGTGCCGGTAAATATATTTGCCACATCGCTTGTTTCTTTAACCAATCCTTGGCCACATCTTTAGATACCTTAGTCACGGTGGCTAATTTTTGTATTGCTCCTATACCTTTCCAATATAGTAAATTTTATTCATTATTAATTAATATTGATGTTTCTTTAAATACGAATCATGGTGATCGTTGAATCGCATCTGCGTTTACACATAAAAAATTCCATCTATAGTAGCAGTATAGGTATATAAATCTGGCTCCAGTGGGGTTGCGGCAGAACCCCCATCACCTATACTACTTACGGACAAGGCGAAAGCATGAATGCTTACGCAATCCTTGATGACGGATCTCAAAGAACCATGAATCTAGAATCCGCTGTGAACATGGTGAAGTCTCTTGATCTTTAGGAGAAACCAGAATACATTTTGCTCACAACAATTTGGCGTGAGCCATATCTGTGCAGTGGACAGTCTGTTAGTCTTCAGGTATCTGCAAAGGATATGCCAGAAACAAGATACAATGTGCTAAATGCCTTCACATCAAGCAACTTGTCTTTATCTCATCAAGCAGTGGGTATCATACATACCCAGTGGCTGAACTCCAGAAACAGTGGGCACATATCAGAGACAGAGCCCCATATTGACAACCAGTCATCCTGATTGGTTCAGACTTGGGCGAACTAATCGTGCCTCAAGAGCCAGTTAGAAGTGGACCAAGTGGTTCTCCAATCGCTGTGCAGACCAGACTGGGCTTGTCACTTCAGCGAACACACAATGTACTGCAGCAAGTTAGGACCCAAACAGTATTATTCACGGAGGTGAAGTCTCATGAGTGACGTTCAGGCATTGTGGAAAATTGATGTAATGCCTTATCTGAAGAAGCAAGTCGGGCAAAGAACATGTCAAGAGATCTGTTATGGAAGCTTTCTATGTCGACAACTGCCTGGACAGTATGCCAACTAGTAAAGATGCTAGAACCTTGCTTCATGATAATGGGAATCTGTTGGATGATGGATGATTTCATGTTCGACAGTGGACCAGTAATGATGCGTCTGTTGTGCAAGATGTCCCATCCGAGGATCGTTCAGATTCGTGAGAGATGTGGTTGAACAAGGGTGGAGATGAACAGTCTGAGAGAACCTAAGGTTTGTTGTGGTACATCAATACTGATGAGCAGGGTTACAAGCAGAAGCTAATAGAAAATGCTTCACTGACCTTGAGAGTGATTTATCACATACTTGCAGGCCAATATGATCCTACTGGATTTTTGGCGCCAAAAGAACAATGTGGGAAATTCATATTTTCTGTGATGCGTCCCAGTGGACATATGGAGCTGGTGATATTCATGTCAGTTTTCTGCAAGCACGTATGAGAGTCACACCAAAGCGCCAGTTGTTCATGCCCCGGTTGGGGTTATGTGCAGCTCTTGCAGGAGCTCAATTGTTAGATGAATTGTCCATTGAACTTACATTGCCAATCCACAGAATCATGCTTTGGAGTGATTCAACAACAGTATTGACATGGATCAAGTCCAACTCTTGTCGTTATAAGGTCTTTGTGGGAACACGGGTGCTTGGGGAAATGAGAAGAACTTTCTGGATCATACATGGAAGGGAGGCAATTCGCAAAGATCAACGCAAGTGTAGAACATGCCAGAAATGGAGAGGCAAGCCAGAAGCTCCCAAGATGGCTGATTTGCCATCAGCACTACTTTGATTATTCAAGCCAGCTTTTTATTCAACTGGAATTGACTGTTTTGGCCCTCTGACGGTGAAGATTGCTCGGAGATTGGAAAAGAGATGGGGCGTTCTTTACAACTGTATTATGAGACAAGAGCTGTTTCATTTTTTCATTCATTTTTTATTCATTTTTGATGTCACTTAGACCTTTTATATCAAGACAGGGCAAAGTCTTATAAAGTTTTATGTGACAGAGGCACAAATTTTCGGGGTGGTCAGAGAGAGCTTGAGGAGGCATGGGCTGCAATGACTCCTTCACAGGATCGACAGCTAGCAAAACAGAAAATCTCCTTTCGGTTAAATCCACCAAGCGCTCCATACTTCAGTGGTGCATGGGAACGGGAGATTAAGTGCATCAAGGATGGACTCAAGGTAATCTTGGGAGACCAATCGGCCACTGAACCTTTACTTCAAACAGTTTTTTGCTGAAATTGAAGGCATTTTGAACTGTAAACCATTAGGTTGTGTCTAGTGATGTGCATGACATTGACCCCATTACTCCCAATGGTCTGCTGATGGGACGCCTGGATCCATCCCTTCCACAAGTGGTCTACCCTGCCAGTGAAATCATGTGATGGCGCAGGTAGCGCCATAGTCAAGTCCTTGCACTATTTGAGACGTTATTTGCCGAGTTGCAGTTAAGAAGCAAATGGGTTTCTGATAAGAAGGATCAGAAAGACATTGACTGTAAGGATGTTGTGATGATAGTTGACCCACAAAGTGTTTGGCCACCTGGTTAGTTGGAAGAGTTTCCAAGATCCATCCCAGTAGTGACGGCAGAGTTTGTGTTGCTACAGTAACTGTGGGTGACCGTGACATTACGCGACCAGTCACACGACTGATCAGACTCCCGGAATGCCCAGATGATAACTGATTGACATTAATGCAGCTTGATGATTTTGACAATGCCTAAAAGGAATTACTTTCTTCTTTTTCCAAATTTTGTTCCAAATTTGGGGGCGGCTTTGTCATAAAGTAATGAATGAATGCTGTTCAATAATAGTAAGAATAGTAAGGCTGTTCGCCTATTGCTGATGCTGTGTACATGTCGTGGGGAGTGATTTCGTTTGTCTGCCATTCTGTTCCGGTTCGACAGTTGTATGCACCCGATTCATATTTTTTTATATAACCACGTGCTGTCCGTGTTGTTGACAAACTGCTATGCCTTGCCGAAGACAATGAAATGATAGACTGCCATTAAATGACCTGAATAACTGACGAGGACTTCTTCGTCTTCTTTTCAATAGTACAACCAAAAGTTATGAGTTAAAACGAGAATAACAATAAGTTTGAAACTTATAGTAATGTTGGACATGATTCTAAGCTGAATGATGTAAATAAAATCACAGGGATTAACTTAGGACGTGATTCCGAGATATTCTCGTGAATAGTTGTCATTGATATCACATCCACAATCATTCAAACTCTTATCCTTTCAATTGTTTCAACTGCATTGACACTCTTATTTTCTCCTACAAAAATAAAAAATGTTGTATTGCCTGGCTAAAATCATCTACCATACCTAAACATACTGAAATGTATTGAAAACACACCAGCGGTAAAAAGTGAAATTGATCCGTTGATGTTAAACCAAATGTTATATGGTGTTAACTGTGTACTTCAATCACACTCAGATAACTTAGTTCCACATTAGTAATCATAATGACAAGTGTTACAGGAGAGTACACAGTTCTAATGTAGTTGAAATGAAACACACAAGGGGTTTAAAGGCAAAGTCAGTACCAGGTATGACCGCCCCTGGTTGCAATGCATGCCACACGCCGCCTTCTCATGGACACTATCAGTCTCTGGATAACAGCTTGTGGTATCCTACGCCACTCACGTTGCAGGACAAGTGCGAGCTCTCTAACGTTGGCGATTTGAGGTCGACATACAAAGCGCTGTCCCAGGTAGTCCCACAATTGCTCCATGGGCGATAGATCGGGAGATAATGCAAGCCATGGCATAACAGATACGTTATTCTGTGCCAGGAAGTCCATAGAAGCATGTGCTGTATGTGCTCTGGCATTGTCCTGTTGGAAAGTATGCAGCTAAATTGCAGTAACACGACCTATGCATACATGGAGCTGTGTTCTGTGCCGAAAATTGATACCGCCCCAAACCATCACACTTCCATTGCCCAATCAATTAGTCTGCACAACACAATCACAGTGACAACGTTCACCACGGAGACCTCATACCCATCTATGCCCGTCAGTGTTCCCGAGGTGAAATCTGGATTCATCAGAGAACGCAACGCCATGCCAGTGTCGAATTAATCATTGTCTGTGCTTCAGCAACCATTGTAGATGTGCATTTCAGTGTCTTAGGGTCAAAATCAGACCTAAAACCAGCAGTGTGAAGTCGCAGGTGTACAGTATCAACGCTTATAACTGGTATCTGCTGTTTTTAATGCCAGAAGTGTTCGATCATGAAGATGAGCCCTCACAAGCTGTCGGTCTTCCCTGGCTGTTGTCACACGTTGTTGGCCTGGGTGTGGTCAGTCTCTGGTACGTCCCATCTGCTGAAATCTGCCTTGTGATAGTACTGTTGTGACATCCAATCCTTGCAGCTATGGTCCTTGTAGTCATGCCAATTTCAATCATGGCAATGGGGTGGTAAGGTGAAATGGGATTTAACGTCGCATCCAAGATTATTGCACTTATATAGCGACGTGCATGCACATGCGTGTGTGTGTGGCTGCTTGTAAGTCCTGACTGATGCCGATTTATAGTGCTAGCCCACTGAGATGCAATGTCACAGTTTTACATGAATACCCCACTCAGACACAGTATACTGACTCCAAGCAAACCAGTGCTTGTTTTAGCCCCTTAATGCCTAGTGCCAGACAGGGTTACAACAAGTACCATCTTTTAACGTCATTTTGTATGACGCGGCCAGGGATCGAACCCCGGACCTTCCGCTCTCCGGGCGGACGCTCTACCACTAGACCAAGGAGGCGGTTTCATGGCAATGGCACGTTCCCATTCCTCAAGTGTCAATCTCTGTATTGCATGCTCAGTGCTATTCCATGGCTACAGCGATTATGTGGGTAGCCTTTGAATGCCATTCCCTTATACCCCATTCCTGCATGAAAAAGTAATGAGACTTTGCATTTTTCGTGCTTTGCACGTGTAAAAACGTGTTTTTGAGTACTGTTTTCTGTTACGTTTTGGTGACAACTCACAATGGCCATCAAACATGACAACAGTTTGGGGGCTTCCTTAACTCCTAACCATGGGGTATTTTTTGTTCTTTTCCAACTGCAGTGATCCCTCGCTACAACGCTACCTTCGGGGTCCATATAATTTATGAGCGTTATAGATGATCAGCGGTTTAACGAAGGTCGAGTCGTTGTTGGTAGATGACCAACAAAACAGTATACATGCTCTGCCTACCTAACACCATCTACATTGCACGTTTCAGAGTTTCAAAAAAGATTAGAATAGAAGTTATTTATGATTCAAAACACATCGTATCCCTTCAGGTGAATAAACAGGTATAACAAACTTGGTCCATAAAAGTATGAAATTTGATATAAAACATCACTAAACATGATGATTTAACATTTAAAATGTATTTCCTGCTCTCAAAGGCATTGTTTTATATGCAGATTAAGATTACCGTGTGTATTTTCTCGTAAACTAAGCCGGAAATAGCAATCAGCTGTGCACATGTTTCCTCCCAATCTACCAGTGATTCAGTTAAAACGTACACAGCGATACCACTTTAAAGAAATTTGATGCAATGGTTGGAAGAAATTGTATCTGAAATTATTATTTTATCAGTAATGATATATTCCAAAATCGTGTTATTTTAGTTGCAGCTTCCGCCATAAATACTTAAAATTATAAGAACCATAAGCGTTGCACATTGGAACAAATTGTATGCAGGATATTTTTTGACGAATGGAACGATTTTGACCAGTACCGTAGGGACTTCCCGCGCTACATGTATTTCGATTGCAAAAACGTTATGTTGACATTTAATAGTCAAATTGCCTCAAATATGACTTTTAGCGAGTCATGGTACGGCATTTATGATATGTATGTCCATTCTCTTGCAACTAAAGTTCATTTCAAGGCGTCAATAGCGGTAATCTAACCGTGGTTGCTGTTAATAACGGTGAGTTTTGCAATCTACCGATCACTTCGCATACGATTTCGCTGAAATTATTGTTAACATTATTATAATTATTGAATGACATTTTGAATATAATTAAAATATATTGCAAACATTAGTCCAGATAAACAATTAATTTTTTTTTATTATTATTACCAGATATTATAATAATAGGATTAAATTGCGTACTTCAGTTCGGATTTGTTGACAGGTATTTCCTGTGTTACATGATCGCGGTGATCAGCTGATAATGTTTTCTGAGATGGGGGAAAACAAAGTGTCATTGGAAAATTTGAGTTTATTGAAAATGTTAGTAAATTTTGGGAGCCATGCTTTACTGCACGCTATAACCGAGTTAGCGCTATATTGAAGAGAGCAATAATGAGGGAACACTGTATCATGATATTTTCATGGATTCAGGTTGGTGTGTTCTCAAAGCGGGTCTGTATTTGTCAATAAAACCTTTCACGGCAGGTAGTTTATTCATTCGTCAAAAGTTCAGTCTAAACACTGCATGCATAACCGATTCCTATATTGCTGCATCATGTGCATGGAGCATTGCATCAGCCGACAATTGCAAAGTGCGCAAAATTGTTGATCCCCGATCGGCAAACGAATGTTCGTTTCCACAACAATCACTTTGGTAGCGCACAAAAAATATATTATATTTAAAACAATGATCTACAACACTAATGTTATTAAAACATAATTTTCCTATCACTTAAATTCTACAAGATATCAAGAAAGAAAACAATAATGGATAAAGTTTCAAAACACACACAAGCTTCAATTTTGGAATGACAACAATACAAAAACTGTATGGATACAGGAAATACACCAAAAATAATAACATACAACATTGGATGATTTTGCATTGGCAGCACCAGCCTATAATAAGGATCAATAAACTGTTGAGTCATCCCTAGAGTTATTACAAAAGATGAGTGTTCCCGTTGCAAAGGACAAAACGGTGCTAGAACAAACATGACATTTCTGGGTATCACAATCAACACAGTCAAAACGCAAATTAGCATACAGATGAACAAGGTTGTGTCGCTTACTCAGGAAATAGATGCTCTTATATCACCTTAAAAGAAGAAAACAACGTAACACAACTTCCAATCCTTGGTGGGTAAACTTAACTTTGTATGTAGAGCAATTCCGATTAGTCGTGCCTTTCTAAGACGCCTCATTGACTCACAGCGCAGAGGGTCAAAATCTCAATTTATGGCAGCAATTTCTTCAAAACCACAATGGCACTTCTGCTTTTATAGATTCCGAGTGGATCAACACATTGGATACACATTTGTTTACCGACGTGTCAGGTAACCATGGTTTCGGAGCCTTTTTCATGGGCCGACGGGACAATGGCAGATGGCCTAACAAGTGGGTGCAGAATGGATGGACTAAGGCCATCACTATGCTGGAGCTTTTTTCCAATTGCATTGGCAGTAAGACTGTGGGGCAGACATCTACGAAACAAGCAAGTGTTGTTTGTTTGTGACAACCAAGGAGTGGTAGCAATTATCAATAAACAAACAGCAAAACCACCCTGTGTTATGTCCCTGCTTGGGCGCCCGATACATCTCTGTTTACAACATAATATCTTGTTCAAAGAATCTTATGTTCCTACGCCTGCAAACGGTATAGCTGATTCACTTTCGAGATTTCAGTGGTCCAGGTTCAAAGAAGCAGCGCCGCAGGCAGACAAGATACCAGCACACATACCACAGGACATATGGCAGATCTGACGACAGAGGTGCAACATCTAGTGCAGTCTTCTCTAGCATCAAATACATGGAACCTGTATGGGTCTGCAATAAAGTCATTTAATGTTTTCCACATCTCTTTCAGCCTGCCACACATTTGGCCTGCTCCGGTTGATCATCTTATGCATTTTATAGTTCATCTCTCCTTAACAGGAAAATCTCCTCGCACGGCAAAGTCGTATACATAGGCATTAGCAACATGGCAAAGGTTACATGGTATGCATGACCTAACATCCCATTTTCTTATTCAGAAAGCCTTGATCGGATTTGTCAGACAGAAACAGAAGGCCAATTATCAATAAACAAACAGCAAAACCACCCTGTGTTATGTCCCTGCTTGGGCGCCCGATACATCTCTGTTTACAACATAATATCTTGTTCAAAGAATCTTATGTTCCTACGCCTGCAAACGGTATAGCTGATTCACTTTCGAGATTTCAGTGGTCCAGGTTCAAAGAAGCAGCGCCGCAAGCAGACAAGATACCAGCACACATACCACAGGACATATGGCAGATCTGACGACAGAGGTGCAACATCTAGTGCAGTCTTCTCTAGCATCAAATACATGGAACCTGTATGGGTCTGCAATAAAGTCATTTAATGTTTTCCACATCTCTTTCAGCCAGCCACACATTTGGCCTGCTCCGGTTGATCATCTTATGCATTTTATAGTTCATCTCTCCTTAACAGGAAAATCTCCCCGCACGGCAAAATCGTATACATAGGCATTAGCAACATGGCAAAGGTTACATGGTATGCATGACCTAACATCCCATTTTCTTATTCAGAAAGCCTTGATCGGATTTGTCAGACAGAAACAGAAGGCCAACACCCGACTCCCAATTACAATTGACTTATTGTCTGTTATTGTCACATCATTACCGGTAGTTTGTGCCTTAACTTATGAAAAGTCTCTTTTCACAGCTGCATACCTGCTTGCATTTTTTTAATTCTTTGAATCACTGAGCTGGTGGTAGGGTCAGCCAAGGATTTCTCGCATAAGGCGTGTCTTTTGTCTGATATTCATGTGGCAGGAGATATAAGTCAGATAACAGTATGTTTCCGCTCATCCGAAACGGATCAATGTGGCAGAGGTGTGCAAATAAAAACAACAGCTATTCCTCACTCTAGACTGTGTCCTGTCAGAACAATGCAAAAGTTTCTATCCATCAGACCACCAGTGCATGGGCATACGAGTTGATATCAAAAAGTTTTGAGCCTCACACAGTATTCCTGGTCGAATGGTACAATGCGCTACACCTGATGTACATGAATGTCTTAGCTATTGATGCTATGTAGAAACATATTGCTGGCTGCAATTATTTTGTCACAACACTTCGTGGAAGAGACCTACCCCTAATGGCAAAATGGACAAATCTGAGTACAGAGCGGTGATAAAGTTCCTTGTCCTAGAGGGTCAATCTGCCAAACAGGTGGAAGAGCGATTGACTGCAGTTAATGGAGAGTCTTCCCCATCGTCTGCAACTATCAAACGCAGGGTGAAGGAATTTCAGCGTGGCAGAGAGAGCTTAGAAGATGATGCCCGGTCCGGAGGGCCATCAACCAGTACCAGCCCTGAAAACATTGACACTGTACACAAACTAGTGATGGAAAACCGCTGTATTACTCTCCATGAGCTAGAAGAAACAGGCCTATCATATGGATCCATACATAATATAATTCATGGCAAACTCCACATGTCAAAGTGTGTGCCAGATGGGTCCTGAGAATGCTTACAGATGACATGAAGCTATCAAGGGTCACCATCAGTGGAGCCTTGCTAACTCGGTACAACGCCAACCCAGATGATTTTCACTTTAGGATTGTAACCAGTGATAAAACCTGGGTTTATCATTATGATTTGGTGAGCAAACAGGAGTCGATGGAATGGAAACACGCCACTTCTCCAAAGACAAAGAAGTTCAAAGCCACCAGATCCACCAAGAAGGTTATGATGACCATCTTCTGGGACAGCAAAGGAGTGATTCACATCGACTACCTGCCCCATGGCACCACAATGAATGGGGAGTATTACGCCAAGTTATTGAAGCAGGTGCGCCAATCCATCAAGGTGAAACGCCATGGAAAAATCCGTCGTGGGATTCTGCTTCACCAGGACAACGCACCAGTCCACACGAGCCGTGTTGCAATGACAACTGTGCAAGAATGTGGCTACGAACTCCTCCCTCACCCACCCTATTCTCCAGACCTACCCCCCCAGTGACTCCCACCACTTTCCGAGGCTGAAAAAACACCTCCAGTCGGTTTGAAGATGACGATGAGCTAACTGCTGCTGTTGAGGGTTGGTTAGGGGACCAGAATCTTGACTTCTACCGATCGGGCATCAGTGACTGGCAAACTAGGTGGAACAAGTGTGTGGAGTTGGGAGGGGACTATGTTGAAAAATAAAGAAGTAACAATCCAATTCTTTTACTTTTTCTGTGTGAGGCTCAAAACTTTTTGATATCCCCTCGTATGTTCGTCCATTTTGATGGACATCCTTTAACTAGATTCCAATTTCAGGCAATTTTAAGAAAGGCCCTGGATTCTTCATTACCACAGCTCAATCTACATTTGTTTTCATCACACTCTTTTTGCATTGGAGCGGCTACCACAGCAGCAATTAGTGGGGTTAGTTCCAAACAGATCCAGGAATACGGGCTTGGAAATCAAACTGTTACAACAAATATATCCGCATTACTCAACTCACTACATAATAGTACATCTAGCATAAACAAACATATCCTGCCTGTTGCGTTTCCACGGGGGGGACGGGATAATACTGACTTAATCTTTTTCAATAACTCTAACAATATATAAACATACAGATAAATAAATAAATGCTGTCAATAAATTAATAGGTAAGTATAAATCAGATGTTATCATAACAAAGATGCTGCTAGTGTGTTTTAAGTTTCAGATGTATGGTGTAACTTATGCACAGCTAAAATTCCCAAATACAAAATTGGTGTGGAGTGACACGTTGCCTCGACAAACCTGGCGAGGGGCCAGCAATGTGGAGAGAATTGAACTTAAAAGAAAATCATTTAATAGGCGGATTGCTGGAGTGATCAGGGAAGATGGGGGTCTAAGAAGTAGCTACCCTCAGATCCAGCACAACACCCCAGTTTACACTCTTCAGGGAGTCCACTTAAACTTGGCAGGCATGGCCCACTTTAAAAGAAATGTATGCAGGACATTGTTTAGTTATGAGTAAAGGTACAGTTCAGTGGAAGTATGTAACTTCACTTTGGGGGAGGTGCATCATTCTTATTTTCCTTCCCAGTCCCTTGTCCCCTCCCCAACTGCCTTCCACATCATAATTTACCCAACTTAATATAATGTGCCTGTGATCTTGATTCTAGTCAAGGTATCATCCCCAATACTAGTTTGCTATTCTGGAATGTGAATGGCTTGATAACAAAGTTATCAGATAAATAGAGAATACTACACTCATTCTCGTTAGATACCATTTTTACGAAACGAGTGGACTTTCAATGGTATCTGACCGAGCGAAAGCGAGGTCAGATACCATAGAAAGTACACGAATTTCGTAAAAATGGTATCTAACGAGAATGAGTGTGGTATTTTATTTATTACCCACGTTTAAAATATATTTAAGTGTAAATACATAACAACTTTCGTTCGTTGACAGACCAAACTGAAACCGGTTGCAAAATCTGGTTGCGCATGAATATTGATATATGACCAAATATGGGCATTGTTGACATGTTTATGCATACGCATTAACAACATGCGCCTGCTGTTCTGTTTGCAAACAAACCAGCACCGATGCTCAAGATCCTTTGGGAAGAAAGTCTTCAACTTATGGTAATTCAAGTGCCATGTTGTTAGTATGCAGGACACCGATAAGAACATTTGAAATGTCACATTAGCGCCGCGCTTTGAATATCGGACCAACAGTTGGTCACTCGCGCTGCCGGGGTCCCAGCTGTGCAATCAAAATGGTCCGGTTTCCTTGATCTATCAGCTGAATTTATATCATGTTCGTACCATTTTGGAAGAGGGAAATCAGACAGTCACTGTTCGCCAAAGACATTCATGTTAACTGTACCACCCTATATGCTAAAGACGTGAAAATCAACAAGTTTACTCAAATCTGCTTGCATGTCAGTGACAGCTTCGAACGATCGAAGGGCAAGGTCGCCACCGGAATAAGAAAAGACAACCGCGATCCACTCACAGCGTTTTACGCAAGAGATAGGGGATGTTATTGTTCACATTTGGGATGTTTGCGGCCACAAAATCAGACGTCAGGCACACTTCACGGAGCTTTCGAATGATTTGTATCGGAACAGTTAACTTAAAGTGATCTGGTCGTGCTGTCGTGTACGTTCATTCATGAACAACAACTCCCGAAACAGCGCCAAAAAAGGGGACACCGATGGCACAACCGGATCATCCCAAGTAAGTCTCGATATCTGTCCAGATAGTTTAAACAGACTTCATTTCACCATGCTTATCCTTTTACGTTAAATCAAATTGAAAGTTGCGAAAGTGGTCGGGTGCGTCACGCTCAAGGGGACCCTCGCTCTATTGATCGGTAGTTGTACATTGTAAAATCGATTTATAGATCTAGCTCCATTATATATAATATCTGTGAAGCTCTATGCATAACGTATATAGAATGCAAACCGAATTTGATGCGTGTGACTATCTTGTTTGGTTTAATAAAGTGTTTGTAAATATCTCTCGTTCTCATGAATTTCTTCAGTTCTGCCTTGTAATCGCAAAATGAATGACGTCTCGCGATTTTTTATGAATGAAAAATGTAGTCCCGGTGTGACAGAGGTCACGGTTATCCAATCAAAACGAATAAAACAAGGTCAACCTTGTACGACACACGTGTGACGTACGGATTTAGTATCTTACCACCTGTATCTTCACCACGTGGGTAATAATGACTTTTATCTCATTTCTCCACAGATATGACATGATTGGCCTGTCAGAGGCCTGGGTCAAAGATATTGACCTGAAAGATTATAATTTTTTTTACTATGTCTATTTCAGTGTTAATGCAGTGAGAACTGTGCATTATGGGTGATAAGCCGGTGGAACTGTGCTACTTATAAAAATCTTTGAAACCTTATATAATATTGTACACACTGGCCATATTGCATTTTGTGTTATTCAAAAAATCTTTATTTGCACATGGTAAAAATATTTTGTAATGTTCCAAGTATTGCAAGTGTTGTATAACTTTGTTCCAAGAAGACCTGCTTGATGTTATCCAGAAAATTGGTGATGTAGATATTATTCTTGGAGGTGATTGTAATGCCCAGACGGGTACCCAGGTAGATTTTGTTTCTGCGGTATTGCTGAATGTCTAGATACAGACTTCTTTGATTTTATATTTGACAGTCTGAATCTTTTGAGATACTCTTGTGATAAAATTGTAAACAAAATATCGCCACTACACGCATCTGCTTTTGTTTATTCCAACTTTTGGTTGAACCGGCCCTTCCAGCTCTTCTGTCGATGTTATGGTTGCAGAATAAACTGCATTGAGTTGAGACTGCGGTGTTGACTAATCCTTGGCGTATGGTAAAAAGTTGTTAGATCTGTGTGTAAACCTAAACATACTAAATGGAAGGGCTGGTGATGATGCAGGAATAGGCGATTTCACATATATAAGGTCCATGGGAACAAGTGTGATCGACTATATTATCGCTTCCAGTAAATTTCCAGGGACATTTTGTCTGAGTTTCGAGAAAATCTTTTGTCTCCAGCTATTTCAGAAATGTTAAGTCCTGTGATGAAGCATTGAATAATATTGACTGCGCTATAAGTATACTTACTTTAGCAATTTGTATGTCAGCAGACAGTATGAACAAACATATATACACACAAAAAGTATCCCAGCCATGGTATGATATGTGCGTTTTATAGGATGATAGGCTTTTGAAGACATTTAGACATTTTAAGGCTGATAAAGATCTACAGAACTTCATTGCAGCCCACAATATGTACACTGGGGTTATCAGGAAGAAACAAATTGTGTATGTAGAAATTATCAAAAACAAATTGTTAACTTATATTAACGATGCCAGGCTCTTGGTGGACGTTGAAACACTGTACATCAACAACTCAACATAAGTCGCCTATACACATTGACACTTGGTATGAGCACTTTAAAAATTTGTTTGATATTTCTGTAAGCAACATATGGTTGATGATGATGTGGATAATGTTCATGAGGCTGTTCATGAACCTGATGATACATCTACCTAACTCCATCTTGGACTCTCCTATTTCACAAGAAGAAATATTAAAAGCACTCTCAGAACTTAAATGTTGAAAATCTGCTGGATTGGATAATATAATCTGAGAGAAATTTTTGTAGCTGCTCAACATATTCTGGTCCCTTATATTGAACTTGTGTTTAATATTATTTTTGATACTGGTAAATTTCTGGATACTGGTGTTCAGGTATAATAATCCCTTTGTATAAAAAGGGTGATGTATAATCTCCCAATAATTATAAAGGAACAAGTATTTGTCACAGAGTGACGAAATATCCCCCGCCTGTACACCATAGTACCAAATATGAAGACAATCCAGCGATTAGTTCTTGAGATATTGTGGCAACGCCGTTTTCCAACTCCAAAAACAGATTTGCCTGCTGTGACCTTGAAAATGGGGTCAAGGTCACCAAATCTGACAGGTGTATGCGGTGTCTGTATATACACTATAGTTCCAAATATGAAGACAATCCAGCGATTAGTTCTTGAGATATCGCGGCAACACCGTTTTCTAACTCCAAAAGCAGATTTGCCTGCTGTGACCTTGACAATGGGGTCAAGGTCACCAAAACCGACTGGTGTCTGTGGTGTCTGTATATACACCATAGTTCCAAATATGAAGACAATCCAGTGTTTAGTTCTTGAGATATCGCGGCAACACCGTTTTCCAACTCCAAAAGCAGATTTGCCTGCTGTGACCTTTAAAATGGGATCAAGGTCACCAAAACCGACTGGTGTCTGCGGAGTCTGTATATACACCATAGTTCCAAATATGAAGACAATCCAGTGTTTAGTTCTTGAGATATCGCGGCAACACCGTTTTCCAACTCTAAAAGCAGATTTGTCTGCTGTGACCTTGAAAATGGGATCAAGGTCACCAAAACCGACTGGTGTCTGCGGAGTCTGTATATACACCATAGTTCCAAATATGAAGACAATCCAGTGTTTAGTTCTTGAGATATCGCGGCAACACCGTTTTCCAACTCCAAAATCAGATTTGTCTGCTGTGACCTTGAAAATGGGATCAAGGTCACCAAAACCGACTGGTGTCTGCGGAGTCTGTATATACACCATAGTTCCAAATATGAAGACAATCCAGTGTTTAGTTCTTGAGATATCGCGGCAACAAACAGGTGGGACGTACGGACGGACGGTCGTGAATACTATATCCCCCGCTTCGCGCTTTCGCGCGGCGGGGGATAATAACTCTATTAAGTGTATTTAGTAAACTTTACACAACAGTATTAGTAAAATCTAAATATTTTTTATATTTGTATACATATCCTGCATTACTCCTTAATGCATTCACTGCTTACATTGCGACAAAGAAACAGGACAGCATACCGGTAATGGTCCTGGGCGAAGAATTAATAAACTGTTCTTAAGTCCCACTTTTCACACAGGATAAGTATACAAATGTAAAAATTATTTAGATTTTTCAAATTCTTTTACTTATCCTGCATTACTCATTAATGCATCTGTATCAGATGATTTGGAGGTGGGAAACACTCAAAATACAGAAATCTCAATACTTCACAACCTGAAGGTAGGACACCAATTGGTCGATAAACCATGAAGCGAAAAAGTTCAGAAAAACACCATTACGGTCGGGTTATTTCAATGTGAAACACAATTAAACATAGGAACTAAAGAGTAGGTCCCTATACATTTTAGCAATAAAGACAAATAGCTCATCAGCCAAATCTTTACTTACTACAATATAGAGCCTTGTAGGCAATCGATTGTCTAATATTCTTCCACTGGCGAAATCTTATCGACTGCACCAGAAATGGAATGGCTCTGTTTAGGGTGAGTTCATTATTTGCATCGGTGGTTGGTAACCTTCTGGGCTACAACAAACGGCCCAAATCTCTGTACCCCTTGCGTCACATTGTGAAGATAATGACTGGCGAAAACTGTTGGACCTCCAAAAACATCCTTCCATGATTGTTTTAACAGCACAATTGCTGTGTAAAGCCATGGTAGAGGTTAACGCCCTGATCTCATGAGGATTGTTTCACTCTCGGCGGATCCAAATTGGCGATCCAACTTCGGTCGTTGACTGCTTCCTCGAACCACGCCTAGTCTTGGAATGAAAATTTGCAGTGCCTGTACCAGACATAATAGAATTTCACCCTCATCTTCACTACCCACAATGATGAAGGAACGATCGGGTTGGCCTGGTAATTGATTCTTAGCAATAAAATCCCAGCACAACCCGAGATGCACAGCTAACGTTAAAGCTTTTGCTGCCCGCGCCGAATAGCCCTTTGCACTTAACGCCTTTATAAGACAAACCAGCCGTGCAGACAAACTCTGTCTGGTGTTGGATGAGCCAATTTGCTGTGAGGGTGGATAAGTAGGTTGGACCACTGTGGGAGGTGAAGTGGATCGTCTTCTACTAGATTTCTGAGGTCGACGAAGCACCCTCTTGCCGGCCACCAAGGCGCAACCAAAGTCAGAGCAAGTCTCCTTGTCTCCTTGATCTTTTGTACTACCCTGGGAAGTAAGACTAGTGGCGGAAAAGTGTACGCTTTTCGCCCTTCCCAAGGAATGCTGAACGCGTCCACTGCCCAAGCTTGTGGATCCGGTAACAGGGAGACATACGTCATGAGTTGATAATTTTGGCAAGTTGCAAACAGGTCGATGTTTGGTTGCCCGAACTTCTGAAGCAGTAACTAGATTGCTTCTGTGTGAAGTTTCCACTCAGTGGGTGCTACCCTGTCTGGACACAATAAGCAACGGACAGAATGTTTTGACATCCGGGGATGTGCTGAACTATGAACTGTAGTTGCAGGCGATCCACTAGATGGAAAAATCTGAATGTCTGTTGAAGTAGCGAGTGGGAGTGCGTTGTTCCCTGATTGCGCAGGCACCACACCACTGTGCTGCTGTCTGGATATTGCGAGTTGGGCTGACTGTAGTTGATTCTGCCAATGAGATATGGCCAGAATTAAGGCTTCCAACTCCAGTTGTTTATGTGCCACTTTCGATGAGCGCCTGACCATCGCACTGAGGCTATCTGGCCTTGCAGGTGAGCACCACACCCCTGAAGGGAGGCATCTATGAACAGGTGTAGATTCGGGGACAACCCGGACAAAGAGACTCGTCCTAAGACATCCGACTCTCCCATCCACCAATTGAGATAAGGCCTTAGATGAGCCAGTAGAATGATGGCCTTGAGTGGATCCTGACTCTTGTTGAATTTGGCGTAATTGTAATCGGCCTCTGCTGGTTAGATTCTGGGCTGAGGTGGGTAACCCTAACAACACTTGCCACTGGTGAAGTGTGCGTGATTGATAAAGAGCAGGTGACAGGAGGCGCAAAATCTTGTGCCATCTGTCCCTCAGGACTGATAGGAGGTCAAGACTGATCAAGGAATCGAAAGCTTTTATGTTGATTCTGAGTAGTCTCAACATGGTGAGGCTTAAATAGGGTGGACGCTTCAGGTAACGTTCGTTGAAAACAGAGATTGTGTATCATTCTCATCTTGTCTGAGCCTTTCTTGGGTACCAGGAAGATGTGTTAGCGCTGGAGTGTGTATAATCTCTACGGCTCTCTTTTCCAACAGCATGTCTATGTTGGCCTTTAATAGCAGATGTTGCTTTCTTTGATAACTCCAAAGGAGAGTGGGGTCAACGACAGAAGTACCTCTACGTCTAGTTGGTAACCGTGACGTAGTACGTTGAGAACGTAATCGTGCTTGGGGATGCTCCTCTTCTTCCAAAATCGATTCAGTCTCCTGCCTACGGGGGTATCGACTATTGGGACGACTGGGGCAGGAGATCCCAGTCGTGACTGTCCAACATTTCAGTGTTACCCCTCTTATCACCTACCTTACTGTCGTACCACGCTGGGATTGATAAGAACCCTGAGGTTTCCCTCTGCCAAGTCCTTTCCCAAGAAAGGAATCCTGTGCCTGGCCTTCCCTGAGAGACTCGCGAGAGACGTGGAAGACGAAGGTTGAAGTAACAACTGCGCCTAAACTTCGAATCTTAAGTAGATAGGACTAAATAACCAAGCCTCTGTGTGACAGTTTTTACTGCCAACAAAGCTTTAAGGTGATTTCTCATATGGTCAATCTGACGCTGTTGAAAATCAACTATAGTTTCAGGATGATCTAGTCGGTTAGGGTTATCCTCTGACAGATCCTGCTCTACAGCACATGTTGACGATGCTAGTGCTGATAAAGGTTTTAATACCCTTCGAATTTCTGTTTCAATCAACGCAACTCTGGTATCGTGAACTTTTAGAGTAGTAGGCCTTGACGAGCCTGCCATTCTCAGTAGACATCTATATCCGCATCCAAACTATGTGCCTGGTGTGCTGCCATGAATAGGAAGTTCATCCTTCCTAAACCTGGGTGGCTTCAATGACAGCATAAGCGTCAGCCTGGAAAAGTCCTCATCCGAAGATCTGATCATATCTGACACCATAGGGTCGACCAGAATCGACGTAGGATGTGTCCAAATAGTATCTTTTTTATACACCCGTTACCAGGGAACTGCACTGAAATGAGGCTACCCAATCAGCTACTTGTGCCAGACCAAGGTGAGTATTCCATTCAGTCGAGGAATCACCCTCTTCTCCATTAGAATATTCCGACGAATCAGAACAATGTTGACGTGTGTCTAGATGGTGAACGATTTCTACTCTGATGTGTACTTCTACCTCTGACCGAGGGCTTAGATGAACAGCCTGGTGAATAGGAGTCATGCGATGGTGTCCAAGTACACACAGGCGTACTGGTACTACTCAACGATAATGCGCTGTAATATGACCCACAATGGGAGTATTATATACGTTAGGTGCTGGAGTTGGTGGTAGGATGTAACTGACGCAGGTGTCTGATACACAGGCGTAGGCGTGGGAGCAGGATATAATTGCATCATGGACTGCTGCCACATGGATTGCAAAATATTTTGCATCCAATTAGTGTTCTGTAATGGCATTGACTCCTGAGCTTGCATCTGCTGCACTGGATAAGTTGGTTACAGCGCTATGTTGATATGTGCTGCCTGCATAACATTGTATGCTGATAGCCTTGGGGCGGACGTCATTGTAGATGCACTTGGTTAGTAGGCAGTGGCTGCAATCGGCGCAGGCATACGAGACGCAATGCTCAATGGCGTAGGCTTGTAAGTGACTTGGGTTTGCGCTACCCCCATCACAGCATTTTTGAGATGCTGGCACAGTCTTCACAGATCTAGCAGATGTAGATTTCGTAGGCGACTGAAAATTAGGGTCAATTATAATACTCACAAGATCCTCTAGATTTGAGGCTTTCGGCAGAGCGTGCACTTCAGCAGTGACAGTAACGGCCGCCATACTACCCGTCAAATAAAATGGTTGCGTTGTAATGACCGAAGCTTGTCCCTCGCTAATCAGTAATTGTGACATCTTCCTAGTCTCACGTCGGGATTGTTGCAAAATATGTTTGTGAGTGACCTGCCTATACGTCGTAAAACTCGTTGGAGAGAGATTGACGCAAAAAACACATTTAGAGTTTGGAGCACAAATTTGCATGCATGCCAGACAACATGGATGAGGATCTTAAGCAGCTTTTTCTCCACAACAATTAGTACAACGTGCAAGCCTAAGTTACACAAATTAGAGACTTTTGATGAAGCAGGATTTGAAAACTGCCGTAGAAATCTAATTAATCTATCGGCAAATTTTGTAACGAGTTGAAAGTGTATTCAATGATTTGTATATACTCAACTCAATGAATACGCAACCCAAAGCTAGAAGTATTATTTAAAAACACATAAATATGTTATACATAGCTGAGAATTGTAAACAAATTGACTACCCTGGCAGGCAAACAATTTTAACACAAATCAAAATGGTGGTGAACAGACATTATGTGTCAGGAAAAAAAGTCTTTTTACGCCTAAATAAATCGTATAAAACTTCACAACATGTTGAGAGAAATATGAAAAGAATACATCACAGATGAATTGTAGAATTGTAGATGAAAATTGAAGGTCTAAATAATTCCAAAACGAGAGTTTGTCCTGAGTTTTGGGCTGTTGTTGTAGCCCAGCAGGTTACCAACCACCGACGCAAATAATGAACTCACCCTATACAGAGCCATTCCATTTCCGGTGCAGTCGATCAGATTTCGCCAGTGGAAGAATATTAGACAATCGATTGTCTACAAGGCTCTATATGTAGTAAGTAAAGATTTGGCTAATGAGCTATTTGTCTTTATTACTAAAATGTATAAGGAGCTACTCTTTAATTCCTATGTTTAATTGTGTTTCAAATTGAAATAACCCGACCATAATGGCGTTTTTCTGAACTTTTCCACTTCACGCTTTATCGACCAATTGGTGTCGTACCTTCAGGGTGTGATTTATTGAGGTTTATGTATTTTGAGTGTTTCCCACCTCCAAACCGCCCAATACAGATGCATTAAGGAGTAATGCAGGATAAGTAAAAACATTTGTAAAATCTAAATATGTTTCACATTTGTATACTTATCCTGCATTACTACGTTTAAGGCCCACCCATCGCAGAGCTGCCTCCCCACTTTGGCTTCAGAAACCTCAAAAGTATGAAATCACCCACCCTCTTTAGAGCGCCTTATGCTAAAATTAATCCAGCAGGCAGGGGTAAGAAGTGTGAAAATAATTCAGCAGGCTAAAGGTTAAACTCAGACTACAGGCAGTGATGTGAAGTGGTGACCTAGGGTCACAGAGGTCACAGGACAGCAGCGGTGGGGTGTGAAAAGTGTGACTTAAGAACAGTTTATTAATTCTTCGCCCAGAACCATCGCCGGTACGCTGTCCCGTTTCTTTGTCACAAGGTAAGCAGTGAATGCATTAAGGAGTAATGCAGGATAAGTAAAAAAATTAAATAATAGATTATCTTTTGGGGCCAGCGCCTAAGACAAGATAGTTGAATCAAAAGCTGGTTTTCGCAAGGGGTATAGTAATAAAGATAATATATACATACTACAAGCAGTTATTCAACGTTACTTATCAAAAAAGTATGGGAAGATTTATGCACTATTTGTAGATTTTAAGAAAGCTTTTGAACTTGTTAATAGATATAAATTATGGGCAATCTTATTGCAGCAAGGAGTCTCTCCTAAATTTGTGAAGTCTTTACAATCTATGAGTGTGTCAAGGCCAGTGTCAGATCCAACAAGAGTTTGCCACTAACGTGGCTATATCCCCCGCCCCTATTGCAGAATTTATGACATAATTAAATCTCAACAAACCCTAACCTTTTTTTAACTGAGGTGGAACTTGTCATGGAAATTGTAAAAAAAAGAAGAGTTTGGAACCTAAGTCCATCTTGTTGCCATGGAAACGTAAAAAATAAAAATTTCTAAAATTTCTAAATAGCAAAAGGCACCAGTTCAGCATGTACCTGTCAAACCTGCAAAGTTTCATGAAAAAATATTGAACTGTTTATGAGTTATGATCCGGAAACGAACCCTACCCTCACAGAACCTAAGTCTATCTTGTTGCCATGGAAATGTAAAAAATAAATATTTCTAAAATTTCTAAATATCAAAAGGCACCAGTTCAGCATGTACTTAACAGACCTGCAAAGTTTCATGAAAAAATATTGAACGGTTTCTGAGTTATGCTCCGGAAACACGGACTGAGCCCCTTTCTATATATCCCGCCAACTTTGTTGGGCGGGGGATAATAAAATCTTTTCGGAGGAATTTAATTGTACTCTTGGTTTGATACAAGGTATTGTATTAAGCCCAATGTTGTTTTCTATGTTCATCAATGAACTCACAAGAGATATAGAATTATCATGTTCGCATGGAATACACATGGTACAACTACATCCCGATGTTGTTCAATTTTTTTTGTTATTATTTGCTGATGATACCATTTTGGTGTCTGACAGTGTGTATCGACTTCAGCAACGTATTAATATATTGAAATTGTTTTGCAATGAATATCGGTTATATGTAAATTTGGAGAAAACCAAGGTTGTTGTTTTTAAAAGAGGTGGTATCCTATCAAGGCATGAGAAATCTTTTTTTTGATCGAGTCAAGCTCGATTGTGAAAACTCCTATAAATATTTAGGTGTAACATTTACTAGGTCTTTATCATGCGGTAAACATGTCAAGGATGCAGCAGTACATGTAAAGAAAGTATTATTTGGAGTACTTAAATCAATAGCAAAGCTGAAGCCATTGTCGTTAAATATTTTGTTTAAAATATTTGATACCAGAATCACTCCTATGATGTTATATGGGTCAAAATATGTTGCTTGAGTCCTGACATTTGTAAGGAAATTGAGAGCATACATATGATTGCTTGTAAACGATTTTTAGGAGTTCGAAACTCAACCTCAAATTATGTTGTGAGTGGTGAATGTGGACATCATCCGCTGTATATTTATGCGTATAAAAGAGCTGTTATATATTGGTGTAATATTTTGAAAATGCCAGACTTGCGATATGTCAAAAAATGTTATAACATGCAACTTGAGGTGCTCAAAATTAGTAAAATTAACTGGGCTTCAAAAATTAGAAGCATTATTCAGCTAAAAGGTTTTGGCCTTGTGTGGGAGCATCAATACATTACGAATATCCCCATGTTTATAAATATAGAATACTAAACGAGCTCCTGTGTAATACCAATTTTATGAAACGAGTGAATAGTTGTGGTATCTGATGAGCAAAAGCGAGTCAGATACCACAACTATTCACGAGTTTCATAAAATTGGTTTTAAACAGGAGCGAGTTTAGTATTTTATTTATTACTTGCCATTTATAACGTTTTCAGAATTATACTGTTGAGTATGAATAGGCTGACACCTACACTATCCACGGCATAGTCCAACTGAGTTTAACAGAATAAATACTTCAAACACGTCAAAATTTGAAACGTATGAATTTAATACCATACAACGGTCCACCTTTAGAATTCACAAAATTATCATAGGGCTAAGACTATCACAACTCACATACTTGAACAGACTAACGACTGTCGTTGCGCTACAATACGATCGCCTTGTGGAACGGGCCTTGCACCTCAAAGTTTACAATAACATCACAATAACCGATGACGTAATTTGTGGAATTTTGTTGCAAGATCCATCAGCGAAACAATGCCATGTGAAGTCAGCCTAGCAACAAGGTTGCTGGGGTCATCGAGTGTGCATAAGATCCTCTCAGTGATCTATCAACTCCACACACAATGTCGTTGAATAAGCCAAGGGATGTTGAGAGCTTTCAATATTTGTTCCTGAAACATGTTCCGAGAGTACAAAAGCAAACGTTTTGGTATTACACAATGTGTAATACAGCTGTATGTTTATTAAACGGGTGATCTCTTCACGGGCAAGTAATAAATGAATTTCTATGTTGATTAAAATCTTCATATGAACAAGACTGGCATACAACTCTTTCAGGCAGCTCAAAATCATATAACTACCTGGAAATATTTATTACAACGTTACCACAAGAGAAATTTGGACATGCTCTGGCTAGATTACGGTGTAGTTCCAACCATCTACAGATCGAACCCTGGTAGAAAATGGAACCTAGAGTAGATACAGTACCTCCGACTGCATCATCCACACTCTACCCATTATATCCCACAAAACATCATTGTTTGTTAATCTTTCCTTCTAAGTAAAATAAATATTTTTTAGGCTGGGATACGGGTGAAAGTCTTAACCTGAGATATAGGCTTTTGTGAAGCGAGAGCGGCCACAAGTGGCAGTCTCCTGCGCCCCGATAAATATCATTGTTGCAAAAGAGACATTGACTGTTCAAAGATGCTGTTGCACCAAATGGAAACTGGCATGTCTGGTAAAAAATAAGCAAAGAAGTTTAGCCGAAGTTTACCCACCTTTGATTTAGCAAGAATTCCTACTTTGCCCCTCGCCATTATAATTGTCTTGACCACCAACAACAAATACACGTGTTGGACAACTTCCGGCTGGGTTCGCGCGAAATATTTCATCTTAAGTCGAAAACATTTACAAACGTAAAGTAAAGACTCATCATAGGCCTAAATCCAAACATATTGACAGTGAAATAACTAAACTACAAAAAGGTGACACAAAACTAAACTCATATCTCCATAAAATAAAGGGGTCCTACTATTTAACGTCCGGGGACGCCCGGGAACGTCCGGAAACGTCCGGGATGTTTCATCAGACGTCCGGAAACGTCCGGGAGGTTTCATCAGACGTCCGGGAATTTAAAAATACAGTGCAGTCAATAAAACATGTCTTTCTCAGTTTGGTAAGATCGTGAGAATATCAACTGGCGTACAAATAAATAGAAAAAAAATAAAAACAAACCAAAATGAGTACAAGTAACAGGGTAAAAAATATTTAATTGGCCGTAAAGGTTTTGTTCTTTATCCAACAAGGCGGACGTCAAAGTAAAAACAGACAATGTAAAAAATGTTTGTTTGTTTGTTTAGCGTCACAGTCAGCAATATTCCAGCTATATGACGGCGGTCTGTAAATAATCGAGTCTGGACCAGACAATCCAGTGATTGACAGCATGAGCATCGCTCCACGCAATTGGGATACGAAGACATGCATCAAAGCCAAGTCAGCGAGCCTAACCACCCGATCCTGTTAGTCGACTCTTACCACAAGTATAGCCGCCTCTTACGGCAAGCATGGGTTGCTGAAGACCAATTCTAACCCGCGTACCTATTTACAATACATAAGATGTTTAATAAATAATAATCAATGTTCATCATATCTCTCTATCCTACTTTCCTACAGTACATGAATTATTTTGTTGAAAATACTACTTTCTTAGAAAGTGAACGTCTTTGCTGTTTTAATCCTCTTTCGTTGTTCTGGTTTTCGGGCTGTCTGTGGTGTCTTGGGAATGTTGAGGCGACCATCCGACGAAACAGTAATGCTTTTTTGACATCTGGGGCCACGCAGGAACTTCCGAAAATGTCTGTCTTTCTCCTGTTGGCTTTTTGATGTCCAGCAGGCATTAAACAATTTAAAGCCTTCCATCCACGGTGTCAGTTGTAGTTGCCTTGGCCATAGAGGGCACGGCGCATGTCAGCATACTGGATTTTTACAATTGTGTGAAGTTTGTCAGTTAAATCCGGGATTTTCAATGATTTCCAATTGGTACTTAATTTGATGATGTTGTTCATGCTCTCACAGGCATTATTAGTCCAATGTAACGGAACTGCTTTTGGTCTTTCTTTTGAAGGCAGGAAAATGTCAGTTTTTATAGTTTTAATGACTTTAGAAAGGTAGGAAGAGGAATCGGGAACAGTTGTTGAAACAATGTCTTCTAGTTCCATTTGATTTAGTTCGAACTGATAGGAGTCATGGCTATTCACCAGTCCGGAGGGTCCAAAAATCTTCTGATGAATGAGTCGTATCTGCTGATCTGAAGCGCCAGCCTGATGTCGAAGGTGTCCTTATATATTTTGTTCTATGTGCCGTTCACATAAAATGTGTGTGGAAGCGGGGAAACAGTTTCGGAGGGCCTTAATCAAGCCCCTTTCTTCATCAGATCCAATTACCAGTTGTTTCCCTTGTGTCTGAGTCCCCCCAAGATTAGAATCTAGAAGTGCCTGGATATGTGAAAAAAATCTGTGATATGTTAGGTATGACCCATCCCAGTGAAGATAAAGGGGGGCTAGCATTATTGGATGGGTCTCTGTACCTTTTCTGTGTAAGTTCGGATGTTGAAACACTAATAAAGTCACAAAACATGCTCCTAAATTGAACGTCCTGTCAACTCCAACTACAACCGGTTTTTCTAACACTTGTACAGAACTGTTTTAATTCCTTAATTTGATCATGTGTGTATAAAATTACTGACGGCGGTTTTCCTTTACACTGAATAATCTCTTGAATGAACTCGTTGGTGTGAATCAAGTTAATGATGCTGATAAGGTCATCTGCAGTGTTCTGCCGCTTGGTGCCCTTGTCTTTTCTCACTGACTGTTTTAAATTTTGTACTTGTTTTAGATCTCTGGCAGCTAATTGTTCTCCCTGCTGCAGGTGCTTATTGTACACATCTCGTGCTGGTTGTGTCTTCACCTCTTCTCTTATCTGCTCGATGACAGTGTCGGGCGTCCTCACAAACTCGGCGGTAGACTTTTTTGAATATCCGTGAATGGCACAGGACTGTAAAATTAAAATAAAACATAATTGAAAAAAAGTATTAACTCTCAGCTGCATGAGTATACAGCTTGGATTCTAAAATTCCGAGGGAGTTCAGACTGACGACAATGAACGCATACAGATCGTTTGATCGGGGGAAAACAGAAGCGCATTTGAGCAATTATTGACTGGAAGACTACTATTTAGAATATTTAGATTTATATTTCATTCTTGATATTATTACAGAGATTTGCAACCTTTACACACAAGAAATAGGCCTACCTCGGGAAACTTGCCAGTCTATTCGACAATAGCTACTTGTGGATGAACAGGAGTGTGGCCGGTGGGGAACTGTTCAATCCAAGTCACCCGCTTATGATAGTCTGCACATCGTTTCAGTTTGTTATAATAGCGTTTACCAATTAGGGCTTCGCTATTTGGCGGCTGAATTGCCATCGGTACTCTCATACTTTTTTTCATTACACAATACAGTCCTTCCTTTTGCTCTAAGTATGTAAATTTGCCATTGACAAAATGATAAAAATGTTTCTTTTTTCGACCCCTTTCCCCACACACACCACAATCATCTACAAATTTACTTCGACGAGACATCGATCTGCGGGATATATTCTGAGAGTTGTCACAGATAAATGTTTCGTTTTCTTTTATTCCTACAGGAATCTCTGACTGAATGTCTTTCGCATTGATTATTGTCTGAAACGACTCCGGTACGTCCATGAACCCTCAACTGTTGGATAGGGAACCACGGACACTTGGTGATGAATCCTGTAGGGACAGCTCATCATTACTTGGAGTGAGAGATGAATCCTCCATGGTGGACACAGGAGGTGCTATTATCTCGACTGATGTATCGTTGGCTGTATGCTGAAACAATCACATCATATACATGAGAGAGATATCCCTGACATAAGCCACACGTACGTATGACCAGACAATCCAGTGATACATATCATGAGCATCGATCCATGCAATTGGGATCGATGACATACTTAAACCAAGTCAGCGAAATTGGCCACCCGATCCCGTTAGTCGCATCTTACCACAAGCATAGTCGCCTTTTACGGCAAGCATGGGTTGCTGAAGACCTATTCTAACCCGGATCTTCACGGGTGCGAATTAAATTTAAATAGAAAAGTTATATTATAAATAAAGTCGTCACAAGTGTTAATATGAACGTGAAATATGAACCTCGTCTAAGACATTATCGTAGACTCGTATTGAAAAGCAAAAAGAGACGAATTCTCTCTATATATAGAGAGAGAACTCGTCACTTTTTTATATAATATCGAAACTGGATGAAAGAGATGCTTACGTCGAGTGACGTCAGATCAAGGTCCATCGTTTCATCTGCAGGAGCGGCAGCACCGGAACAGTTCACGTCCTGTAAAGTGAATAATCTTGTCATTCGATGGTTTGTCTATACACGCCTAGGAGGCAACTTAATTCATATTAAGACAATAGTTGGCGTACTCTTCATTATCTAATCAACATTTTGACATAATAATTTGTAAGATCATGGTACCTTTATTTGGCTGATATCCATGTCAATCGGGATTTCGCTGAATACCGGAGAAGACGTTTCTGGCTTCATCTGCTAACAAACAGTATATTGATAAAACTTACAAGACGTATCCGATATGTAGCAATTAGTATATAGCATAAATATATGGTTTCACTGGACATACAGCTAATACATGTATATGAGTGACATACGTTTTTCTTAGGTGTTGAGGCGGTTTGTGTCTTGTCGTCGTGACGAGGCTTCTTCTTCTTTTGGAAATGTTCTTTACGCTTCACCTGCAAAGAGATAATGACCATTAAATATTTTGGTCGAAAAATAACTAACCATATCTCACCTCTGATCTCAAATGTTACAGTTTAAATTAACATCAGAATCAGCACTTACAGTTTTAGGAGGCCTCACTAATGGTGTAGGCGAGATGGTGATGACAGTGTCCCTGGTCTCTGTCGCATCGAGTCGCAGAGTTTCACCACTGCTACCGTCGCATTGATCTAAGAGGCAGTTACTGATCTGGGACATAAGTGAAATATAATACTTTCAAGAAAAGATAAGGAATATAACAGAATGACATATAATATGATCTCATTGGAATGTTACAGTTATGCACATGTCATCTCTTCAAGGGCAATGTGTAAAGTATTCATCGCCTGTTGAAGTTTTTTAAAATGACTACGATCGATGATCCTATCCAAGCCTCTTAATTAGTTGTTATATTATCTATTTATTTATTGGTTTTGTCGTAATAATAGCTCTTAAGTGTTAATGTTATATTGTTACCTGTTATAACCGACAGCAAGAGACTGATCCATCATGCCATTGATTGGGGGATAACACGAGATAATGTTTCTTCCAACAACAGAAGCCACAGCGTGCATAGTCCAAGCGGATGAGTGTGACTTATCCTTTGCACATTCCAGGGTAGCGCTTGTGTAGTCTGTACTGACAAGAGACAGACGCCTGTTGTCTGATAATTCAGTGTAGTAAGGAGCATTCAGTGTCATTTCGATACATGTCCTCACTCGCAGTTCTGTGGCTCTGATTTCTGACCCAAAGACACCAATACTGACAGCGTTGAACAGACAGTTCCCGTTTCCTGTCACCTTCAGTGGACTCTCCGGCATCTTACCACCGTACTGTTGAATAATTGACGCAGCAATATCATCAATAGCATTTGTGGTCACGCTGTTCGGTTTGTTATTTACAGTCAGTTCAGGCAAATTGGAAACCAGGGCTTGGACTTCCGTAATGAGACTCTCAATACCTTTAAAATAACAAAAAAAACTCAAGTTTAGGCGATTGCAGATTGTGTTCAAAAGGGTTAGTATATACTAAGTAGTGAGCAGTGGCAGTAATTGGATTGATTAATCGACACCATTAATTAATGTTATTATAACAAATTGGTGGTTTGATGAATTGCGTATTGCTTGATTCTCTTCGACAATGTCATAAAATACTTTCCATGTAAAACTGTATTCCAAAACTAACATCTAAATTAAAAACTAACTAGTTTATCGCAGTGTAGATCTAAATCAACAACAAAAAAGGGCAAAGAGTCGGGGTTTTCACTTACCGAGGGATGCAGCTTCCTCAAGTTTGTCCTGTACAGCACTGTAGTTGCATCTGCTCGATGTACAGCAATACTCCCCACTGCTGGCAGACAATTCTTCGAACTTCTTATCTGTGAGTCCCTCGCACTTAGGGTGGTGCCATGCCTTGCACTGCTCACAAAACACGCCCTTACGACAACCACGGTTGCACACCCGGCAAGGGTTGCTGATTGTCCTGGTGGATTTCTCTTCCACAACGAAACAATCCCATTGTCGAGGTTTTCGGTTTCTACGAAATTCCATGATTTCGAATTATTACTCTCTCTGATAGCAATTTCAGATTGTAATGCTACAGTAAGTACTTACTTACTTACTTACTTTGGAGATTTAACGTGCGCTTTCCGACTGATGCGTATTTCGCACACGGGCCCGGCCAGGCCATTTAATGTGTTTCCGAAAGGGGCGAAAGTGGTCTGTGCAACCCAAGAGGGGGGTTTTAGGGGTTGCTTATATAGAATTTGGGAATTGAGATTTGAAATAGATGCCGATGGGATTGGGGAGGAAAACTAAGGGAGCTGGGTATGGTGGATGTTTGTTTGTTTATGTGATTTTGATTTGGTAGGTTATTGTGTTTTTAGATGCGTTTTATTAGTTCCGTTTTTATTAAGAATACGCCTAAGGCCTTGAAGTTTTCTAGTTTATTTTGTGGGTTTAGTATTGCTTCTAGAGTTAGAGCCTTGTTTAGATTGAGGGTGGTTTGTAATGCGGTTCGATGTGTTGGGTAGTTAGTGTGTGCAGTGGATGAGTGCGTGTTCTGGGGTTTCTGGTTGTTTGCAGTGTGGGCAGTTACCTGTAGTGTGTTTTTTAAATTTTTTTAGGTGGTTATTTAGGTTGGTGTGTCCTGTTTGGAGTTTAGTGATTACTCTGTCGATTTTTTGGGATGGATGGAGAATTTTTAGTTTAGTTAGTGGTTTGCTGAGCACTTTTTGATTTGGCTATTTGAGTTTAGATATAGGTTATAGGTTTAGATATAAGTGAGTGAGTGAGTGACACTAGGAGATTTAACGTGCGCTTTCCGACTAATAGCGTATTTCGCACACGGGGGAACACTTTATACTATTGGGAGGAAAAAAGCGTAATGAATAAATAAAGAAGTGCGACCCAAAAAAATGTAACTTTTACAGACCTAATCTAATAAAGCTGCGGGGGGGGGGGGGGGGGGGGGGTTTGGCTGGGTGGGAGTGGGTGGTAAAAAAATACTCAATAATATGGAAAAGTTTGGGCGTGGGTTGGTGGGGAAGGGGTCAAGCGTGGGAAGGCATGGCGTCGGCGGGCGAGCGTGTGTGGCGACCAGAGGAGATTACCTCAGCTGGCCGGAGAGGAGCGTGGTGGCGATGTTGTACTCTTCTCGGCTGAGGCCTGGAAAGAGACCGTCAACTAGTCGAGCCGCCATGGCCTTGACGAAGTTGTTGTTGAAAACAACATCGCTGTTTTCCAGGAAGTCCTTGAGGTCCTGGAAACTGTGGATCTCATGCTCAAAGCGTTCGCCCTCTATGGACTGGACCATAACCATGGCTGGTTGGGGGCGGCTGCTAGGGTGGATCCGGTTGGTTGGTTTCCCGGAGGCGGGTGGAGGCAGGTGCTTGTTAGAGTCCATGACTTTAGCCGCTTCCCGGGTAAGTATGATCCGCGCGTCCTCTGGCTTCTCCTTTGGCACCTTGACTGGGTTGGTCTGGGTGTGGCTGTCTCAGAGAGGGGGGACTGGTGGTGTGGCGGTCTGGGTGTGGCTGTCATTGAGTGTAGGGCCTGGAGGGTCGGCGGTCTGACACTCTATGGACTGGGTGGTAGGAGTAGCTGGGATTGGTGAAGCGTCTGGGGAGAATATGCTTCTCCTCTTTCTCTTCTTCCTCCCGTGTCCTGTCCCCCTCGGGCGAGCAGAAGGGCTCCTCCCCCCTGGATTCGAGGGGAGCGAGCTCCAGTGCTGCTGTTGGGGGTGGAGGGGTGGTAGGAAGACTTTCCTCGATCTCCATGTTGGAGACTGGAGGGGTCTTCTTTACCTTGGGCGGCTTTTTCCTCATCACCGGGAGTGATGCAGCAGGGGCAGGGGCCGGGGCGGGTTTCTCCTTGGGCTTGGTCTTGGCCGGGGCTTTGACCAGAGGCCTCTTCTTTTGACCTAAGTCAAAGATGATGGAGATGGTGGAGGTTTTGGACTTATAAGAAGTCCTGAGGGAGTAGTCCCCAACCCGGTAAGCCAGTAGGGGCTCCAGGATGGAGACAAGCTCCCTCGGTAGTGACTTAGAGAGGTCTCTCATAGTCGACTTGTAGTTTTGAGAGCTCAGGAGGACGTGTTCGCGGGGCGAGTGTCCAAGCCGAGATAAGTTTAGAATAGAACTATTTATGTTGTACGTGTTTCTGACGTAGAGATGACATGAGATGTGAGAATTGACCCCCTTAATGTTATAACAACAATTCCTAGAGAAACGTGGAGATGACATGAGATGTGAGAATCGACCGTCTTAATGTTATAATAACAGTTCCTAGAGAAACGTAGAGATTACATGAGATGTGAGAATTGACCCACTTAATGTTATTACAACAATTCCTAGAGAAACATGGAGATGACCCACGTTACGAATACCTCGTCAGTTCGAATAACATCAAATCGTATTTGCTTTGCAGATTCACCATTTAAAAAGAATAGGGGTGTATGTAATGTTTTTTCCAGCTGTATGTTATTTAGTATAATTAATACAAGAACACAATTATAGAGAATACACTCTATTATTTAGTATCATTCTCCCGGACGCTAGGAAGGTGTGGCGCAAAATTCACGCCATCCGAGGCATCAAACGGCACAAAAAAAGCCCCAATATAAACAACTCAACAAACCCCACCCAAAAGGCCAACAACCTAGCCAAACACTTCTCTAAAGTTAGTAGCAACAGTAACTTCAGTAAGAAATTCCAAGATAAACTAAATAAAGAAATAAAATTCTCCAAAGAAATCAGACAAGACAACCTAGAAATAAATCAACCTTACACCATAGAAGAACTAAATCACGTACTAAACAATAGAAAAAAAGGAACAGCCCCTGGCCTAGACCTCACCTCTTACCAAATAATCAAACACTTACCTACCAAACTACTCCAAACTTTACTTAAACTATACAACCTAGTTTACCTAAACGGACAGGTCCCATCCTCATGGAAGGAAGCTCTAGTAATCCCAATACCTAAACCAAATAAACCAGCAGATCAGGCAAACTCCTATAGGCCCATATCCCTAACCTCAAATCTCTGCAAAATAATGGAACTTATGACTAAAAATAGGCTACAGCACTACCTAGACCAAAACAACATCATAAACCCCGACCAAAGCGGCTTCACTCCTGGCCGATCAACTCTCGATAACCTTGCCCGACTAGAACAGGATATAAAAACAGGACAGCTAAACAAGCAATACACCATAGGCATATTCCTCGACTTCTCTAAAGCTTTCGATATGGTATGGCACCACGGGCTAATACAAAAACTAAAAAAAATAGGACTAAAAGGCCAAATAATAAACTTCATCCAAGATTTCCTAAACAATCGCAAAATTACCGTGGGTATAGACCATACGCTATCGGACCAGTGTCCCCTAGAAAATGGCACTCCCCAGGGCAGCATTCTCAGCCCAACCCTCTTCAATATAATGATAAATGATCTATTCGAGGGCTTATCCCCTAAACTAAACACTTCAAAATTCGCGGATGATGGAGCCCTATGGATCCGCACTAAAAGCATTAAAATGGCAGAAAACTTAATCCAAAAATCTCTAAATAAAATACAACAATGGGCAGACAAATGGGGCTTCTCCCTTAACTCAGATAAAACAACAGGAATAGTTTTCAAACATAAAAACATGAAACCTGCCTACCCAATCCTCCAGCTAAACAACCAAACAATCAAATTCCAAAAACAAACCAAATTCTTAGGACTTATTTTCGATCAACACCTCACCTGGGAGGCTCACGTCCAAAACCTAAAAACAAGATGCAGCAAAGACCTTAACACATTAAGATGTCTCACCGGCTCTAACTGGGGAGCCTCCAAAGATACCCTCCTCTCACTATATACAACACTAATTAGATCAAAACTAGACTACGGCTGCGCCATATACAATACCCTAAACAACTCTCTATCTAAAAAACTTGACTCAATACAATACCAAGCCCTTAAACTAATTACACGCACCCAACATGGCACCTCCTACACCTCACTTCAGGCCCTAACAGGAGAAATGCCACTAAATCTACGCAGGGAACATCTAAGCCTTAATTTCTGGGCCGCGTCCCAAACAAACCCTCTCATCGAAAACCTAATTAACCAAAACATTAGCCCAAGAAACCAAGCTCTAGCTCGCAAACACCCCTTACTCACCCCAATATCCCAAAGAATAACTAACTACCTCAATGAACACCAAACTCAAAATCTTAAACAAAACTGCAAAAAATCAAATATCTTCACCCCTAAACTCAAAATACCCCAAATAGACACAACGCTAACTAACCAAATAAATAAACAAACCGACCCAAACATAGCTAAAACCACCACACTTTCTTACATACACGAAAATTGGCCAAATTGGTGTCACATATACACTGACGGATCTTCAGACCCGATCTCCAACCACACAGGTTTCGGAGTCCATACCACACAACCAGTTATATCCACACAATCTTACCGACTCCCTAACAACCAATCTATATTCACGGCTGAACTTATGGGCATGGCCTCAGCCCTGCATAACCAACAATCAAAAAACAACAAAAAAATCCTAATTCTCACTGACTCGCTTAGTGGGCTACAAGCCCTCCAAAACAAAAATACCAAAAAACGACCTAAATTAATAAACCAAATACTTAAAAGCTCCAACGACCTAACAAAAGCAGGCAAACAAATAACCTTCTTGTGGATCCCCGCCCACGTAGGAATTTACGGCAACGAAAACGCCGATAAAGCAGCTAAATTATCTCTCAAAATACCAGAAATAAGCCTAAACCTACCCATCTCAAAATCAGAAATTAAAAGTGTAAACAAACAAAAAATAACCAAAAAATGGCATAATCAATATCAAAACTCAAATAGCCAAATCAAAAAAGTGCTCAGAAAACCACTAGCCAAACCTAAAATCCTACACCCCTCTAAAAAAATTGACAGATTAATTACAAAACTCCAAACAGGACACACGAACCTAAATAACCACCTAAAACAACTTAAAAGACACACCACGGGCAACTGCCCCCACTGCAAACAACCCGAAACCACAGAACACGCACTCATCCACTGCACCCACTACCAAACACACAGAACCACACTACAAACCAACCTCAATCTAAATAAGGTTCCTACTCTAGATGATATACTAAACCCTCAAAATAAACTAGAAAACTTCAAGGCCCTAGGCGTATTCCTAATCAAAACAGGCCTAATTAAGCGCATCTAAAAACTAATTAATCTACCAATCCAAAATCCAATAAACATACAAACACCCACCTCACCCGGCTCCCTTAGTTCCCTCCTCCACCCACCTCGGCATTTATTCCAAATTTTTGAATTTCAAAAAAATCGATATAAGCAACCCCTAAAAGCCCCCTCTTGGGTTGCACACACCACTTTCACCCTTCTCGGAATACACTAAATGGCCTGGCCAGGCCCGTGTGCGAAATACGCTGCAGTCGGAAAGCGCACGTTAAATCTTCTATATCAGTCAGTCAGTCAGACGCTCTCACCAGATGCTCTCCGGCGTTGCCCGGACGCTATAGTACCGGACGTTTTACACCCAGTAAGCCATCTGGGGCCACGCATGAACCATTGAAAACGTCTGTCTTTCAGTATTAGTTATGGAATAGTATACAGAATATGACACCATAAAAGAACATTATATTTTTGTTCCCAAAGCAAATTTAGATTGTATCCTTCAAAGCCCACGTTACGAATACCTCGTCAGATGGAATAACATCAAATCGTATTTGCTTTGCAGATTCACCATTTAAAAAGAATAGGGGTGTATGTAATGTTTTTTCCAGCTGTATGTTATCTAAACTAGTGTCCAAAAGAAACGATACAAACTTATTTTCAAAATTGTTTTTTACTAAGTGAATTGTCTAGTATGAAAACATGCCAATACGTATTGCACATCCCAAACACAGCATAGTCGATAAAAAATACCGGGAACACGTGATCACTTCCGGGAAAAAACGTAAATTTCGTGAAAGTGACATTTCCCACTCTAGCATGTTCTGCACGTGCAGAAAAACTGTATAAAACGGCTGATCAGACACGTTGATATCACAGCAACAAAAAAAACACAAGATATGCCACGTTTGACAGCCATCGAGAGAGAGAGAGCCGTTGAAATGGTCCAACAAGGAGCGTCTCACGTCGACGTCGCCAGAAGGTTGGGCTGCGCACGCATCACTATCACCAGGTTGATGCAGCGGTTACGTCAGACAGGTCAGACGTCAGACAGGCCCAGGAGTGGAAGACCACGAGTAACCACGCCCCGTGAAGATCGTTACATCCGGGTAATACACCTGAGGAACCGCACCGTAACAGCGACGTCCACGGCGGCTACAGCACTGGGACACAGGATCAGTCGACAGACCGTCTACAGGAGACTACGGCAGTATGGTATCCGGCCACGTCATCCCTACCGCGGACCGCTCCTGACGCCTCGACACCGGAACAACAGACTGATCTGGGCCAGGCGAGTTTGACGTTGGCAACGGCGGGACTGGGCACGTGTTATGTTCTCTGATGAGAGCAGATTCCTCATCTTCAGAAACGATGGACGGCAGCTTGTATACCGACGATTTGGTGAACGTTTGGCGCCTAACTGTATCCAACAGGTCCGGCCGTTTGGAGGTGGAGGGTTAATGGTTTGGGGTGGCATATGTGGTGACGTCAAAACGATGCTTGTCGTAATTCGTGGAAACCTGAATGCACAGCGTTATCTTGATGACATCCTACGGCCTGTTGTGGTGCTCTTTATTCAGCAACAGCCTCGTGGACTCCTTTTCCAACATGACAATGCAAGGCCACACACAGCAAGATTGACACAGAACTTCCTTGCCAACGCCAACGTACAGGTTTTGCCATGGCCCGCATGTTCACCGGATATGAATCCCATCGAGCACTTATGGGACCACCTCGATCGGCAAATCCGACGTCGCCGTGTGCCTCCAGTCAACGTCCAGGACTTGGAACGATGTCTCCTCGAGGAATGGCAACGCATCACTCCCAATAGCCGAGCAAACGTTCCCGGATTTCCCATTGAAACATATATTATTATGCCCCTGAAAGAGGTATACCTTTTGTATGCATTTTGGTAACGTTAATGTATGTAGAATCAAAATAAATTTGTCGTAATGAATTTCACATGGACGTTAATCTAGAAATTTGGAACAAAATATTCATCGGAAAACGCCGACATGTCTGTATATATAAAAGTAGTTGTCCATACATCCTCAGCTGGGAGTGATCCCCCTTGTTGTCACTAAACGTAAACACAAACGCACAATGGTCACAGGAAATAATTAATGAGATAAATACTGCTCATGCAAGACATATCACACAGTTAACGTTGGTATTGTAGCGAATATAAATTCAAATTAGTAAGATTTATTAAAATATACAGTGAATATGCTTCGGGAAACGCCGACCCATACATTTGATTGATAGCAGCGTGCCACTTGCCATGTGTATCTGCATTAAATAGTAGGATAAATTGAATATTTTGGCTAAATGATCGTAATGACGACAAACGTTGTGTAATATATATTTTTTTCTGATTTAATAAGACCAAAAACAAAAGTGCTAGTGGTATGAATTAGGCCTAGACACGGCGTACACCGTGCCGCACTGCCAAAGGTTAATACTGCTTTCCTCCTCGCTAATAATGATTACAAAGTCGTCTGTCGGTTTACACGTTCTAATAGCAGAAAACACAAAGAAAGCAAGTTGAATATTTTCTGTAAGAAAAACACAGGCAAAGACTTATGATTTATTTACAGATTAATGAAGGAACCTTGCAATTCAGGCACCAGTAAGAAAAAAGTTCTCTTTTAATGATGTACACGAACAGTGTCTGATTTGTGGAATACGGGGCGGGGACATCACATTAGGAACAATCATTGGTTCAAAAAGTGTAGTCTCAGCTGCACACAGTCGTCAAGATGAAGTATTGCATCGCATCATAAACGTCAAGCATGATGATTCACTGACATTATCATACCTAGATCTGTCAAATCAATAAAATGGTCGTCTTGTTTAATCTGTGGCTTCAAAAAGCAGTGTGGTAACAACAAACTACACACAATTCAGTCTTTTGAACGAGCTGTTGACCTAAATGCAGCAGCAATAGCAGTGGGGGACATGGGTCTAATTGGGAGGATAAAAGGTGAAGTGAGTGAGTGAGTATGGTTTTACGCCGCTTGTAGCAATATTCCAGCAATATCACGGCGGGGGACACCAGAAATGGGCTAAAAGGTGAAGATTCAATTGCCAAAGAAGGTTTTTATCATGAGACTTGTATGAAACGATTTCTGAGAGCAGCCAATCAAGTACAACATATGAATGACAATGACGATGATCACACGATTTCTGAGAAATCTGTGTATGATGAGGTATTTGCAAAACTAGTGGAGGAGATAGAAATCGATCTTTTCACAGAAGGAAAAGCTCTATCAATGGCAAAAATCACAGCAAGATAACAAACAACAGCAACTACAAAAGTGACAAACTTAAAACGAGACTCTGTTCCTCTTTCGGCGACAAAATATCAGTGGAGAGGATTGCTGGCAAGGGGTCACCAAACATGTTACTCAGCAGTTCCATAACTCTGGCTGATGCAATCCACGCAGCGCACATACTTAAGGGGGAGCTACACTTGGCAAGGTTTGGTGGTGATGATGATGGTGATGGGGAGGCTTTCAATGAGGAAAATAAAATGTTAACGCTTAGAAATGCAGTCACGATTTCGAGACACAACATATTTTTTTTAGAAGTCAAAAAGAAGGACTCTTATCCAGCCTCCAGAGGAGTCTCTCAAGAGGCGTCCTAAATGGTTGTTCCTGACAGTTTGTTGCAGTTTGTACTATGGTTGATAGACAGAAAAGCTTTGAAAGCAGTTTTATACACGCCGTCAGATGACATACATCGAAAGGCAGATGCTCTTGCAGAGTGTTTAGTTTATGCCTCAACAAACACAACAACCCCTTTTCATTTGGGTCTAGCCATTCAAATGCACCATGAATTTGGATCTCGTAGCATAATAGATGCGCTGCACTCCTATGGATTCTGTGTAAGATACTCTGAATTGAGAATGTTCATGACAAGTTACGCTGAGTCAGAGTTACACAGAATCAGAGATGGCATCTATAAACCAAGTGGCATTGTCTCACCTGCAGATGGTGGATTGCTTATACAAGAGGGTGATGACAATGTGGATATTAACTGTGAAACGGTGGATGGGAAAAATACTTTCCATTCAATGGCAAGGGTTGTGTTTCAATGTACAGATAAGTCAAAGGCAGAAAGCACTGACGTATCGTGATGTAATGACAAATCTCTGAAGCTCAATGATGAAATAAACTCTACATTGCATGTACTTCCTTTCCTTTCTGTGCATACATTACTTTTCATGCCTCACCAACGTTTGTGAGCTCTGGATTGAGGGTGGTATGGCATCAAGAAGTACAGACAGACGAAGGTTGATCCCCGTTTATGATATATGCAGACAGGTCCAGCTCAGCTTTTGCAAAGCTCTGCCAGCAGTACATGCTCTTACTGGGTGTGACTCTACTTCAGCCTTCTACAGAATTGGGAAGAAGACTGTGTACAATGCTTTGAAGGCTAACCCTGACGTCTATTCAGAGATGCACCACCTGGGTGGGAATGAAATTACACCTGCTGCTAATGCTGCAAGACGCCTTACTGCACATTTGTATGACCCCAAAGAAAGCATGAAACCCATTCACCATGACCTCAACCTCATGAGAGCTAGGATGTGCATGAGAAAAAATACAGACCTCTCTTGCATTCCTCCTTGTGAGTCCAGCTTTGAACAGCACGTAAAACGTGCGATGTGGAAAACACAAATTTGGATGAAGTCACATGAAGCACTGCCTGACCTTGGAAGTCCTTTAGACTTTGGGTGGACAAGAACTGTGAACATGTCGCTTGTACCAAACTTCTTTTGAAGGGCAATCTGCATCAGAGCTGCTTGAGAGCCTTGTTTGCCACTGTGTACGTGGTATCTGTCACACCAGATGCACATGCAGACAAAATAATTTGACATGTGTTGAATTATGTTCTTATGGGGCTCAGGAGAAATGCACAAACATTGCTGATGGACTTGTGTGAACGCTGTGAACGCTGCGAACGCTGTGAACGCTGTGAAGGTATCTCGTTGAAACTGTTAAAATCTTTGTTTATACTGCGCGAAATTGTCTAACAATATAACATACCATAAAGTGTAGTAACTATAGCTACATGGATAAAGCCATGTTAGTAGTTAAGGAATTCGCACAGGCTTACACTGATACTTAAGTACAATATAAGTACAATACCTATTTGGATGACTTACTGTACAAGTTGTTCTTCAGAATCTATATTTGAAAAGATTCTGTGGCCATCAAGTCATAATGACTCGCTATGAAATAATTTACAAGCAATGAAGTATGTATTGCCGTCATTTCGGAATAGCATAGAAAATTGACCGAAATTTACCTACATTCAAATGCCTGATATAAAAAACTGTCCACATCGTTTTTATTACGACATGCATTTTTGTAGTCCATATGTTTCAAGATTTCATTTGATATATAATATGACTATACCTCTTCCTGGGGCAAAATGATCATCACTTTCTTGTCTCGTTTCCTGCTCTACAACGTCATCAGACGTTTGACGTCATCAGTCCGTAGGTGTGTTCTGGCACGTATTGATGCTCACGGTGGACATACCCGCTACTGACTTGACTTTGAGACGTGTGGTGTGACATTTCCCGTTGTTTCTGTGATCAGTGCTCTAACGAAATGTTCATTTTTCGACCCCACCCATCTTTAAAGGCTTGTCATATTGGTTGTACCGATTTTATTGAAATGAATTTTTTGTACAGATGTTGTGAAAGGATTTCTCAAAAGCATAACACCAATCCTAAACTTCTGCATTGTTTAGTTTTTCTTTTATGTCGTTGCAAACAGGTGGTATCGTTTCTTTTGGACACTAGTTTAGTATAATTAATACAAGAACACAATTATAGAGAATACACTTTATTATTTAGTATCATTCTCCCGGACGCTCCCTGGCATTGCCCGGACGCTTCCGGACGCTCCCGGACGCTCCCGGACGTTTCCGGACGCCCCCGGGCGTTATTTAGTATGACCGATATGGGTCCTACTATTTAACGTAGAAATACAAAACAGGTAAATTCCCACACTGCAACCATCTAGAAACACCAGAACATGTACTACTGTCCTACTACACTGCACGAACTACTATTATTTTTTTAATAATTAATACAAGAACACAATTATATAGAATACACTTTATTATTTAGTAACATTCTCCCGGACGTTCCCACCATGCAGATGCTCCCTGATGTTGCCTGGACGCCATAGTACCGGACGTTTTACACTCAGTGAACCATCTGCGGCCAGGCATGAACTTTTGAAAACGTCTGTCTTTCAGTATTACTTATGAAATAGTATACAGCATATGACACTATAAATGTACATAATTTTTGTTCCATAAGCAAATTTACATTGTATCCTTCAAAGACTAAGTTACGACCACCACGTCAGTTCGAATAAAAGGAAATCGTATTCACCAGAATAGGGGTGTATGTAATTTTTTTCTAGCTACATGTTATTTTTTATAATTAATACAAGAACACAATTATACAGAATACACTTTATTATTCAGTATCATGCTCCCGGACGTTTCCGGAGCCCTCTGGAGTAGTTGAGGGCCCCGATATGGCCTCAGACCACAGTTATCCCCCCTAAGTTTTACCATGAACCGGAAGGAAAATAGGAGAATATAGTACCCAGTTGAAATGGGCTGTTCAGCCTGTGGCAATTTTTTTGGAGTGACTTGTGATAGCTTAAATGAAAGATAAGACATTGTAGTTTGCTGTCAATTTTTTGTAAGCCCCAATCTGTGAAGGTATTGATTCCAGCTTCCCATGATTTGACCCCAAGTTGAGGGCCGCTGTGTGTGTTTCGGCTCGAAACTTCCGGTGAGCATTGTTGACAGTGGTTACTGCGAAAGCAAGGTGGTGGATGCTGGACGTAAGTTTGCGTTTTAAGTGACAAGTGGCAGGTTGGTCAGCATGCAACAGGAGAACAGCCTACGACTGATAATAATTATGGTGGGCTGTCATGTCACTGTAGATAGCAAAGAAGGAAATTAATTGTGGTCTGAGGCAATATGGTTGCCGGAAGTCAAGTGACCTGCTCATCCAAGATGGCGTCACTTCCGGTTCCGGGAGACGTGCGGAGTAGGGGAAGGCTCCTATGTGCCGTGTGCCGGGAGCCACAAGGAAGTGCCAGTAAGCGTGAACCCAGGGGAGAGTTAAGTTACATAGACTGGCGGCAAGCCTCCCTCGCCAGATCCTTTATTACGAGGCTGTAGAAATACGGGACGCCCCTCACTCACATCTGTCTCCAGAACTCTCACGCCGACTTCTTGAGATAATTAAAATATTTTTTCAATGTTCTGCACTTTTTAATATAAAAATGTATTTAGTGTTTGTCAGAAAAGTTTGTTACATAGTTTACTTAATCAATTCTGATTTATTTACGGTAGACGAATTTATATGACCATAGTGTTATTGCCAAACCCTTCAGTCAATTCTAATTGATCCAGACTGCACAATATCAGGGGAAATCATCATTACAGAAGAAGAAGAAGAAGAAGAAAATTATTTTATTATAGTGCCACCTGGTGTTTAAAAACAGTAAAAAACATTACACGTATACATACGTATGATTGCACTTAAAATCATTAAATTATCCATTATATAAATTGGCAAGAATAATACACGAACATAATCGAAAGTACACACACACGCACGCACGCACGCACGCACGCACGCACGCACCCACGCACGCACACACACACATAAATATTACACGCATTTCATTTTCAATCACACATGCAGTGTACCACATCCACTCAATATCACGTGCGCATACATCACATACAAACACTACCCACATACTCATCTATCATTCACAAAAACATACACATTATATACATCACTGCCCGGCACGATACATCTCTGTAGTGTTTTTGTACCGTTAACAAAGGCGAAAATATTGCATTAGTGTGTCGCATCATGTATGACGAACAATACACAATAAATTACTAAAAATACAACATCTGGCCGATTCAAATAACGGGGATTGCTGATTGTAACAACCTGTAAATACCTCCCATGGTAGGTGAGACGCCGTTTATGCTCCTGATTAGAATCGGTCGTCAGCAACCCATGCATGTCGTAAAAGGCGATTAACAGTATCGGGTTGTCAGGCTCGCTGACTTAGTTGATGTATGTCATCTTATTCCAATTGCGTAGATAGATGCTCATGATGTTAATCACTGGATTGTCTGGTGCAGGTTCGATTATTTACAGACGCCGTCATATAGCTAGAATACTGCTGAGTGCGGCGTTAAACAACAAACAAATCATCATTTATCACCATGCATTTGGTGAAGTCTACCGTAAGGACGAGCGCAGGATTCTCTGGAATGCTGAGAACACCGCAATCTATGTGTACAAAGCTTTGGAATTCCCTTTGCCGCCAACATTTGAGAGAATTACCCTATCGCATCAGCATTGCAATTGCACGTTCATCCAATGGGCTTTTGACGTTCAATGTGTATTGTGTAGTACAGTGGAATATCTGCTTCGGACTTCATTGCGTCAATGTTTTGACATCCAGGGGAAATGAACGTTTTACTTATTGTGGGGCCGAAAGTAAGTCTGATTGTTACAGAGGCCTGTGTTAGGAATATTATAGAAGTATTATTATGAATCATAGTATATTCGGCACCATTGATATCGCCTTGTATTACAAATGCTGATTAGTTAAAGTCCTGTCCCGACAGATTCCACTTTGCACGGTAATATTTGTAAATGTAATAGGTGTGAAGAAAATATGTCCATATTAGCGATAGGGTAGCTCAGTGTCTCAATCAACGCCGAAACTGTCGAGTTCGATTCCTTACATCGGGGTAATGTTTCGTTTGAAGCCCATTCCTGCAGCCCCCCGACGCCGTGATGTAGCCGTTGAAGCGTATAAAACCATACACATGCATTAAGTGCACACAAAGAACTCAAACTTTGGGGTACATGATAACAAAGAAATTTATTCATAACAGAATAATAAACACATATAATATATCCATTGTAATAAAAAAGGTGTGTTAGGTATACCTGCTTCAAATAGCTTCACCAGCAAATATTAACACACTCGGGATACTGTGACACTCAATCAACCGAGTCACCGAGTCCGACCACCCAGTCCACGTAAGTCGCCGCTTACGACAAGCACAGGTTACTTGAGGCAACGCCTACTTCTTTAGGACTCCCCATAGGGTCACATCAACATTTAAGGCCATTAATACATTTATATTTGTTATTCAACGCCGCACTCAGCAATATTCCAGCTAATGACCACGGGTCTGTAAATAATCGAGTCTACACCAGACAATCAAGTGATTGACATCGTGAGCATCGATCACGCAAATGGTATACGATGATATGCATCCCGTTAGTCGTCTTTTACTACAAGCATGGGTTGCTGAAGACCAGTACATGTACTAACCCTCGCGTTCTTGGGGTCGTGATTACATAATTAAGAGAGTATTAGATATAAACACAGAGCAAGTAGTACAAATGACACAATTATTCAAATGAACAGTTCACTCATTCACTTGCCCTAGCGACTGTCCATTACACATACGCAAGACACTGAACTGAACTTTATATACATTTGATGGCTAATGGTTGTGTTGTACAAACATATATCTACAAAATTGAAAATATGGAAAAGAGTAAACTAAGTGAAGAGCCTTTGACTTTAAGTGAAGTGATTCATGTATTAGGGGTGTTCTGTAAACGTCAGATCTGAGAATAAGTTTGTCGGCCTTTGACACAGTGCATGGGTTGCGTCTGTCTGGACTGCTTGAGTACTCAGATCAATGATGCGTGAGTAGATCTCTTGTCCCCAACAGTGATAACTCACCGGATGCCTTTTGTGTAAGTTCTATTCTATGAATGACATTGTTATAAACTTGTCACAGCTGCTGCTGCTTAATAAACCGTAAGGTGCAATATACACTGTATGTGCAACGATTAGACTTGATATGTATCCAGTTACCTGTTGCTAAATTAAGAGAATGTTTGTCTTCATCAACTTTATTCAATTCATTCAATTCATTTCCTCAATATGTCGGCGTCTTTCGGCGGTTCACAAACTCTTCCAGTGCAGCTTATCTCACTTATGATACTGTCAATTTCAGAAAACGCTTTTTCTTGAAGATTTAATTTTCCTTTCTCAATAATGACAAGCCTTGCAAGGCTAGGCGATTCTTATTCACCAACCGACAGCGAATGATATCTTCTCCTCAACGTCATCTTCGAAATATTCTTCTCTTTACCCATTCCCACTTTATGACAAATAGAGAATACTAAACGAGCTCCTTTGTAATACTTATTGTATGAAACGAGTGAATAGTTCTGGTATCTCACGATCGAAAGGGAGTCCGATATAAGAAACTATTGACGAGTTTCATAAAAATGTTATTAAACAGGAGCGAGCTTAGTAATTTATTTATTACTTGCCGTTTATAACTTTTCTAAATATGTTACTGACCCACTTTTACAAATATGGAAATGTCATAGAACAAACCAGATGATGTCATACTTGGGTTTTGACTATTTGTTAGGATAGGGATAGGTGACGTCATGTTCAATAGTGACGTCATCTGGTTTGTTCTATGGCGTTTCCATATTTGTAAAAGCGGGTCAGTGACATTCGTGTTGATTGCAGTAAATGTTTCAAAACCGATATCGTTGATTCTTTTTATTTGATAACAAATTCCATCCTTTTTAGCTATTATAACGGTAACGCTATTTTCAGGGCATTATCATTTGCAGAAACCCTCGGTCTTAATGGAAGACCTCTGGCTTCTCAGGATGCTGCATCAAAAAGATTACAACACGTCACAATACCCTCTGACGTAATATGTAGAATATTGTTACAAGATCCAACCACGAAACAATGTCATGTGACGTCAGCATAGCATCAGGGTTGAGAGGGTCATTGCGTGTGCATACCCTCTCAGTGATCTATCGTCACTACACGCAATGTCGTTGAATAAGCCCAAGGATGTTGGGAGTTTTCAATATTTGTTACTGAAACTTGTTCCCGCAGTATATAAGCACGCGCTTTGGTATAATACAACGTGTTATACAGCTGTATGTTTATTAAACGGGTGATCTCTTTACGGGCGAATAAAAAAACTATATATTCCCTTGGCATATTTTGTCTTCAGTTTAAAATTGTAACTGCAGATATTTCTAAAAAGCAATTCTGACCTTTTGAACAAGTGGCGCCCGGCGTCTCCTTTTGGACTTGAAATGTTGCCATCCCTCTATAACTTGGCTTGATAAAGCTGCGTTTCTCTGCTTACCCCGAAACAAATAACATATTCTAAAATAGCAAGTGATATATTCAAGGACGAATATTGTTTTGGTATTTGCACACATTATCACAATTTGTAACAAAGTTGATTAATCTATTAATGAATGACATGGCATCTTGTAAACATATCTACATATCATTTTGTACATATCATATGTATATATCACGGTATGTTGAATATCCTGTCACTTACCCCCCACCTTTGACACAGCACATACAAGAAGACGTTTATTATCTGCAAAGAAACATAATATTATTAACGTTATTGTTCCACTTTATCACCGTTTAATAAATGTACTTCATGTGTATACAGTGGTGTACACATACCTGATCATATAGCCAGCCCACAGCCCATCTGGTCTCTTTGTCAATTTTCACTCTCATCTGGTCTTCTGTTTCTTTCGGAAGTATTGGTGCTATTGTCAGAATATCCAATTTTGATATTCGGTAGGGACCTATCGTCACTACTATTTCGTCCAATCTTCTGTCATCATTACAGATATCTTGAAACTGAAAAACATACAACAAATTATATCTATATATAAAAGATATCATTGTATCCGCCAAGTTTATATTTCCTTTATATATTGTAAGTGTACTTAGTTATAGGTTACAAGTAACAGTTACAGTTAAACCGCCCTGTAATAACAAACATTATTACATGACTCTCTACCTTAAGGCAGTTCGCCCTGTATCGTAAGCATATTTGTAAAGACGAAAATATCAATATGTTTCATCACACTCACCACATCCTCCGCCGGCAATGGTGATGAATCTGCTTGCGCGGTGGAACATTCCACTTGTCCTAAAATAACAATGACGGATTGTTTCGGCAACAGCTTGCTAAAATGACATATACGTCATGTATTACTTTTTTTATTACTTGTACTTATATACATTGCAAGTGATTCCATGGCATTTCATTGACTAACCAAGGAATTTTAGGCGGAAACAATTACCGAAAAATATTTAGGTCACTAACGAACAACTGTGTTATGATTGGCTTATGAAGTGTGTGCGCTGTTTTAGCTCGAAATGTTGGCTACAGTTGTGTGTTTAATGAACAGACTGTGAAGTTACTATCGTTGACGTACTTATTTATGCTTATGTACACAGTGTGCAAACCGGTTTTTATCTTTATACCAACATAAAAGCAAAAGATATATATTGAAGTTAATTCTTAAATGTAACACGTCAACGACAGCGATTAACCAGTCTCGATAATCTGACGAAACAGATTCCACTGGGCGTAAAAGGCTCAATAGTGGTGATAGTTAAAGGAAATATTCCGCGTTGTATGCGGTTGTGAAAAAAAATATACTTTGTATTTTTAATTAGAATAAGTCGCCAGCGCTTGTCTTAAGAGACGACTAAAATGTATCGGATGATAACACTTATTATGCCAACCACTGGCCCAGGTTCTTGAATTAGAAGAATTGATATAGAAGAACTGTTGGTGAAAGCAAATGTGTGGCAAAAGTGGGTACTTATTTCATATTTGATCTTTTAGTTACTTATATATGAAACCCGTATGAATGAAAATATTGAATATAGAATACTTACCAGCACGTTGGAAATCCAGACTTTGATAATGTGCTTCATGATAGTGACCTAACATCATAGCCGCTCCTGGTCCACCAGATATCATTACAACATTGCTGTCGGACGCGGTTCCATCTTCGGAACTTGTGAAAACGGCAATGTCCTTTTTGAGAAACTGCGATGTTCTCTGTACTACAAGGTGATCAACGTATTCACCCGGTGTAGACATGGCCTCCAAGTAAAGGTTCCAGGTTTTGTGCCGTTGCACATCGACAAAATTGGATAGGTGTGTGCCTCCTTCCTATAGAAAACAAGTATATATAATTGACGTTACACAAGCAGGTTTGGTAGCATTTTAATTAGTAATTCATCATATATCAATTTTAGGCACACTTAGGGTGTGGGTGTAGTATTGTGGCTGAAACGTTTGCTTGTCACGCCGCAAGCCATTGTTACATTTCCCAGATGAGTACCATCTATGGATCTAATTTCTGAGGTCATCAACGGTTCCATTGACCGGCTAAAACCACAATCACTCTCTGAAATTAAACACCTACATGCGCCTTAAACTCTAATCATAGCGAGGTGAGGTTGAATGGGGCGAGGAACAAGGAGCTGTCATCTATTCGCTGTGCAGAGTTACGTCCATTAACCATGTTAGAAAATACCGACCATGTACACAGCTATAGAACTGACATTATCCTCCACTTTAGTCGGCATGTTTTATGCCAGTCTTGGAACTGCCTTGTCCAGCGAAATTTCGTACCTCCACCTGAACCCCACTGAATACCTGTGTTATGAATTTGAATGATGTGCGCAGACATCCTGTATCATCTGTATTCACTTATCGAGTGTATCTGCACGCGAAGGGCAACCCAAGTACCCTCACCAGACCAATAACACGTCACAATGGTTATCTGCATGAATTCTCCATGTGATTCCTTGACAATGCTGTTTTCCATTATGTTGTTATCTGATTATGTATTATCCTTTCGAAATGTGTTCCTAGACACAGATTAATTTGAAGCCAATACTAGCCTATTATACTGTACTCGCCTAAGCATATATCAGTGGCATGCGTCTTCCATGACAGCTCGCCCTTATATAGAAGGGTTCTGTATGAGCTTACATATGCACAAATATATGGTCCGGTGTGCACTTACATAAGGATACCTCCGTAGGCTGCCAACTACTGCCATCCTTAGTCCCCTGTGGTCAAACACTGATCTGGCATCGAGGCGTTGAAGCTGATCTACAACTGCGTGGAAAAAACAGTTGCCATCTCCGGCAGTTCTCCCTCTAAAACGCAGCCCGTGTTCGGTTACCGAGGCCAGAAGTCGTTCTGATGTCCCTTGGCAAAACGTTGTCACGTTTGATGGACTAGCCTTCTGCAGTGCTTCTTGCAGTTGTTTCAAGGTAACTTTGTGATCTGTATCATACAAAAGTACAATAAAAAGTAGGCAATATGTGTGTGTGTGTGTATATATATATATATATATATATGTGCGTGTGTGTGTGTGTGTGTGTGTGTGTGTGTGTGTGTGTGTGTGTGTGCGCGCGCGCACATGTGTCAATCTAGGCACGGATCGAGTCTATAGTCTGTGTGTGCATATCTTTAAATATTATGTTCACTAGGATGAGTCGTAACGAGGATATTCCATCACTGCCATACAGTCAAACACTTGTATGCAGAAACCCTAAGTTCAAGATGAAAATGCCCAAATGATCAATACTGACACTTCTCAATTCTTCGTTATAGAGAATTCCCAGGAGTTTCCCATGGGGATGTGGAAGAAGTCCGCCATTGTTTACGACAATTTCTGAAATACAGTATCATGAAGACATGCATCTAAATTTCAATGTGTGTTGTTCATACGCTTATAAACGTCAGTTTCGTGGTCATGTGACCGGCCTCTTGACATGACATGTGACTTCATGACATGTGAACTTCACATTAAAACATTATATTAATGTGCTAAAAATACATGCAGGTCAACAGATTCATCAGTGAAATGACTAATATTTGATGCCGCTGTTAGCACTATTCTAGCAATATCCCATACAGGGACATAAGACATTTGCTTCATGCATTTCCCACGTGTGAAATCGGACATTGACCATCGGGAAGAACACCGACCTCTAGGGTACCACACTGCCCAACAGATACATAAATGTTACTTACATTTGAGCGATATTTTCTTGTGCTTCTGTGCGTCTTCAGTCCTCGTCCAAAGGTCTGTTTTCCCTGTAAATATGAAAGGTCAACACCAGAACGATTATCTCGATTATCCGACGAAGCAGATTCCATTGGTTGTAAAAGGAACAATAGCCTTGAAAATTATATGAATGGATCACTGAAAAACAACAGATAAAGTTTAACATGCCATTGTAAAAGTTCAAATAAAATACAACAAGAGCCTTTATTATTTCTTGTCATCTAACTTATAATTAGACAAGGCACGTAATGGATGCTAAATCATGCTGCATGTTTAGGTACATGTATATCAACATGTTAGAAATAAATTGTATCAATTTACCTTCTTTTTCTGCTGCATTGTCCAAATCTGGAAGGTAAAATGTCACTTTGGAAATGAAATACGACGCTTGTGCGTGCTGATTGGCGTATATCGTCAAAATAATGTCAACCTATTATATTGTATTCAATTTCTTCATATGGACGGTGGAGTACCCTAGTGGTTAAAACGCTTGCTGGTCACGCTGAAGACCCGGGTTCGATTCCCACATGTGAAGCCTATTTCTGGTGTCCCTCGCCGCAATATTGCTGGAATATTGATGAAAGCGGCGTAAAACCATACTCACTCACTCACTTCCCAATAAACGTCATACATGATCATGTCATAGAATGCCACTTATAAGTTCTTACCTGAAAGATGCAGGCGGCCAAACTTGTCATGACGTATTTCACCATACGAAATGTCTGTGTACAGTTTTCCTTTGATTGCTTCTGTCATTTTCCTGTTTGTATGTTCATTGTGAAAATGTAGAAGCAATCGCAGGACAAACATGTAGTTTCCCGGCGACATCGCATCTAGAAAGTAGTTGTTCCGGTTCATTTCCCTGTGCAGCTGCTCTTCAACTTGTGAATTTATTGAGCCCTTCATTTCGGGAACAAACGTTATACGCCTTAGGAGTTCCTCATCTGATTTTGTATTCCCTTCATGAAACCTATCCAGCAAACAGAACGTTTCATTTGAGGTTGGCAAATCATAGTCGGAGACTGGTGCTACTGTCACCCATTCCTTCATGCAAGGTATACTCTTTGAAAATACCCCCTCCTTAGCTTTTTTTATGTTGTCTGCAGTCGCTTCACCCAAGCGTCCTTCGTTGGGCGAGAACATGTTCTTCCGCCGCTTGTTACCATGGCGTGACATCATTGGGGCTACGTCACTAATGATGACTGGCGGTTGTCTTGACATAGATAGAATGATGTCGACATGGTCTCTGACACTTTCAGGCCTCAGAATAGCTTTGAATGCGTACACTATTCTATGGGGGCAGGACGCTGATACCCATCCACCTGAATGAACATTAACATAGTGATGGGACACATTTGGTTTAACCTTGCTTTTAATAGTATACTATATACTCCAGTAGTCAGATTGTGGAGTTTCAAGTTACAAAATGACATTCCATTAACAGACTCAGTGCTGATTCTTATGCAGAGGGGGCTGGGGATGGCCTATCTTGAAGACATTTAACGAAAATAATATTACCAAGCAAAAGCAATTGTGTTACAAAGTAAGTAGTTATTTTGCATCATTTAGTCTGGCACTTGAATGTGGGAACACACACTATATATGTTTTATTCATCATTTTAAATGCAATAGTAGGCATAATTACCAGAATGGCCCCATATGCTTGAAAATAACTTGTTGAAGGTTGATTTGCTTTTCAACTTTTCCTTCAAGCTGTTGATCATCTCTAATTTGGTCCCTTTGGCGTCTACTTCCATCTTTGTACACCAGTGCCGTACATCCAGCACCTACATGATATGATATAGAAAATGTCGAAAACATGAGTGACTATGCTTATCATATCATATCATATCATATCTCAATTTGTAATATTACTACCTACGCATATCAAGATTGCAAGAATTATACAAATGTGCCTAGTTGATATCAATAAGGCCTTTCGATTATGTCATATTTACCTTCTTTTCACATAACATTTGGATCAGGAAATCTTCAGTCAGTTCCTTATCCCCTGTATCAAAATCTGTATCTCGAAGATGGGTTCTGAGAGATCGAACTTTTTCAGCTTCAGTGTTGAAAGCATTTTCATCTTTTCTGGCTAATCCAATGAAAGGAGCCCAGTTGTCATAACTAGGTGTAACACGCCCGACGTTGGCTGCTTCTGTCAGGGAATGAAATGATAAATACATTATAGTGTATATAAACAATATCCTTACAGTAACTTTAATTTTAGTTCCCCCCCCCCCCCTCTCTCTCTCTCTCTCTCTCTCTCTCTCTCTCTCACTCACTCACTCTCTCTCTCTCTCTCTCTCTCTCTCTCTCTCTCTCTCTCTCTCTCTCTCACACACACACACACACACACAGACAAGATGAGTCATTTATAATACAATATGAGGATTTGCACCTTTTCCAAAACCCCGAAGTAAAATAGACGCCTCCACCGTTTGGCTCCAAAACACATCCATGTTGATTCCATCTGTAGCTGTTTCTGTCCCTGGTACTTGTGACACTGTAAGCAATACATGTTTACCATAAGAGACGAGAGAACAGGGATAAGGAAACATCATTATGGGATATTGTTTGTGACCAACCATGAGATAATGGACCTTACATTTTTGCTTTCCATTTTTACATTTTGAAACTACATCGTTAATGCGCTTATACATTTCTTAGACACTGGAAATTATAAATTAGACTTACATGCTAATGGAAATGCACATTTCCTATTTGCATCTGTCACCAGGCAACATGGAAAACGGCCACAGATGTCACAGGTAAAGTTGTACTTGTGATCGCACATTGCCTCAAAGTGCAGATATCCCTGTAACATTTTGTCTCCGGGAAAATGTAAGCCGGAATCTTCTGATAAGATATCGGCAGCCCTTCCAACGGCTGTATGATTCTGAAACCATTAAGCAGGCGAAATTGATCACATTCATTATGCCGATATTTTAAACTAATCCTAAGTTAACAGTCAAAAGTGTTTAAAGTCCGAATGTCACCGGCCCACATCAAGTGCATATATCAACAAACAATGCGCCATACAACAATCAGATATCACGATCACATAAATATGCAAAGTGTTGTTTTGGAGAAGGGAGTCGTCCATAAACTAACTAAATTAGGTATAATGTACCTTCAAGTTAACTCTGAACCAGTGGCACAGGCGAACTGACAGGAACACGTGGTCGTCAAAATTGTGTATACCATCCCTGTGCTCTTGGTACCTGTAGAAGTGACCGCACGCTTTGCACTTCTTTATGATAACTGATTGCAAATGGTGGCACTGATAAATACCTACATTGCCCCTTGCTGCAACACCCAAAGCTAAATTGCAATTTTCATGTTCACATTGTATCTGCTGTGTGACAGTGTTCATTTGTACATGAAGTGGGTAATCTGGACCGATACTGGACTTGCTGATCATGTAGAGACCGCGGTGTTTATCAACGCATATTCCACGTTGGTATGACTTGGTTTTCACTTCATCTCGTGCATTGTGTGTCTCAATATGTCTTTTAATGTTTTTCTTAGAGATCATTGCATTGCAGACAAAACATGTCACTTTCGGAACTTGCTCTCTCTTCACTTTTTGGATTTTAGGGGACTCTGCTGAAGTTCTTTCCTCAGAAGCTGTCTGGTTTGTTGTCAGAACAAAAGGGCAAACCGTGGTCGTGAGTCGGACAAATGTGAACTTTCTCCGGAAGAGTTTACCACACGGGCAGTGGTAATGGCACCGGTCTTGTTTCGGAGTACAATCCAAAAAGCAGCTTAACACCCATAAATCTGCAAGGACACAAATACGGATTATTATACCGGACCGCCTCCGTGGTCTAGTGGTAGAACGTCCGCCCGGTGAGCGGAAGGTCCGGGGTTCGATCCCCGGCCGCGTCATACCAAAAGATGGTACTTGTTGTTAACATGTCTGGCGCTCGGCATTAAGGTGCTTAAACAAGGACTGGTCGGCTCGGAGTCAGTATGCTGTCTCTGTGTGGGGTATTCATGTTAAACTGTGGCATGGTATATCAGTGAGCTAGCACTATAAAACGGCATCAGTCCGGACCAGTACAAGCAGCCACTCACACAAACACGAGCATGCACGTCGCTAAATAGTGCAATAATCTTCGAGGCGACGTTAAACCCCATTTTACCTCACCTCACCTCACTATTATACCAGATAAAATGGTGCGTTGGGCTTGTGAGGTTGTGTAATGGACACCGTTTTACACGTATGCGTAATGCCACGTATACGCTAGGTACATACCACGCAATATTAGATTAATAACAAACACCAATTTATACATACCCCCAACTTACACGGCATGTTGTGTGTGCTTGTTGATGTGTCCTTCCTTGACATTGTACCGTCGTGACGTTGATTCTGGACACAGTTCGCACTGGAGTATTCCATCAACTTTAGCCAGTAAACTCTTACAATGTACATGTGCCGAGCTCTTTTGTGTGCCATATGTCTTCATTCTGTAGACAAAGGTAGAAAGTGTAAAATCAACAAGTTTTCAAAAGAAGTCCTATTTTTCTATTGCTTGAGACTCCCGGACACTGAGTGGTGTAAAGCCACTTACATTTATGAGTACTAAATGAAACATAACGCGTCGATATCCATTATCTTCGCCGTGCATTTATGAAAATCTGTAACCAACTGAAGGTAGGGTGCTACAATGTCTAGGTTACATGGCCACTGTAGATAATAATACTCACGTTTGTTTCACAACGTCCATGCCTGGAAGAAATAAAATAATGACAATATATAAACATTTGAAGAAATGTGTACAACCATTAGAATCCTTAAATTTATGTTAACACTGTTACCAGTTTTTAGCACAAGGTGTAGGCAGTTTAAACTAGAACCAATGTCTTTATAACTAGGAATATATGCTCTTGGTTTATGTATATCACAATTCCATTAACGAGTTTCAGCCATCTCTTTCTATAACCTTATATAGTACGAACAATATAGTTAACATATACCATTACTTTCTTATTTGTGTGTTAGTGAGTGAATGAGTGCGTGCGTTCGTGTGTTCGTGTGTTCGTGTGTGTGTCTATGCAAACGTCTCAATTGAAATAGCCTGAAAACTTAGTGGCACATCTGTGAAGCTCACATGTTTCGCATAGAAAAGGTTTAATATACGGGTTTGAAATATTATAAATATTATTATCTCTTTCCTTTACCATTTAGGCATAAAATAACTTTAAAACAGTCGCTCTATACCCCCTTTTAGAAACTATATTGCTTCCCTTTACTACATGGGGTTGTCTATGCAAACGTTCTTATGGACATAGCCTGAAAACTAAGTGGCACATCTGGGAGCCTCGCATTTTTCGCATCGAAGTAGTTTAAAATACGTATTTGAAATACTATTTTCTCCTTCCTTAACTGTTTAGGCATAAATAACGTAAATGTATTCGCTCTACACCCCGTTTGGAACGCTAAAATACGGGTTTAAAATAGTATTAGTTCTTTTCACATTCATTTAGGCATCAAATAACTTAAAAAGAGTTGTTTAAAAACGCACTTTGGGAAGATATATGGCTTCGCTTTGACACGATCATCGATCCCGATTGCGTGAAGAGATGCGCATCATATTAAATACTGGATTGTCTGGTCCAGACTCGATTATTTACAGACCGCCGTCAAATAGCTCGAATATTGCTGAGTGCAGCGTTAAACAACCAAACAACCAACCAACCCAACCAACACGAGGGGCTGTCTATGCAAACGTCCCTTTGGAAATGCCCTGAAAACGTAGTGGCACATCTGGGAGCCTCGCATTTCTTGCATGCAAATAGTTTACAATACGTGTTTGAAATACAATGTTCACCTTCCTTAACTAGTTAGGCATAAAAAAACGTAAACGGAATCGTTCTGTGTCCCGTTTGGAAAACTATATTTGAAATACTATTTTCTCCTTCCTTAACTATTTAGGTATAAACAAACGTAAAAGGAGTCTCTCAATACCCCCTTTGGAACACTATATGGCTTTCCTTTAACACGGGGGAGATTATCTACACAACATCCCTTTGGAAATAGCCTGAAAACTTAGTGGCAAATCCAGGAGCATGGAAATAGTTTCAAATGCGGGTATGCAGCATTATTATCTCCTTCCTTCCATAAGAATGTTTAATGACATAACATAACATAACATAACATAACATAACATAACATAACATAACATAACATAACATAACATAACATGAGAAAAAGTAATATTCAAATGAATGTATTTTACATAAAAAGAACAATAGATACTCATTTCCACTGCGCATATGATAAAGACTAAACCTAAACGCCCTTCACCCTACCGTCATTCAATACGTATTGTCCCCGACATGAAAGATACGTGGAGTGCTCTTCTTTATGAAATTTTAATATTTTACGTTTCACATGCGAGCACATACTAATCGAAAACCATTTGAAACCCATTAAACAAAACTCTGGACATATTATACCCGCAAACATGGAGAAAAGAAACGCCTCTATTTTAATAAATTACTAAAAACTAACACGTGACAATGTACATGTTTCCCAAAGTGGCATTTTGAAAGCAAATCCTGCTTCCTTTCAACGTTGCACGAAAACTTAAAAAAATAGTACGTACCTTGCAAGAAATATTTTTTTGGACATGATCCAGTCTTGAAAGTTACATAGCCCTGTTTGTGAGTTCTCAGCGCTCTGTAAATATCTGAGTCTTATTGAGAGTCTGTTGTGAGATGCCCTGGGTGTGTTAAAGGCTGACCACGGCCTAAGTTTCAAAAATCTGTAGCTAGCTGGTGTTAGCACTTTTATCATGAGGCAGGATGTTCCTTGTTTATATGTATCAGTTAGCCCTGTCAACTTCATGAACCTCATTCTTACAGAATGTCAACCGCATGCCCCATTCTGGGTTTCAGGTAGTATGTGCTTATCTTTTAGGATCTCACAGAAGCACTAAATGTGTTATCCAGTTATTGCTGTGACATCTCTAACTCCCTAGAAACTCCTCTGGGATCTGGAACTTGCCACAGAATGTATCACGTCACAATAAACAAACAAGTCCCCTAACAGACCCTAAAAGGAAAGAGTCTAGAGAGTCTAGACTTCTTGTTTCCAAAAATGAAGATATTCATTCTGGATTAAGAAAGGGCTACCGAACATCAAGTAATGTATTTGTTCATAAAATATTTACTTAATAGTTTTAACAAAAAGTAAAAAGAAAAATGTATACACTTCCTTTGTAGACTTTCAAAAGGCCTCTGATTCAGTTGACAGAGCACGACCCCTAACAAAGCTATTTCACATAACATGTCAGGAAATAGTTCTTATAAAGTGAAAATTGACGGGGCATTTCACAATCCTTTAAATCCAACATCGGCATAAGACATGGGTGCATTTTGTCTCCCAGATTATTTAATATATTCCACAATGATCGTCCACCACATATCAAACAAGAAAATAACAAAATAACACTTAATGCTTTAAACATTTGTCATTTGTTGTTTGCCGATGACTTTGTACTTTTTGCCACTTCCAAAAATTCTGCACGAGTTATTTGATGGTCTAAGAGTATTTCGTGTAACAAATAACCTAAAGATTAAAGGTGAAAAAACAAATGTTGCAGTGTTTGGCAAATCAAGTAAAATAGAAGAAACGAATACTTGGACCTTGGTTGGTGCAAAAATTCTAGTTATGGATAGATATAATTATTTATGAATAACATTTGAAGCAAATGATAAACTTAATAATAGCGCCAAACCTCCCTTGAAATAGGGTCTAGGTACTACCATAAGCTTCAGTCTACCAATAATCTACCCAAATCTGGGGTATAGACGCAACACCCCTAGTCTGAACAACTTTGATTAATTAATCCCCGAGAAACTGCGGCGCCGATGTTGTATATCCATGTTAGGTGTCAACAAAACAACACACAATTGGGCAAGGCGAGCAGAACTAGGATTCTATACTCTTATGTACACAGTACTAATATAAATTACGAATTGCTATCACTATGGTGGTTCTTCAACATAGTGAAATTCTGCTTTACCCACTAGGCTACCCGACCGCCCCGTTCCATGTGATAGGAAAGCCCGAAGTGATGCAGGTGTCAGACGTTAACCACTTCGGTGAAACCCACGAGCACGGTTGTCGTACTGACCAAATCTAGAAACATAATCGGGGCGAACCGGGATTCGAACCCACGATCATAGATTTCTGGCGTGCCCAAGGGACGCGCTTTTCTGCACAGCGAATTGCTGCGCCTCAGACGACTCGGCCAACCGTGCCCCAAAAGGTGCAAGAAAAAACTGAGGACATTCAGGACAGTTAAAAATGAAATAAGATTAGAATCATATTTCAGTCACTGTAAAATAAGAAAATATCGAGTGCACTTTTCTAAACTAGGAGTAAGTAACCATAAATTAACTATAGAACTTGGAAGACATACAAAGCCACCCACCCCACTACATCAGAAACTATGCTCTACATGTTCAACCATTAATGAGGAAAGACACTACCTACTTTATTGTATCAAACACACGAAAGAAATAAATATACTCTTTGGAAAAGTATCCACACAAAATGTAAATGTCCACAATAATGAAAACATATTATTTCACCACATCCTCTCAAATATTTAGCCATCAACATCAATTGCATATGTTTCAAATGGATGGTGTCGAGCAATAGATTCCCGTGGATCAACCTATGACATTTTATGTATAATATCATCAAATCTGTACTGTTGATATTTTCTATGCATTAAATTATTTCTTTGTGTTTTCAGGTATGTATGTCTGTCTGTATATGTGTATGTATGAATTATGATGTGTTTTTTTCGGGAATGGATTATTTTCTGCAATAAATATCCTTTCCAGATACAAATAAATCAGACATAATCCTATTGTACCTATGCTGTCATACAGATCATGAAACAAATATATCCATTACAGTCCCTTCCAAGCCTATGATATTTGGCAAGTCAAGATTACTGCAGTATCAGGGTCTGTACAAATCTGCTGAAATCACAGGCCTTGTAATCATCAGTTAATCTCCAGCTGGCATTAGTGACACCACACCAAGACCTCCTGCTCCTGCTCTTCCCCTGCCACTCGAGCTCTGGCCAGACATGTGTGATGACATTGGAGACCTGGTGACATATACAACCTTACCAAGCTCCGACTGAGTCTTCACAGCCTGGAAATTGAGAGGGGGAGATACTCCAACACCCCAGTTGAAAATAGGTTCTGTCCGCACTGTGACTGCCATTCCGTAGAGGATGAAGAACACTTTCTGCTTTCATGCCCACTATATACAGACCTTAGGAGAAATCTGATGGCACTGGTAGAAATAGGCGACCCTTCCCAGACCGATAAAACAAACCTCTTAAAACACTTTATGAATCCACCAAAAGAATGGTCAAGTCTTGTTGCCCGGACTATATACCACATGTACAAGCTGAGGCCATAAGAAAATTCTATTATATTCGATCCAATTAAGTGAAATAACCAGCAATAACCTAATATACATAAATGTTTATATGATGTAAATGAAATAATGCCTCTATACAAAATGTACATCATATATACATATACCTGTCATATCTATAATTATATACATGTTCATATGTACATAGTCTGTACCCTGCCCTATGAGGGTGTTCAGTACAATAAATTCTATTCTATTCTATACAACCTTTGTATTTTTTTTAGTTGTTTAATTGGTTGGCATTTCTGGTTAAAAATTAATAGGAACATTCACAAGTTGGCTTAAAGTATTGTCCACTCAAGTTGCCTCACCTAGACATGTTCGGGACACGTTATGTGAAGAACATTTTCGATGTACTGCTCTTTGAAAACTTTGCAGTCAGAAGAAATGTCTCTGTCTTAGTACTTCTAATAAAAACGTATATTCTGTCATACAACAATCAAGTCTCGTTAATCCGACAATCGGCTTTATCCGACACTAATGATGGGAACCTATTTAGACCCGTTAATCCGACAGTCTAGCACTCCGACTCCGACACACCTAATTTGCAACGAATTACCGAAATCACTCATTAATCAGTCTCGTTAATCCGACACAGTCATCAGCGTACTCCGTGGTCATCTGCCCTTTACTTCTATTTTAAGTGAAAGAATTAATAATTATCTAGAAAATAATAATTTGTTATCAGAATCACAAGGATGATTTCGATACGGATATTCTACTGTTGATAACATGTTCGTATTGCACTCCCTCATTGAATACCTCAAGACACACAAAAAGAAACTGTATTGTACATTTATAGACTTCTCTAAGGCCTTCGAAAACGTTTGGTGCTTTGGGCTATGGCAAAAATTAATAAAAACAAATGTACAAGGTAAACGTTTCGAGCTCATATTTAACATGTATCAAGGCATAAAGTCGTGTGAAGATTCATCGTTTTTCTCTAGTAATATCGGAGTAAGACAGGGGGAAAATCTATCGCCAATCCTGTGTGCTCTGTACCTAAATGACCTTGAAGAATATCTACAACAGGAAATACGTAAAGGTATTGATGTTATATCGGAAGATGAAGTAGTTAGAATCTGTAAAAATATTATTGTTTTGCAATATGCAGATGATACTATTAGACTTGCAGATAACCCCTGTGACCTAAGAGAAAAATAATATGAATGTTTTATTATGAATATTGAAAACAATGGAAGCTGAGTATTAATATTGATAAAACTAAGGTGGTTGTATTTGGATCAAGAAAGAACAATAATGTGTTTAGGATAGGCGATAATGTTGTTGAAGTAGTAGATCACTATAAGTACTTGGGTCTGGTTTTTAAACGAACTTGAAATTCCCTAGCAGCCAAGATGTCGTTAGTAGCTCAAGCTAGAAAAGCTAAGCACTTAATATATATTAGAATACGTAATCTTGACTTGCCAATAGACTGCCAGCTATTATTATTTGATCAAACAATCGTGCCTATATTAACATATGGTTCCGAAATTTGGGGATTTGATAAACTAGATATAATAGAAAATGTTTACACAGATTTCTTAATATATATACTAAGGGTAAAAAAAGCACACCCCACTATTTTTTATATGGAGAGCTGGGAAGAACCCCTATTACGGATTTAATTAAACAAAGAATGTTGACATATTGGTCTAAGATAACTTATAATAAACCAACGTGTACTGTTATGTATAGTTTTGCAGACTGCTGTAACCATAAATATGTTAAAGGACTATTTGATAGATTAGGCCTTAGTTTTATATGGACCTAACAATTCATGCCAAATATAAACGGATTAAATCAGTGTAGCCAGACGTGGACAAGTTATGTAAACAACTCTCCCAAGGCAGTATTTTACCGAATATTTAAACATAAACTCCAGTTAGAAAATCATCTGCTGTCGCTACCCTGAAGACTCGGTATCCCGATTACTAAAATAAGATCCACAAACCATAGATTACCAATAGAAAAGGGGCGATGGGAAAATATACCGCGGGAAGACAGAATTTGTAGTCATTGACTTAGCTGACGAATATCACTATCTACTAATATATCCTTTTCTGCATAACTTGCGTAAGTTATATCTTCAAAAGAAGTATTTTACAAGACCTTGTGCGATACCACTATGTTACTCAATACTGAAAGTTTATCAGAACAAAGAAAACTAGCACAGTTTGTAAAAGAAATCCTCAAAATGCTTAATTAAATGTATGAGTTTGTTGCAGTTAAACGTATAGTCTCCTGCCTCGTGTCACCATATACGAAATATACGTTTGTTGTTGTTGCCCGCGAGTACACAGCCTTGTGTTTTGATGCGAGACGAGTCGGCGAGAAGCTGCATATTTCAACGGCTGCAGAGATAAACTTGCTCAACAATAAACAATTACTGCTTTAAATAAACAAAACAGGAATAATCACATGCCTAGATTACCTCAATCTCATAAAATCGGATTCAAGTTCTCGCTACCACTGAGGACATCCCATTACAAGTATAGTGCAAACAGAATCTTTAGATTTTGCAGAAATATTGAATAACTTTGAAATCGTTGTCGGATTTTTCGAGAGATTTCTGGACATTAGACACTTAAGCTCTCTCAACTGCCCACGACTGACAGTGAGAGTGTGCGTGTTTGGGGAGAGGCAGTAGCGTCAGTAAATGATCCTGTCAGACACACTTTCAGCGGCCTGTCAGTGATGGGTGATAGCAATCTTTACGTGTGTTGTGAATTTCCAGGCAATTATAGCTCTACAGATTTGTTTAGTCCCTGAAAATGAAGAGAGTTTTATTATTAATATATTTCATAACTAATATTTAACAACTGTTTATATCTGTAAAATATGTTAATTTCAGAGACAAGATGTTCGTCTAAGACATATCATGTCGTAAAAGTTACGGTTTGTGGCTGTTTTAGTTTTGAGGCACACTCACCAAGAAAGGGTGATGACCAACAGTAACACACCCCGAGACACAAACCAATTTCAGATGTGAAACGCAGAGATTGTATAAGAAGATATGAAGATAAGATGGAGTAAAAGATATAGCAGAATCACTGCAAACCCCTCACCCCGACTCCTCACCTCCAACCCCCACCAGAGGGAAGCAATATAGTTTTCACCAGGTGGTATAGAGCGACTCTTTTTACGTTAGTTTATGCATGAAAGATTAAGGAATCAGAAAATATTATTTCAAAAACGTACTTAAAACAATTTCCATTCGAAAAAGCTAGGCTCCCAGATGTGCCACTATGTTTTCAGGCTATAGTTTCCAAAAGGGGGTATAGAGCGACTGTTTTAAAGTTATTTAATGCCTAAATGGTTAAGGAAAGAGATAATAATATTTCAAACCCGTATTTTAAACTATTTCCATGCGAAACATGCGAGGCTCCCAGATGTGCCACTAAGTTTTCAGGCTTTTACGATGGGGACGTTTGTATAGAGGGCCCCTTTGGTAAAGGGAAGCTATATAGTTTTCACCAGGTGGTATAGATCGACTGTTTTAAAGTTATTTAATGCCTAAATGGTTAAGGAAAGAGATAATAATATTTCAAACCCGTATTTTAAACTATTTCCATGCGAAAGATGCGAGGCTCCCGGATGTGCCACTAAGTTTTCAGGCTATATCCATAGGGACGTTTGTATAGACGACCCCTTGTAGTAAAGGGAAGCTATATAGTTTCCAAGAAAGGATATAGAGCGACTGTTTTAAAGTTATTTAATGCCTAAATGGTTAAGGAAAGAGATAATAATATTTCAAACCCGTATTTTAAACTATTTCCATGCGAAAAATGCGAGGCTCCCAGATGTGCCACTAAGTTTTCAGGCTATTTCCATTCGGACGTTTGTATAGACAACCCCCCGTGGTAAAGGGAAGCTATATAGTTTCCAAGAAAGGATATAGAGCGACTGTTTTAAAGTTATTTAATGCCTAAATGGTTAAGGAAAGAGATAATAATATTTCAAACCCGTATTTTAAACTATTTCCATGCGAAAGATGCGAGGCTCCCAGATGTGCCACTAAGTTTTCAGGCTATATCCATAGGGACGTTTGTATAGACGACCCCTTGTAGTAAAGGGAAGCTATATAGTTTCCAAGAAAGGATACAGAGCGACTGTTTTAAAGTTATTTAATGCCTAAATGGTTAAGGAAAGAGATAATAATATTTCAAACCCGTATTTTAAACTATTTCCATGCGAAAAATGCGAGGCTCCCAGATGTGCCACTAAGTTTTCAGGCTATATCCATAGGGACGTTTGTATAGACGACCCCTTGTAGTAAAGGGAAGCTATATAGTTTCCAAGAAAGGATATAGAGCGACTGTTTTAAAGTTATTTAATGCCTAAATGGTTAAGGAAAGCGATAATAATATTTCAAACCCGTATTTTAAACTATTTCCATGCGAAAAATGCGAGGCTCCCAGATGTGCCACTAAGTTTTCAGGCTATATCCATAGGGACGTTTGTATAGACGACCCCTTGTAGTAAAGGGAAGCTATATAGTTTCCAAGAAAGGATATAGAGCGACTGTTTTAAAGTTATTTAATGCCTAAATGGTTAAGGAAAGAGATAATAATATTTCAAACCCGTATTTTAAACTATTTCCATGCGAAAAATGCGAGGCTCCCAGATGTGCCACTAAGTTTTCAGGCTATTTCCATTCGGACGTTTGTATAGACAACCCCCCGTGGTAAAGGGAAGCTATATAGTTTTCACCAGGTGGTATAGAGCGACTGTTTTAAAGTTATTTAATGCCTAAATGGTTAAGGAAAGAGATAATAATATTTCAAACCCGTATTTTAAACTATTTCCATGCGAAAAATGCGAGGCTCCCAGATGTGCCACTAAGTTTTCAGGCTATATCCATAGGGACGTTTGTATAGACGACCCCTTGTAGTAAAGGGAAGCTATATAGTTTCCAAGAAAGGATATAGAGCGACTGTTTTAAAGTTATTTAATGCCTAAATGGTTAAGGAAAGAGATAATAATATTTCAAACCCGTATTTTAAACTATTTCCATGCGAAAAATGCGAGGCTCCCAGATGTGCCACTAAGTTTTCAGGCTATATCCATAGGGACGTTTGTATAGACGACCCCTTGTAGTAAAGGGAAGCTATATAGTTTCCAAGAAAGGATATAGAGCGACTGTTTTAAAGTTATTTAATGCCTAAATGGTTAAGGAAAGAGATAATAATAATTCAAACCCGTATTTTAAACTATTTCCATGCGAAAAATGCGAGGCTCCCAGATGTGCCACTAAGTTTTCAGGCTATATCCATAGGGACGTTTGTATAGACGACCCCTTGTAGTAAAGGGAAGCTATATAGTTTCCAAGAAAGGATATAGAGCGACTGTTTTAAAGTTATTTAATGCCTAAATGGTTAAGGAAAGAGATAATAATATTTCAAACCCGTATTTTAAACTATTTCCATGCGAAAAATGCGAGGCTCCCAGATGTGCCACTAAGTTTTCAGGCTATATCCATAGGGACGTTTGTATAGACGACCCCTTGTAGTAAAGGGAAGCTATATAGTTTCCAAGAAAGGATATAGAGCGACTGTTTTAAAGTTATTTAATGCCTAAATGGTTAAGGAAAGCGATAATAATATTTCAAACCCGTATTTTAAACTATTTCCATGCGAAAAATGCGAGGCTCCCAGATGTGCCACTAAGTTTTCAGGCTATATCCATAGGGACGTTTGTATAGACGACCCCTTGTAGTAAAGGGAAGCTATATAGTTTCCAAGAAAGGATATAGAGCGACTGTTTTAAAGTTATTTAATGCCTAAATGGTTAAGGAAAGAGATAATAATATTTCAAACACGTATTTTAAACTATTTCCATGCGAAAAATGCGAGGCTCCCAGATGTGCCACTAAGTTTTCAGGCTATTTCCATGGGGACGTTTGTATAGACAACCCCCCGTGGTAAAGGGAAGCTATATAGTTTTCACCAGGTGGTATAGAGCGACTGTTTTAAAGTTATTTAATGCCTAAATGGTTAAGGAAAGAGATAATAATATTTCAAACCCGTATTTTAAACTATTTCCATGCGAAAAATGCGAGGCTCCCAGATGTGCCACTAAGTTTTCAGGCTATATCCATAGGGACGTTTGTATAGACGACCCCTTGTAGTAAAGGGAAGCTATATAGTTTCCAAGAAAGGATATAGAGCGACTGTTTTAAAGTTATTTAATGCCTAAATGGTTAAGGAAAGAGATAATAATATTTCAAACCCGTATTTTAAACTATTTCCATGCGAAAAATGCGAGGCTCCCAGATGTGCCACTAAGTTTTCAGGCTATTTCCATGGGGACGTTTGTATAGACAACCCCCCGTGGTAAAGGGAAGCTATATAGTTTTCACCAGGTGGTATAGAGCGACTGTTTTAAAGTTATTTAATGCCTAAATGGTTAAGGAAAGAGATAATAATATTTCAAACCCGTATTTTAAACTATTTCCAAGCGAAAAATGCGAGGCTCCCAGATGTGCCACTAAGTTTTCAGGCTATATCCATAGGGACGTTTGTATAGACGACCCCTTGTAGTAAAGGGAAGCTATATAGTTTCCAAGAAAGGATATAGAGCGACTGTTTTAAAGTTATTTAATGCCTAAATGGTTAAGGAAAGAGATAATAATATTTCAAACCCGTATTTAAACTATTTCCATGCGAAAAATGCGAGGCTCCCAAATGTGCCACTAAGTTTTCAGGCTATTTCCATGGGGACGTTTGTATAGACAACCCCCCGTGGTAAAGGGAAGCTATATAGTTTTCACCAGGTGGTATAGATCGACTGTTTTAGAGTTATTTAATGCCTAAATGGTTAAGGAAAGAGATAATAATATTTCAAACCCGTATTTTAAACTATTTCCATGCGAAAAATGCGAGGCTCCCAGATGTGCCACTAAGTTTTCAGGCTATATCCATAGGGACGTTTGTATAGACGACCCCTTGTAGTAAAGGGAAGCTATATAGTTTCCAAGAAAGGATATAGAGCGACTGTTTTAAAGTTATTTAATGCCTAAATGGTTAAGGAAAGAGATAATAATATTTCAAACCCGTATTTTAAACTATTTCCATGCGAAAAATGCGAGGCTCCCAGATGTGCCACTAAGTTTTCAGGCTATATCCACAGGGACGTTTGTATATACGACCCCTTGTAGTAAAGGGAAGCTATATAGTTTCCAAGAAAGGATATAGAGCGACTGTTTTAAAGTTATTTAATGCCTAAATGGTTAAGGAAAGAGATAATAATATTTCAAACCCGTATTTTAAACTATTTCCATGCGAAAAATGCGAGGCTCCCAGATGTGCCACTAAGTTTTCAGGCTATTTCCATGGGGACGTTTGTATAGACAACCCCCCGTGGTAAAGGGAAGCTATATAGTTTTCACCAGGTGGTATAGAGCGACTGTTTTAAAGTTATTTAATGCCTAAATGGTTAAGGAAAGAGATAATAATATTTCAAACCCGTATTTTAAACTATTTCCATGCGAAAAATGCGAGGCTCCCAGATGTGCCACTAAGTTTTCAGGCTATATCCATAGGGACGTTTGTATAGACGACCCCTTGTAGTAAAGGGAAGCTATATAGTTTCCAAGAAAGGATATAGAGCGACTGTTTTAAAGTTATTTAATGCCTAAATGGTTAAGGAAAGAGATAATAATATTTCAAACCCGTATTTTAAACTATTTCCATGCGAAAAATGCGAGGCTCCCAGATGTGCCACTAAGTTTTCAGGCTATTTCCATGGGGACGTTTGTATAGACAACCCCCGTGGTAAAGGGAAGCTATATAGTTTTCACCAGGTGGTATAGAGCGACTGTTTTAAAGTTATTTAATGCCTAAATGGTTAAGGAAAGAGATAATAATATTTCAAACACGTATTTTAAACTATTTCCATGCGAAAAATGCGAGGCTCCATAGGGACGTTTGCATAGACTAACCCCTTGTAGTAAAGGGAAGCTATATAGTTTCCAAGAAAGGATATAGAGCGACTGTTTTAAAGTTATTTAACGCCTAAGTGGTTAAGGAAAGAGATAATAATATTTCAAACCCGTATTTTAAACTATTTCCATGCGAAAAATGCGAGGCTCCCAGATGTGCCACTAAGTTTTCAGGCTATTTCCATTCGGACGTTTGTATAGGCAACCCCCCGTGGTAAAGGGAAGCTATATAGTTTTTACCAGGTGGTATAGAGCGACTGTTTTAAAGTTATTTAATGCCTAAATGGTTAAGGAAAGAGATAATAATATTTCAAACACGTATTTTAAACTATTTCCAAGCGAAAAATGCGAGGCTCCCAGATGTGCCACTAAGTTTTCAGGCTATATCCATAGGGACGTTTGTATAGACGACCCCTTGTAGTAAAGGGAAGCTATATAGTTTCCAAGAAAGGATATAGAGCGACTGTTTTAAAGTTATTTAATGCCTAAATGGTTAAGGAAAGAGATAATAATATTTCAAACACGTATTTTAAACTATTTCCATGCGAAAAATGCGAGGCTCCCAGATGTGCCACTAAGTTTTCAGGCTATATCCATAGGGACGTTTGTATAGACGACCCCTTGTAGTAAAGGGAAGCTATATAGTTTCCAAGAAAGGATACAGAGCGACTGTTTTAAAGTTATTTAATGCCTAAATGGTTAAGGAAAGAGATAATAATATTTCAAACCCGTATTTTAAACTATTTCCATGCGAAAAATGCGAGGCTCCCAGATGTGCCACTAAGTTTTCAGGCTATATCCATAGGGACGTTTGTATAGACGACCCCTTGTAGTAAAGGGAAGCTATATAGTTTCCAAGAAAGGATATAGAGCGACTGTTTTAAAGTTATTTAATGCCTAAATGGTTAAGGAAAGCGATAATAATATTTCAAACCCGTATTTTAAACTATTTCCATGCGAAAAATGCGAGGCTCCCAGATGTGCCACTAAGTTTTCAGGCTATATCCATAGGGACGTTTGTATAGACGACCCCTTGTAGTAAAGGGAAGCTATATAGTTTCCAAGAAAGGATATAGAGCGACTGTTTTAAAGTTATTTAATGCCTAAATGGTTAAGGAAAGAGATAATAATATTTCAAACACGTATTTTAAACTATTTCCATGCGAAAAATGCGAGGCTCCATAGGGACGTTTGCATAGACTAACCCCTTGTAGTAAAGGGAAGCTATATAGTTTCCAAGAAAGGATATAGAGCGACTGTTTTAAAGTTATTTAACGCCTAAGTGGTTAAGGAAAGAGATAATAATATTTCAAACCCGTATTTTAAACTATTTCCATGCGAAAAATGCGAGGCTCCCAGATGTGCCACTAAGTTTTCAGGCTATTTCCATTCGGACGTTTGTATAGGCAACCCCCCGTGGTAAAGGGAAGCTATATAGTTTTTACCAGGTGGTATAGAGCGACTGTTTTAAAGTTATTTAATGCCTAAATGGTTAAGGAAAGAGATAATAATATTTCAAACACGTATTTTAAACTATTTCCAAGCGAAAAATGCGAGGCTCCCAGATGTGCCACTAAGTTTTCAGGCTATATCCATAGGGACGTTTGTATAGACGACCCCTTGTAGTAAAGGGAAGCTATATAGTTTCCAAGAAAGGATATAGAGCGACTGTTTTAAAGTTATTTAATGCCTAAATGGTTAAGGAAAGAGATAATAATATTTCAAACACGTATTTTAAACTATTTCCATGCGAAAAATGCGAGGCTCCCAGATGTGCCACTAAGTTTTCAGGCTATATCCATAGGGACGTTTGTATAGACGACCCCTTGTAGTAAAGGGAAGCTATATAGTTTCCAAGAAAGGATACAGAGCGACTGTTTTAAAGTTATTTAATGCCTAAATGGTTAAGGAAAGAGATAATAATATTTCAAACCCGTATTTTAAACTATTTCCATGCGAAAAATGCGAGGCTCCCAGATGTGCCACTAAGTTTTCAGGCTATATCCATAGGGACGTTTGTATAGACGACCCCTTGTAGTAAAGGGAAGCTATATAGTTTCCAAGAAAGGATATAGAGCGACTGTTTTAAAGTTATTTAATGCCTAAATGGTTAAGGAAAGCGATAATAATATTTCAAACCCGTATTTTAAACTATTTCCATGCGAAAAATGCGAGGCTCCCAGATGTGCCACTAAGTTTTCAGGCTATATCCATAGGGACGTTTGTATAGACGACCCCTTGTAGTAAAGGGAAGCTATATAGTTTCCAAGAAAGGATATAGAGCGACTGTTTTAAAGTTATTTAATGCCTAAATGGTTAAGGAAAGAGATAATAATATTTCAAACCCGTATTTTAAACTATTTCCATGCGAAAAATGCGAGGCTCCCAGATGTGCCACTAAGTTTTCAGGCTATTTCCATGGGGACGTTTGTATAGACAACCCCCCGTGGTAAAGGGAAGCTATATAGTTTTCACCAGGTGGTATAGAGCGACTGTTTTAAAGTTATTTAATGCCTAAATGGTTAAGGAAAGAGATAATAATATTTCAAACCCGTATTTTAAACTATTTCCATGCGAAAAATGCGAGGCTCCCAGATGTGCCACTAAGTTTTCAGGCTATATCCATAGGGACGTTTGTATATACGACCCCTTGTAGTAAAGGGAAGCTATATAGTTTCCAAGAAAGGATATAGAGCGACTGTTTTAAAGTTATTTAATGCCTAAATGGTTAAGGAAAGAGAAAATAATATTTCAAACACGTATTTTAAACTATTTCCATGCGAAAAATGCGAGGCTCCCAGATGTGTCACTAAGTTTTCAGGCTATATCCATAGGGACGTTTGTATAGACGACCCCTTGTAGTAAAGGGAAGCTATATAGTTTCCAAGAAAGGATATAGAGCGACTGTTTTAAAGTTATTTAATGCCTAAATGGTTAAGGAAAGAGATAATAATATTTCAAACCCGTATTTAAACTATTTCCATGCGAAAAATGCGAGGCTCCCAGATGTGCCACTAAGTTTTCAGGCTATTTCCATGGGGACGTTTGTATAGACAACCCCCCGTGGTAAAGGGAAGCTATATAGTTTTCACCAGGTGGTATAGATCGACTGTTTTAGAGTTATTTAATGCCTAAATGGTTAAGGAAAGAGATAATAATATTTCAAACCCGTATTTTAAACTATTTCCATGCGAAAAATGCGAGGCTCCCAGATGTGCCACTAAGTTTTCAGGCTATATCCATAGGGACGTTTGTATAGACGACCCCTTGTAGTAAAGGGAAGCTATATAGTTTCCAAGAAAGGATATAGAGCGACTGTTTTAAAGTTATTTAATGCCTAAATGGTTAAGGAAAGAGATAATAATATTTCAAACCCGTATTTTAAACTATTTCCATGCGAAAAATGCGAGGCTCCCAGATGTGCCACTAAGTTTTCAGGCTATATCCACAGGGACGTTTGTATATACGACCCCTTGTAGTAAAGGGAAGCTATATAGTTTCCAAGAAAGGATATAGAGCGACTGTTTTAAAGTTATTTAATGCCTAAATGGTTAAGGAAAGAGATAATAATATTTCAAACACGTATTTTAAACTATTTCCAAGCGAAAAATGCGAGGCTCCCAGATGTGCCACTAAGTTTTCAGGCTATTTCCATGGGGACGTTTGTATAGACAACCCCCCGTGGTAAAGGGAAGCTATATAGTTTTCACCAGGTGGTATAGAGCGACTGTTTTAAAGTTATTTAATGCCTAAATGGTTAAGGAAAGAGATAATAATATTTCAAACCCGTATTTTAAACTATTTCCATGCGAAAAATGCGAGGCTCCCAGATGTGCCACTAAGTTTTCAGGCTATATCCATAGGGACGTTTGTATAGACGACCCCTTGTAGTAAAGGGAAGCTATATAGTTTCCAAGAAAGGATATAGAGCGACTGTTTTAAAGTTATTTAATGCCTAAATGGTTAAGGAAAGAGAAAATAATATTTCAAACACGTATTTTAAACTATTTCCATGCGAAAAATGCGAGGCTCCCAGATGTGTCACTAAGTTTTCAGGCTATATCCATAGGGACGTTTGTATAGACGACCCCTTGTAGTAAAGGGAAGCTATATAGTTTCCAAGAAAGGATATAGAGCGACTGTTTTAAAGTTATTTAATGCCTAAATGGTTAAGGAAAGAGATAATAATATTTCAAACCCGTATTTAAACTATTTCCATGCGAAAAATGCGAGGCTCCCAAATGTGCCACTAAGTTTTCAGGCTATTTCCATGGGGACGTTTGTATAGACAACCCCCCGTGGTAAAGGGAAGCTATATAGTTTTCACCAGGTGGTATAGATCGACTGTTTTAGAGTTATTTAATGCCTAAATGGTTAAGGAAAGAGATAATAATATTTCAAACCCGTATTTTAAACTATTTCCATGCGAAAAATGCGAGGCTCCCAGATGTGCCACTAAGTTTTCAGGCTATATCCATAGGGACGTTTGTATAGACGACCCCTTGTAGTAAAGGGAAGCTATATAGTTTCCAAGAAAGGATATAGAGCGACTGTTTTAAAGTTATTTAATGCCTAAATGGTTAAGGAAAGAGATAATAATATTTCAAACCCGTATTTTAAACTATTTCCATGCGAAAAATGCGAGGCTCCCAGATGTGCCACTAAGTTTTCAGGCTATATCCACAGGGACGTTTGTATAGACGACCCCTTGTAGTAAAGGGAAGCTATATAGTTTCCAAGAAAGGATATAGAGCGACTGTTTTAAAGTTATTTAATGCCTAAATGGTTAAGGAAAGAGATAATAATATTTCAAACACGTATTTTAAACTATTTCCAAGCGAAAAATGCGAGGCTCCCAGATGTGCCACTAAGTTTTCAGGCTATTTCCATGGGGACGTTTGTATAGACAACCCCCCGTGGTAAAGGGAAGCTATATAGTTTTCACCAGGTGGTATAGAGCGACTGTTTTAAAGTTATTTAATGCCTAAATGGTTAAGGAAAGAGATAATAATATTTCAAACCCGTATTTTAAACTATTTCCATGCGAAAAATGCGAGGCTCCCAGATGTGCCACTAAGTTTTCAGGCTATATCCATAGGGACGTTTGTATAGACGACCCCTTGTAGTAAAGGGAAGCTATATAGTTTCCAAGAAAGGATATAAAGCGACTGTTTTAAAGTTATTTAATGCCTAAATGGTTAAGGAAAGAGATAATAATATTTCAAACCCGTATTTTAAACTATTTCCATGCGAAAAATGCGAGGCTCCCAGATGTGCCACTAAGTTTTCAGGCTATTTCCATGGGGACGTTTGTATAGACAACCCCCGTGGTAAAGGGAAGCTATATAGTTTTCACCAGGTGGTATAGAGCGACTGTTTTAAAGTTATTTAATGCCTAAATGGTTAAGGAAAGAGATAATAATATTTCAAACACGTATTTTAAACTATTTCCATGCGAAAAATGCGAGGCTCCATAGGGACGTTTGCATAGACTAACCCCTTGTAGTAAAGGGAAGCTATATAGTTTCCAAGAAAGGATATAGAGCGACTGTTTTAAAGTTATTTAACGCCTAAGTGGTTAAGGAAAGAGATAATAATATTTCAAACCCGTATTTTAAACTATTTCCATGCGAAAAATGCGAGGCTCCCAGATGTGCCACTAAGTTTTCAGGCTATTTCCATTCGGACGTTTGTATAGGCAACCCCCCGTGGTAAAGGGAAGCTATATAGTTTTTACCAGGTGGTATAGAGCGACTGTTTTAAAGTTATTTAATGCCTAAATGGTTAAGGAAAGAGATAATAATATTTCAAACACGTATTTTAAACTATTTCCAAGCGAAAAATGCGAGGCTCCCAGATGTGCCACTAAGTTTTCAGGCTATATCCATAGGGACGTTTGTATAGACGACCCCTTGTAGTAAAGGGAAGCTATATAGTTTCCAAGAAAGGATATAGAGCGACTGTTTTAAAGTTATTTAATGCCTAAATGGTTAAGGAAAGAGATAATAATATTTCAAACCCGTATTTTAAACTATTTCCATGCGAAAAATGCGAGGCTCCATAGGGACGTTTGCATAGACTAACTCCTTGTAGTAAAGGGAAGCTATATAGTTTCCAAGAAAGGATATAGAGCGACTGTTTTAAAGTTATTTAACGCCTAAATGGTTAAGGAAAGAGATAATAATATTTCAAACACGTATTTTAAACTATTTCCATGCGAAAAATGCGAGGCTCCCGGATGTGCCACTAAGTTTTCAGGCTATTTCCATTCGGACGTTTGTATAGGCAACCCCCCGTGGTAAAGGGAAGCTATATAGTTTTTACCAGGTGGTATAGAGCGACTGTTTTAAAGTTATTTAATGCCTAAATGGTTAAGGAAAGAGATAATAATATTTCAAACACGTATTTTAAACTATTTCCAAGCGAAAAATGCGAGGCTCCCAGATGTGCCACTAAGTTTTCAGGCTATATCCATAGGGACGTTTGTATAGACGACCCCTTGTAGTAAAGGGAAGCTATATAGTTTCCAAGAAAGGATATAGAGCGACTGTTTTAAAGTTATTTAATGCCTAAATGGTTAAGGAAAGAGATAATAATATTTCAAACACGTATTTTAAACTATTTCCATGCGAAAAATGCGAGGCTCCCAGATGTGCCACTAAGTTTTCAGGCTATATCCATAGGGACGTTTGCATAGACGACCCCTTGTAGTAAAGGGAAGCTATATAGTTTCCAAGAAAGGATATAGAGCGACTGTTTTAAAGTTATTTAATGCCTAAATGGTTAAGGAAAGAGATAATAATATTTCAAACCCGTATTTTAAACTATTTCCATGCGAAAGATGCGAGGCTCCCAGATGTGCCACTAAGTTTTCAGGCTATATCCATAGGGACGTTTGTATAGACGACCCCTTGTAGTAAAGGGAAGCTATATAGTTTCCAAGAAAGGATATAGAGCGACTGTTTTAAAGTTATTTAATGCCTAAATGGTTAAGGAAAGAGATAATAATATTTCAAACCCGTATTTTAAACTATTTCCATGCGAAAAATGCGAGGCTCCCAGATGTGCCACTAAGTTTTCAGGCTATATCCATAGGGACGTTTGTATAGACGACCCCTTGTAGTAAAGGGAAGCTATATAGTTTCCAAGAAAGGATACAGAGCGACTGTTTTAAAGTTATTTAATGCCTAAATGGTTAAGGAAAGAGATAATAATATTTCAAACACGTATTTTAAACTATTTCCATGCGAAAAATGCGAGGCTCCCAGATGTGCCACTAAGTTTTCAGGCTATATCCATAGGGACGTTTGTATAGACGACCCCTTGTAGTAAAGGGAAGCTATATAGTTTCCAAGAAAGGATATAGAGCGACTGTTTTAAAGTTATTTAATGCCTAAATGGTTAAGGAAAGCGATAATAATATTTCAAACACGTATTTTAAACTATTTCCATGCGAAAAATGCGAGGCTCCCAGATGTGCCACTAAGTTTTCAGGCTATATCCATAGGGACGTTTGTATAGACGACCCCTTGTAGTAAAGGGAAGCTATATAGTTTCCAAGAAAGGATATAGAGCGACTGTTTTAAAGTTATTTAATGCCTAAATGGTTAAGGAAAGAGATAATAATATTTCAAACCCGTATTTTAAACTATTTCCATGCGAAAAATGCGAGGCTCCCAGATGTGCCACTAAGTTTTCAGGCTATATCCATAGGGACGTTTGTATAGACAACCCCCCGTGGTAAAGGGAAGCTATATAGTTTTCACCAGGTGGTATAGAGCGACTGTTTTAAAGTTATTTAATGCCTAAATGGTTAAGGAAAGAGATAATAATATTTCAAACCCGTATTTTAAACTATTTCCATGCGAAAAATGCGAGGCTCCCAGATGTGCCACTAAGTTTTCAGGCTATATCCATAGGGACGTTTGTATAGACGACCCCTTGTAGTAAAGGGAAGCTATATAGTTTCCAAGAAAGGATATAGAGCGACTGTTTTAAAGTTATTTAATGCCTAAATGGTTAAGGAAAGAGATAATAATATTTCAAACCCGTATTTTAAACTATTTCCATGCGAAAAATGCGAGGCTCCCAGATGTGCCACTAAGTTTTCAGGCTATATCCATAGGGACGTTTGTATAGACGACCCCTTGTAGTAAAGGGAAGCTATATAGTTTCCAAGAAAGGATATAGAGCGACTGTTTTAAAGTTATTTAATGCCTAAATGGTTAAGGAAAGAGATAATAATAATTCAAACCCGTATTTTAAACTATTTCCATGCGAAAAATGCGAGGCTCCCAGATGTGCCACTAAGTTTTCAGGCTATATCCATAGGGACGTTTGTATAGACGACCCCTTGTAGTAAAGGGAAGCTATATAGTTTCCAAGAAAGGATATAGAGCGACTGTTTTAAAGTTATTTAATGCCTAAATGGTTAAGGAAAGAGATAATAATATTTCAAACCCGTATTTTAAACTATTTCCATGCGAAAAATGCGAGGCTCCCAGATGTGCCACTAAGTTTTCAGGCTATTTCCATTCGGACGTTTGTTTAGACAACCCCCCGTGGTAAAGGGAAGCTATATAGTTTTCACCAGGTGGTATAGAGCGACTGTTTTAAAGTTATTTAATGCCTAAATGGTTAAGGAAAGAGATAATAATATTTCAAACACGTATTTTAAACTATTTCCATGCGAAAAATGCGAGGCTCCCAGATGTGCCACTAAGTTTTCAGGCTATATCCATAGGGACGTTTGTATAGACGACCCCTTGTAGTAAAGGGAAGCTATATAGTTTCCAAGAAAGGATATAGAGCGACTGTTTTAAAGTTATTTAATGCCTAAATGGTTAAGGAAAGAGATAATAATATTTCAAACACGTATTTTAAACTATTTCCATGCGAAAAATGCGAGGCTCCCAGATGTGCCACTAAGTTTTCAGGCTATTTCCATTCGGACGTTTGTAGACGACCCCCTGTGTTAAAGAGAAGCGATATAGTTTCCGAGACAGGATATAGAGCTACACCTTTTACTTCATTTTATGCCTAAATGGTGAAGTAAAGATATAATAATATTTTAAACCCGTATATTAAACTATTTCCATGCTAAAAATGCGAGGCTCCCAGATGTGCCACTAAGTTTTCAGGCTATATCCATAGGGACGTTTGTATAGACGACCCCTTGTAGTAAAGGGAAGCTATATAGTTTCCAAGAAAGGATATAGAGCGACTGTTTTAAAGTTATTTAATGCCTAAATGGTTAAGGAAAGAGATAATAATATTTCAAACACGTATTTTAAACTATTTCCATGCGAAAAATGCGAGGCTCCATAGGGACGTTTGCATAGACTAACCCCTTGTAGTAAAGGGAAGCTATATAGTTTCCAAGAAAGGATATAGAGCGACTGTTTTAAAGTTATTTAACGCCTAAGTGGTTAAGGAAAGAGATAATAATATTTCAAACCCGTATTTTAAACTATTTCCATGCGAAAAATGCGAGGCTCCCAGATGTGCCACTAAGTTTTCAGGCTATTTCCATTCGGACGTTTGTATAGGCAACCCCCCGTGGTAAAGGGAAGCTATATAGTTTTTACCAGGTGGTATAGAGCGACTGTTTTAAAGTTATTTAATGCCTAAATGGTTAAGGAAAGAGATAATAATATTTCAAACACGTATTTTAAACTATTTCCAAGCGAAAAATGCGAGGCTCCCAGATGTGCCACTAAGTTTTCAGGCTATATCCATAGGGACGTTTGTATAGACGACCCCTTGTAGTAAAGGGAAGCTATATAGTTTCCAAGAAAGGATATAGAGCGACTGTTTTAAAGTTATTTAATGCCTAAATGGTTAAGGAAAGAGATAATAATATTTCAAACCCGTATTTTAAACTATTTCCATGCGAAAAATGCGAGGCTCCATAGGGACGTTTGCATAGACTAACTCCTTGTAGTAAAGGGAAGCTATATAGTTTCCAAGAAAGGATATAGAGCGACTGTTTTAAAGTTATTTAACGCCTAAATGGTTAAGGAAAGAGATAATAATATTTCAAACACGTATTTTAAACTATTTCCATGCGAAAAATGCGAGGCTCCCGGATGTGCCACTAAGTTTTCAGGCTATTTCCATTCGGACGTTTGTATAGGCAACCCCCCGTGGTAAAGGGAAGCTATATAGTTTTTACCAGGTGGTATAGAGCGACTGTTTTAAAGTTATTTAATGCCTAAATGGTTAAGGAAAGAGATAATAATATTTCAAACACGTATTTTAAACTATTTCCAACCGAAAAATGCGAGGCTCCCAGATGTGCCACTAAGTTTTCAGGCTATATCCATAGGGACGTTTGCATAGACGACCCCTTGTAGTAAAGGGAAGCTATATAGTTTCCAAGAAAGGATATAGAGCGACTGTTTTAAAGTTATTTAATGCCTAAATGGTTAAGGAAAGAGATAATAATATTTCAAACCCGTATTTTAAACTATTTCCATGCGAAAGATGCGAGGCTCCCAGATGTGCCACTAAGTTTTCAGGCTATATCCATAGGGACGTTTGTATAGACGACCCCTTGTAGTAAAGGGAAGCTATATAGTTTCCAAGAAAGGATATAGAGCGACTGTTTTAAAGTTATTTAATGCCTAAATGGTTAAGGAAAGAGATAATAATATTTCAAACCCGTATTTTAAACTATTTCCATGCGAAAAATGCGAGGCTCCCAGATGTGCCACTAAGTTTTCAGGCTATATCCATAGGGACGTTTGTATAGACGACCCCTTGTAGTAAAGGGAAGCTATATAGTTTCCAAGAAAGGATACAGAGCGACTGTTTTAAAGTTATTTAATGCCTAAATGGTTAAGGAAAGAGATAATAATATTTCAAACCCGTATTTTAAACTATTTCCATGCGAAAAATGCGAGGCTCCCAGATGTGCCACTAAGTTTTCAGGCTATATCCATAGGGACGTTTGTATAGACGACCCCTTGTAGTAAAGGGAAGCTATATAGTTTCCAAGAAAGGATATAGAGCGACTGTTTTAAAGTTATTTAATGCCTAAATGGTTAAGGAAAGCGATAATAATATTTCAAACCCGTATTTTAAACTATTTCCATGCGAAAAATGCGAGGCTCCCAGATGTGCCACTAAGTTTTCAGGCTATATCCATAGGGACGTTTGTATAGACGACCCCTTGTAGTAAAGGGAAGCTATATAGTTTCCAAGAAAGGATATAGAGCGACTGTTTTAAAGTTATTTAATGCCTAAATGTTTAAGGAAAGAGATAATAATATTTCAAACCCGTATTTTAAACTATTTCCATGCGAAAAATGCGAGGCTCCCAGATGTGCCACTAAGTTTTCAGGCTATTTCCATGGGGACGTTTGTATAGACAACCCCCCGTGGTAAAGGGAAGCTATATAGTTTTCACCAGGTGGTATAGAGCGACTGTTTTAAAGTTATTTAATGCCTAAATGGTTAAGGAAAGAGATAATAATATTTCAAACCCGTATTTTAAACTATTTCCATGCGAAAGATGCGAGGCTCCCAGATGTGCCACTAAGTTTTCAGGCTATATCCATAGGGACGTTTGTATATACGACCCCTTGTAGTAAAGGGAAGCTATATAGTTTCCAAGAAAGGATATAGAGCGACTGTTTTAAAGTTATTTAATGCCTAAATGGTTAAGGAAAGAGAAAATAATATTTCAAACACGTATTTTAAACTATTTCCATGCGAAAAATGCGAGGCTCCCAGATGTGTCACTAAGTTTTCAGGCTATATCCATAGGGACGTTTGTATAGACGACCCCTTGTAGTAAAGGGAAGCTATATAGTTTCCAAGAAAGGATATAGAGCGACTGTTTTAAAGTTATTTAATGCCTAAATGGTTAAGGAAAGAGATAATAATATTTCAAACCCGTATTTAAACTATTTCCATGCGAAAAATGCGAGGCTCCCAAATGTGCCACTAAGTTTTCAGGCTATTTCCATGGGGACGTTTGTATAGACAACCCCCCGTGGTAAAGGGAAGCTATATAGTTTTCACCAGGTGGTATAGATCGACTGTTTTAGAGTTATTTAATGCCTAAATGGTTAAGGAAAGAGATAATAATATTTCAAACCCGTATTTTAAACTATTTCCATGCGAAAAATGCGAGGCTCCCAGATATGCCACTAAGTTTTCAGGCTATATCCATAGGGACGTTTGTATAGACGACCCCTTGTAGTAAAGGGAAGCTATATAGTTTCCAAGAAAGGATATAGAGCGACTGTTTTAAAGTTATTTAATGCCTAAATGGTTAAGGAAAGAGATAATAATATTTCAAACACGTATTTTAAACTATTTCCATGCGAAAAATGCGAGGCTCCCAGATGTGCCACTAAGTTTTCAGGCTATTTCCATGGGGACGTTTGTATATACGACCCCTTGTAGTAAAGGGAAGCTATATAGTTTCCAAGAAAGGATATAGAGCGACTGTTTTAAAGTTATTTAATGCCTAAATGGTTAAGGAAAGAGATAATAATATTTCAAACACGTATTTTAAACTATTTCCATGCGAAAAATGCGAGGCTCCCAGATGTGCCACTAAGTTTTCAGGCTATTTCCATGGGGACGTTTGTATAGACAACCCCCCGTGGTAAAGGGAAGCTATATAGTTTTCACCAGGTGGTATAGAGCGACTGTTTTAAAGTTATTTAATGCCTAAATGGTTAAGGAAAGAGATAATAATATTTCAAACCCGTATTTTAAACTATTTCCATGCGAAAAATGCGAGGCTCCCAGATGTGCCACTAAGTTTTCAGGCTATATCCATAGGGACGTTTGTATAGACGACCCCTTGTAGTAAAGGGAAGCTATATAGTTTCCAAGAAAGGATATAAAGCGACTGTTTTAAAGTTATTTAATGCCTAAATGGTTAAGGAAAGAGATAATAATATTTCAAACCCGTATTTTAAACTATTTCCATGCGAAAAATGCGAGGCTCCCAGATGTGCCACTAAGTTTTCAGGCTATTTCCATGGGGACGTTTGTATAGACAACCCCCGTGGTAAAGGGAAGCTATATAGTTTTCACCAGGTGGTATAGAGCGACTGTTTTAAAGTTATTTAATGCCTAAATGGTTAAGGAAAGAGATAATAATATTTCAAACACGTATTTTAAACTATTTCCATGCGAAAAATGCGAGGCTCCATAGGGACGTTTGCATAGACTAACCCCTTGTAGTAAAGGGAAGCTATATAGTTTCCAAGAAAGGATATAGAGCGACTGTTTTAAAGTTATTTAACGCCTAAGTGGTTAAGGAAAGAGATAATAATATTTCAAACCCGTATTTTAAACTATTTCCATGCGAAAAATGCGAGGCTCCCAGATGTGCCACTAAGTTTTCAGGCTATTTCCATTCGGACGTTTGTATAGGCAACCCCCCGTGGTAAAGGGAAGCTATATAGTTTTTACCAGGTGGTATAGAGCGACTGTTTTAAAGTTATTTAATGCCTAAATGGTTAAGGAAAGAGATAATAATATTTCAAACACGTATTTTAAACTATTTCCAAGCGAAAAATGCGAGGCTCCCAGATGTGCCACTAAGTTTTCAGGCTATATCCATAGGGACGTTTGTATAGACGACCCCTTGTAGTAAAGGGAAGCTATATAGTTTCCAAGAAAGGATATAGAGCGACTGTTTTAAAGTTATTTAATGCCTAAATGGTTAAGGAAAGAGATAATAATATTTCAAACACGTATTTTAAACTATTTCCATGCGAAAAATGCGAGGCTCCATAGGGACGTTTGCATAGACTAACTCCTTGTAGTAAAGGGAAGCTATATAGTTTCCAAGAAAGGATATAGAGCGACTGTTTTAAAGTTATTTAACGCCTAAATGGTTAAGGAAAGAGATAATAATATTTCAAACCCGTATTTTAAACTATTTCCATGCGAAAAATGCGAGGCTCCCGGATGTGCCACTAAGTTTTCAGGCTATTTCCATTCGGACGTTTGTATAGGCAACCCCCCGTGGTAAAGGGAAGCTATATAGTTTTTACCAGGTGGTATAGAGCGACTGTTTTAAAGTTATTTAATGCCTAAATGGTTAAGGAAAGAGATAATAATATTTCAAACACGTATTTTAAACTATTTCCAACCGAAAAATGCGAGGCTCCCAGATGTGCCACTAAGTTTTCAGGCTATATCCATAGGGACGTTTGTATAGACGACCCCTTGTAGTAAAGGGAAGCTATATAGTTTCCAAGAAAGGATATAGAGCGACTGTTTTAAAGTTATTTAATGCCTAAATGGTTAAGGAAAGAGATAATAATATTTCAAACACGTATTTTAAACTATTTCCAACCGAAAAATGCGAGGCTCCCAGATGTGCCACTAAGTTTTCAGGCTATATCCATAGGGACGTTTGCATAGACGACCCCTTGTAGTAAAGGGAAGCTATATAGTTTCCAAGAAAGGATATAGAGCGACTGTTTTAAAGTTATTTAATGCCTAAATGGTTAAGGAAAGAGATAATAATATTTCAAACCCGTATTTTAAACTATTTCCATGCGAAAGATGCGAGGCTCCCAGATGTGCCACTAAGTTTTCAGGCTATATCCATAGGGACGTTTGTATAGACTAACCCCTTGTAGTAAAGGGAAGCTATATAGTTTCCAAGAAAGGATATAGAGCGACTGTTTTAAAGTTATTTAATGCCTAAATGGTTAAGGAAAGAGATAATAATATTTCAAACCCGTATTTTAAACTATTTCCATGCGAAAAATGCGAGGCTCCCAGATGTGCCACTAAGTTTTCAGGCTATATCCATAGGGACGTTTGTATAGACGACCCCTTGTAGTAAAGGGAAGCTATATAGTTTCCAAGAAAGGATACAGAGCGACTGTTTTAAAGTTATTTAATGCCTAAATGGTTAAGGAAAGAGATAATAATATTTCAAACCCGTATTTTAAACTATTTCCATGCGAAAAATGCGAGGCTCCCAGATGTGCCACTAAGTTTTCAGGCTATATCCATAGGGACGTTTGTATAGACGACCCCTTGTAGTAAAGGGAAGCTATATAGTTTCCAAGAAAGGATATAGAGCGACTGTTTTAAAGTTATTTAATGCCTAAATGGTTAAGGAAAGAGATAATAATATTTCAAACACGTATTTTAAACTATTTCCATGCGAAAAATGCGAGGCTCCCAGATGTGCCACTAAGTTTTCAGGCTTTTTCCATTCGGACGTTTGTATAGGCAACCCCCCGTGGTAAAGGGAAGCTATATAGTTTTTACCAGGTGGTATAGAGCGACTGTTTTAAAGTTATTTAATGCCTAAATGGTTAAGGAAAGAGATAATAATATTTCAAACACGTATTTTAAACTATTTCCAACCGAAAAATGCGAGGCTCCCAGATGTGCCACTAAGTTTTCAGGCTATATCCATAGGGACGTTTGTATAGACGACCCCTTGTAGTAAAGGGAAGCTATATAGTTTCCAAGAAAGGATATAGAGCGACTGTTTTAAAGTTATTTAATGCCTAAATGGTTAAGGAAAGAGATAATAATATTTCAAACACGTATTTTAAACTATTTCCATGCGAAAAATGCGAGGCTCCCAGATGTGCCACTAAGTTTTCAGGCTATATCCATAGGGACGTTTGCATAGACGACCCCTTGTAGTAAAGGGAAGCTATATAGTTTCCGAAGAAAGGATATAGAGCGACTGTTTTAAAGTTATTTAATGCCTAAATGGTTAAGGAAAGAGATAATAATATTTCAAACCCGTATTTTAAACTATTTCCATGCGAAAGATGCGAGGCTCCCAGATGTGCCACTAAGTTTTCAGGCTATATCCATAGGGACGTTTGTATAGACTAACCCCTTGTAGTAAAGGGAAGCTATATAGTTTCCAAGAAAGGATATAGAGCGACTGTTTTAAAGTTATTTAATGCCTAAATGGTTAAGGAAAGAGATAATAATATTTCAAACCCGTATTTTAAACTATTTCCATGCGAAAAATGCGAGGCTCCCAGATGTGCCACTAAGTTTTCAGGCTATATCCATAGGGACGTTTGTATAGACGACCCCTTGTAGTAAAGGGAAGCTATATAGTTTCCAAGAAAGGATACAGAGCGACTGTTTTAAAGTTATTTAATGCCTAAATGGTTAAGGAAAGAGATAATAATATTTCAAACCCGTATTTTAAACTATTTCCATGCGAAAAATGCGAGGCTCCCAGATGTGCCACTAAGTTTTCAGGCTATATCCATAGGGACGTTTGTATAGACGACCCCTTGTAGTAAAGGGAAGCTATATAGTTTCCAAGAAAGGATATAGAGCGACTGTTTTAAAGTTATTTAATGCCTAAATGGTTAAGGAAAGAGATAATAATATTTCAAACACGTATTTTAAACTATTTCCATGCGAAAAATGCGAGGCTCCCAGATGTGCCACTAAGTTTTCAGGCTTTTTCCATTCGGACGTTTGTATAGGCAACCCCCCGTGGTAAAGGGAAGCTATATAGTTTTTACCAGGTGGTATAGAGCGACTGTTTTAAAGTTATTTAATGCCTAAATGGTTAAGGAAAGAGATAATAATATTTCAAACACGTATTTTAAACTATTTCCAACCGAAAAATGCGAGGCTCCCAGATGTGCCACTAAGTTTTCAGGCTATATCCATAGGGACGTTTGTATAGACGACCCCTTGTAGTAAAGGGAAGCTATATAGTTTCCAAGAAAGGATATAGAGCGACTGTTTTAAAGTTATTTAATGCCTAAATGGTTAAGGAAAGAGATAATAATATTTCAAACACGTATTTTAAACTATTTCCATGCGAAAAATGCGAGGCTCCCAGATGTGCCACTAAGTTTTCAGGCTATATCCATAGGGACGTTTGCATAGACGACCCCTTGTAGTAAAGGGAAGCTATATAGTTTCCAAGAAAGGATATAGAGCGACTGTTTTAAAGTTATTTAATGCCTAAATGGTTAAGGAAAGAGATAATAATATTTCAAACCCGTATTTTAAACTATTTCCATGCGAAAGATTCGAGGCTCCCAGATGTGCCACTAAGTTTTCAGGCTATATCCATAGGGACGTTTGTATAGACGACCCCTTGTAGTAAAGGGAAGCTATATAGTTTCCAAGAAAGGATATAGAGCGACTGTTTTAAAGTTATTTAATGCCTAAATGGTTAAGGAAAGAGATAATAATATTTCAAACCCGTATTTTAAACTATTTCCATGCGAAAAATGCGAGGCTCCCAGATGTGCCACTAAGTTTTCAGGCTATTTCCATTCGGACGTTTGTTTAGACAACCCCCCGTGGTAAAGGGAAGCTATATAGTTTTCACCAGGTGGTATAGAGCGACTGTTTTAAAGTTATTTAATGCCTAAATGGTTAAGGAAAGAGATAATAATATTTCAAACACGTATTTTAAACTATTTCCATGCGAAAAATGCGAGGCTCCCAGATGTGCCACTAAGTTTTCAGGCTATATCCATAGGGACGTTTGTATAGACGACCCCTTGTAGTAAAGGGAAGCTATATAGTTTCCAAGAAAGGATATAGAGCGACTGTTTTAAAGTTATTTAATGCCTAAATGGTTAAGGAAAGAGATAATAATATTTCAAACCCGTATTTTAAACTATTTCCATGCGAAAAATGCGAGGCTCCCAGATGTGCCACTAAGTTTTCAGGCTATTTCCATTCGGACGTTTGTAGACGACCCCCTGTGTTAAAGAGAAGCGATATAGTTTCCGAGACAGGATATAGAGCTACACCTTTTACTTCATTTTATGCCTAAATGGTGAAGTAAAGATATAATAATATTTTAAACCCGTATATTAAACTATTTCCATGCGAAAAATGCGAGGCTCCCAGATGTGCCACTAAGTTTTCAGGCTTTTTCCATAGGGACGTTTGCATAGACAACGCCCTGTGTTAAAGAGAAGCAATATTGTTTCCAAATGGGGGTATAGAGGGTCTGTTTTAGAGTTATTTTATGCCTCAGTTGTTCAGAAAAGAGAAAATAATATTTCAAACACTTTTTTCAAACTATTTCCATGCGAAACATGCGAGGCTCCCAGATGTGCCACTAAGTTTTCAGGCTAATTCCATTCGGACGTTTGTAATAGACGACCCTCTGTGTTAAAGGGAAGCTATAAAGTTTCCAAAAGGGGATATAGAGCGACTGTTTTCAAGTTATTGTATGCCTAAATGGTTAAGGAAAGAGATAATAATATTTCAAACCCGTATTTTAAACTATTTCCATGCGAAAAATGCGAGGCTCCCAGATGTGCCACTAAGTCTTCAGGCTATTTCCATACGGACGTTTCCATAGACAACCCCTAGTGGTAAAGGGAAGCTATATAGTTTCCAAAAGGGGGTATAGAGCGACTGTTTTAAAGTTATTTTATGCCTAAATTGTTTAGGAAAGAGATAATAATATTTCAAACAAGTATTTTAAACTATTTCCATGCGAAACATGCGAGGCTCCCAGATGTGCCACTAAGTTTTCAGGCTCTTTTCCAATGGGACGTTTGTATAGACGACCCCCTGTGTTAAAGGGAAGCTACATAGTTTCCGAGACAGGATATAGAGCTACTCCTTTTACCTCATTTTATGCCTAAATGTTTAAGTAAAAAGATAATAATATTTCAAACCTGTATTTGAAACTATTTCCATGCGATTCATGCGAGGCTTCCAGATGTGCTACGAAATTTTCAGGCTATTTCCATAGTGACGTTTGGATAGAGAAAACCCTATGTTAAACCGCCAGTTACAGCCTTTCAGCACCCAAATCGGCTTCCCACTTTATGTTCTAAACATTACATTCCTCTGCCACATACAATTATGGATAAGGGGTCATATGGCCCTCTGCCTCTCAGCTGGGGACTGCTGACAATTCTCAGGTCCAAGGCAGCATAACATATTAAAACAATTGAAATATAACAAATACAAATACATTTAGAAGCTGACTACAAACAACTTGTGTACCATATCTCAGTTCATTAGAGGTGAATATGTGTTATTGATGCATATTGTACATATGGCTGCTACGGAACATCGCAGGACAACAGGTCTGTGGGCTACAAATTTGATAATAATGAAACAGTTACTGCATAAAAAGAATATATCCAGTCAAAGTGCATATCCTAATCAAATGACTTATATACATTAATCACGAAATAATGTTCCTTGTAACCATGTTCGTTTATAGAATAGTTACATTCACTATATATACAATAACAAAAAATGTATTTACAAAACGTAAGGTATACAAATTCAAGTGGACTCCCCTATTCCCGGGGAAAAGTACATTGCAAATCATCTAGATCCCGAGGGTGACAATCGAATGGAGGAGGGCACATGCCCCAACTGTTTTATCAAACCCTGTGTAGCCACCATCAACGGAACATCCAGATGGATGGGACTAAGGGTGAAACGATACACCGATATTCCGATGCATCGCGATACTTGACCCACGATACGATATACGATAAACGTGGGCCCATTTATCGATACGCCACGATACGGAACGCAAATCTCAAGTACAGCGTTTCCTCGGTATTGTGCCTTTCAATAAACCGCTAACTTGGTTATAGCGCGCGCTAACGCATGGCTCCCAAAAACGTACTTACATTTTTAATAAGCTCAGGTTTTACACCGACAGATGTTTTTCCCCATCTCATAAAACATTATCAGCTGATCACCGCAAGCACATAACACCGAAAATACCAGTCAGCAAATCCGAACTGAAGTACGCAATTCAATACCATTATTATACTATCTTGTTATTAAAACGTGTTCATTGTATATCTGGACTTGTGTTTGTAATATATTTTATTAATTTTACTCAAAATTTCATTTAATATTGTTTTCATTAAGTTATGTGAAATTGTGTGTGAAGAGATACAGCAACCATGGTCAGATTACCGCTTTTGACGCATTAAAACGAACTTTAGTTGCTAGAGAATGGATACATATATCAAAAATGCCATACTTCGACTCGTTAAAAGTAATATTTGTGGCAATTTGGCTAATATATGTCAACATAACGTTATCGCAATCGAAATACATGTAGCACGGGAAGTCCCTAGGGTGACTGGTCAAATTGTTCCATACGTTAAAATATCCTGCAACAGCAATCACCAGTACCAAAATGCTACACTTGTGGTTCTTATAATTATATATATAATTATATAGTAAAAGCTGCAACTAAGGTAACACGATATTGGAATAAATTATTCCTGATAAAACAATAATTTCAGATACAATTTCTTCGACCATTGCACCAAAATTCTTTGAAGTTGTATCACTGGTGGAGTACATTAATTATTTTCTGGTGTTTGAACTTTGAATTGTTTTGAAGGAAAGTTGAACAACTTCAGTAGTCTTGTTATTATAAAATAATTTTGACTGTTCCAAAATCATGAAAGGTTCAATCTTTACATGCTTTTAGTCTTTTTTTTTTTTTATCATTGCGTATCGAGATACGTATCGTATCGTGACCAGAATATCGAGATGCGTATCGTATCGTGACCTTCCTGTATCGTTGCAGCCCTAGATGGGACATGCGCTCCCTCCAAGCCCTAATAACTGCACCATCAGAAGAGCTCTCTACTATAATTTTTTGAAAATAATTGACAACTGTAACGGGTGGTAAATACCAGAATATGTTCAAAAGAAGATCAGACTGGGTGATGAACAAATAATGCCGGAATGTGTGTGGACACTTGTGCGAACAAAATACCCAAATGGTATAAATGAGCCATATATGGGACACAAGTGGTGGCGAACTGACTTTGTTATTTTTCTCTTTGTATATATATATTATCATTGATATTCTTTTAGACTAACATTTAGTCTCTGAAATCTTATATTACACAAAATCCTTCTTGACTCTAAAAATAAAAAAAATTCCCTATGCTGATTTCAGAATAGAGCTAGCTTGAGCTGGCTAGACTTGCTTTTGTATGCATTTCTAGATTATTATTTTTTCATGAAATAAATATATTCCACAGTCATGGTGCAGGACTAATATTCTTTCAAAAACTGCAATTAATTTCTTTGGTGAAAATCAAAATTTTGTAAAGCATAACACAGTAATGAAACTCTTGGCATCATGTAACTGACAATGGCAATACAGTATCCTTATCAGACAAGTGATTGTGTTTTGTTTACATAAAGAGTGTAATTGCTCCTAAGAGGTCAAATGTGTGACTTGTGCTGTGTCTCAAAGTTGACAGGCCTTCCGTTCCCTCCTGGAGGAAAAAGTGGCGGTTTAAAGGGAAGACATATAGTTCCCGAGTGAGTGAGTTAAAAGTTAACGAGAGAGGTTGTAGATCGAAATGATTTACCAACAATTTTACAGGTTGGGAGTTATGCAGAAGAAGCATATGATGTGACTGTAATTCCCTTGACTTTACTACTAAGATAATCTAGTTTACCCTTTCTTTACCAATGTGTTGTATTTAACTTAGATTTTATGGTAATGTTGCAGCCACGTTTCTTATTTCGTTTCCGATGAAACTTTGATCATTGGTAACATTACATAACATTTGCAAAGGACGGGCATACAAAAGAACTACACAAAGGTCAAACTACTGATCATATGAATCATATTATATATAGTAGCTTCACGCGATGTATGCTCAGTTGCTTTATAAGATTATTTGATGAGAAACAAATGCATTATAACACAAGAACATACTGATATATATCTTTACTATCTATATGGCTACTTTACCTATTTGACACGCTTGATGATAAAATAGTTGGAACTAATTGAAGATGATATTGTATAATATAAATGCATTCCCAGCCGGAAGTAAAGAACGTGTCGTCTGTTACAAACAGCTTGCAGATTAATTATCCAGCCGTCCTCGTCTTTATCAGTTAGGAGGTGGGAGATTTGTTCATGTGAACCTTCACTGAAGGGATTTGTTCCGGGGCCGCGCTGCAGTTTATTTGGAGATGTCGTATCAGATTACAAAAGTGCTGTCATCATTTGGCCTTGACGTGTTGACGGGAGAATGGCGTTGAGCAGGCGGCGGAGAGGGGTTCTTATTTAAGATGACCCAGACTGGAGAAATAGAATAAAAACGCATAATTGAATTCAATAGAAAAACACTGGAACATGCATGCTGAAACAGAACAGTGAACTAAAATGTACCTAAATATAGGTGGCTGGAGGGGTTGGTGCAGCGTTCGAAATACCTGCCTGCCCGACCGTCCGAGACTGGTTGATTTTAACCCGTACTGTCAGATTTTCAAATCCCCCTGCCCGACGGTCGGGTTTTATTTTATAGGTGAAAATATTCTAAATAATTCCCGATGATAAGCATTAATTCGATGCGCTTATGCTACAAGCAATCAGTTTTGATATTTTTAATTAAACTATCCTGAGAAACAAATGATTATAGTGGGCAGGCAGGTTTTGGTCAGGGCTGGCAAGTATTTCTGCTAGCCAGTCCTGTGGTCTGGCTGAAATTTTTGGGAGTTTCATACCCTGGTTGGTGGTGGGGAAATTAAAGGAAACATTATTCAGGAGCTCTTAACTGTTTGGACAATATTTTAAAAGAGTTCAATTTAACTATAAACCCCCAAAGTATAGACTTTCTTGGTCAAACTCCTCTCACGGTATTTACTTTCGAAACAAGAATATTATATGAACAGGGTGTTATATACTACCTAGTATGCACTAGACAAATAATGTAACATGTGAATAAGTATAAGATATGTGAATAAGTACTATAATAAGACACAAAAATGTTATCAATGCTTTGGGAAAAGCCTGTGTAAGTCTATGTCTCCTGACCCCGGGTTCCATCAGATAAGGGACAGTCTCGCCACAACACAGCTGTTGCTGAAAGGGGATATAAACAATAACACAGAGATGTGGGTCAGCTCACTGGCACTTTTTACTGGCACATGTGCCGATCAGTGGCATGAGCCTTCCCCATATGGACGTGCGCCTCCAAGATGGCGGCACTTTGGTTTCTGGGGGAGGGGCGTGTGCGCCTCCAAGATGGCGGCACGTTCGGTTGCGAGGGGGCATCTCCCCATCCAAGATGGTGGCTCGGCACATCCAAGATGGCGGTGGCGGGAAGGAGGAAGGAGGGAAGGAGGGAGGTGGGAGGTGGGAGGTGGGAGGAGGGTTCTTTGTTTTGGTTTGGTGGTGGAGGTGGTGGAGATGGTGGAGGTGGAGGGTAGTCAAAGCAAGGATGAAAGCGATCTTTCGGGAGAGATGGGTGGTCCTGAAAAGGGCCGTTTGGAGGAAGATGATGAAAAAACAGGAACCGGAAAACGGGAAACAGGAACGGGAAACAGGAACGGGAAACGGAAACGTCATCCTAGCTTTCTAGGGCCGTGGCACTCAGCCATAGTAACAGCATGGTGGCCAACGACCAAAGTAGCTACAGTTTGGGCATGGCGTCTCCTGTGATGAACCTGTGGGAACCGGAGCGCTCTGACAAGCAGCCTTGGGGATCCGTTGGCGCCGGGGAGTCTTTTCTCCTCCTCCTTCTCCGGGAAATGTAGCTGGTGTGTATCCTCCAGTCGAGGAGACTTGCCGGGATGTGTACATGGTTCGTCGAATAGGTTCACAATGGGGATGATTCACAAGTGACACTGACTCCACTCGAGAGATCCCTTTTTATAGGAGAGGGACCGGATCGAACATCGCTGCACACTGATTGACCCGACACGCTGCACGCTGATTGGTCCAAAACGTGGCGCGCTGATTGTTCCGTTCCGCCGCCCGGCCTGTGTCTCGACTTTTCCAAAACGGACAGACCCTTGTGTTTCTTTTCCATAGGAAATCAATTTTACCATGGGAAATAAAGCACATCCGATTGGTCAGATGTTTCGACCAATCAGATAAATAGACCTTCTTGTTTGTCTATATAGAGGAGGGCAGACGTTCATCAGGCACTCACAGCCATCATGACTGGCAAACAGAGTACACCGTATCGTTTGGAGAAGGCAGAGATGTCTCGATCCAGACGGTTAAGAAGCGCTAACCATACTTATTGTTTGACATTGAACCCAGACTACTTGGAAACCGTACCACCAGACCGCCTGCCCATAGAGCTACCACCTTTATTTGACACGGTGATTGAGGACTTCTATCAACAGATGTCAGGCCAAAAGGGGGATCGTATTGGTCTAGGTATCTGACACCCCCATTTGGACACCTACATACTGATTCCATTTCGCCGCTTTGAAGATCTCCATGGCCTAGATATCTTGCATGCCGTGGAAAAAGTCCAACAGTCCAACCAAGACCTTGCCATCGATGCCATGGTTAGGACCTTAGTACACGTAGCAGATCCTGATGGGCTAGGATCAGGCAGTGGCTGACGTCTGAATAACGTGCTTGGAGTGAAATCATTTTTAGAACTCAAAAGGTGCATTGTACAGATCATGAACGAAGATCAATCCTGTTTGGGAATAGCCATTGTGGTGGCACAGCATTATGTCCAGAAGCCCAACCCTCCGACTAAAGTATGGTCCTACCAGAGAAATAAACTGATGAGAACAAATCGAGCCGACTTTCAAGGCAAACGGGCACAGGCATTGTTTCGGCACCTTGGCATTCCTGAAGGCCCCTGTCAGGGCCTGGACGACCTAGAACGCGTGGGACGTGCCTTGGCCCAAATCAACTATCAACTGAAAGTCTACAGTAAAGATGTGTTCAACAGTCTGTTGTACAAGTGTGAAGAGGCTCCATCCGACGCCACCGTGCTGCATTTATACCATCATCATGACCACTACGATGTGATCACTTCCATGGGTCTAATCATTACTGCGAACTCTGCGACCGCAGTTATGATCATCCCCCAAAACACCCCTGCTGCAAGCAATACCGTTGCCACCGCTGCCTCCACTCCACCACTTGCGGACAAAAGGAAGATCATGGGATGTCAAGGATGGTTCCAAAATCAACACTGTTACACCTGACATCTCCAGTCAGAGGGAGGACCCAGCGCCTGTCAATCGATTCACAGGTGCCCAACCTGTTTTCAGCTTGTCCGCGTCTTGGAGTCACCCATGACTCATCACAAGTGCTCAGATTAGCGAGCTCAAGGCTTAGTGTGTCAAGAACCCGTGACCCCAGACCATCGATTCTACGTCGCTCCCCTCCGTGAAGCCAATGATGCAGAGGAGGAGGAGGAGGAGGAGGAGGGATGTTACAACCAAGTCCATGAGATAATATAACCATCAGCTGACATGTACGATCACGATGGCATGTCTCCCATGGAACGCACCGCCTTCCTCCAGTGGCATACCAAGAAAGTTCAAGAAGGAGCCTTGTTTGACTTGCAAGAAGAACTCTTAGCCTACTGCCAGAGCGATGTCGATATTTTGAGACGTGGATGCGCTGCCTTCCGACAGGAGTTCATGATGGACTGCGGCGTGGATCCCTTTGTAGAGCTGGTGACACTCCCTGTGCTCTGCGTGAAAATCTTCAATAAATGCTTTCTGAAATTCAAAACCATAGCCATCATCCCACCTTAAGGCTACCAACCCAAGAGAAGATATTCCCAGGCCTGTATGAACTGGTTATGTTATCTCATGGAGACCAACCCCGATCTGCACATCCAGCATGCCAAGAATGGGGGTGAAGAGACGTTCACGTGCTGAGAGGGTAAACATCGTTACAGTGTGGATGGCTACAATCCAGCACCGTCTATGAATTCATGGGCTGTTTCTGGCATGGGTGCCACTTCTGTTACAAGACCAAACGTGGAGAACCTCATGCCGTCCTGGGCTTGTCGATGGGAGCACATTATAACGACACCCACTATCGCCTGGACCTCTTGAAGCAACACCCTGATGTGAAGCGTATCATCACCCTGTGGGAATGCGACTTTAAAGCCCAGCAACAGTAAGACCCAGCTTTGTGCGCTATCTTGCAGGGACACTGCTGTACCAACCTACCTCCCCCGCTAAACCCTCGCGACCCCTTCTATGGAGGATGAACCAATGCCACCTGAATATGCTACGAGGCCCAAGAAGGTGAAACCATCAAGTATATCGATATCTGTTCGCTTTATCCCTACATTTGCAAGACCGGAGAGTTTCCCACGGGACACCCGACCATTCTCCAGCAACCCCCTGTGGAGAAGTTGTTTGATCTGAAAGGTCTTATCCAATGTTGTGTCCTACCCCCGACACAGCTCTACCATCCGCTACTGCCCTACAGATCGGGTGGAAAACTGTCCACTCCTTTGTGCCGTAACCTGGTCAGAGACGCCCTGCGAGCACACGGACGAAGCGAGGGCCTGGGTGGGCACGTACACCACGGTAGAACTCCATAAAGCCGTGGAGAAGTATGGCTGTGACTCAACTGAAAGAAGGTCAGTGGGTTCGCCTGCTTTTATGAAAGTCTCCTCTCCTCATCTGATAGGATCGGCACATACACGATGGGCATCTTGGATCTCGAAAATAGGCTGGCACCTACGCGATGGTCTTGCAATGTAGTGGGCTTCAAGTCCAAGAACAGGTAAGTGTAAGGCTCTCGGGTGGCGTCTTCATAGGCTTCACGCAGAAAAGGAACTTTGCCCGGAAACACGTGGCGAGTCGGACTGTCGATCTGCGATGCATCACTCGGATTTTTATAGGGGACCATGTAGTGAGCATTCAGACTAATGGTGTGATGTTTTGGGTGATTGGGCAAACAAGTTCTGAGTGAGATACAGCACAGATGTGTTTCGGTGATGATTTTTCTTGGTGTATCATCGCAACACTTCCGTTTCTTCTTTCATATTGTTGCCCAGCAAATCATCGATGACCAGCCAATACCAAAAGGCCACACCTTTTTCAGGCAAGGCACGACCGGCTTCTTAAATGCTGTGCCCAAACTCAAAAGCGACCCCTAAGCGGTCTGCCATTACTTCCAGCTCATGATGAAGCGGTTGCCATTCGCTGTACACCCACACGATGTGATGGGGTGGCGTATCCAACACCTCGGGGCGATGCATCTGCTCCATACATGATTTCACAAAGGAACTTTTTCCTGATCCCGTGGGTCCCGCAACGAACATCATAAAAGGATGGCGTAGGGTCAAAGGGGAGGTCATGACCTCTTCCTTCTCACCATGTGACGTCATCCTCCTGTGTTCGGGGGGTGACTGACACAAGGCAACTGAGCCTTGCAAGCATGGGCTGACTCTTTTTTTTCAACGAGCATGTGCACAGACATGCCAGACAGACAGATGCACAGACAGACAGACAACGTACATGACATCTCAACTCAGCCTCTACCCTCGGTTTGGCACCCTATCTGAGATGAGATCAATCAAGACGCAAAGAGTCAGTTCAATCTATCCCTGTTTAATGATGAACCATAACAAACTTCAACTTAGATACAAGGAGGGACAAGGCAATCAAGGCCAACAAGGCAATACAATGCGATACAATGCGAAAAAACGGATGACAGCCCTCATCACAGTCATCACACTTGTCTGCCCAATGATGCTGGTGGTACTGTTACGGCTGGTGTTGCTGCTTCTGCATCTGAGGCTGACCATTGTCCAGAGAAATGGAATCCACCACTTTTTGGAGGGTATAGTTATTCTTTCTTGTTGGGTATAGGTCACCGACACTATAGCTTCGTAGGGGCCATTCAAGGGCTGGATCAAACATTGGAGGTACCACATGAAAGTAAGTGTAAATGAACTGGTTCATCTCACAGAGTACAGAATGGGCCACGTAAGACAAATCTTGTTCTGCATAAGGCCTGCCAGACACCCCCAAATGTTGACCCTTAATGCACTCAGTGGACACTCTGGTAAAATTTGACTAGAGTATACATTCAAAGTACCAGATGAAAGTAAGTTTAGATGAACAGGTACATGTTACTGAGTACAACACGGCCCATACCTGACAAATTTTCCTCTGCATAAGGTCCGCCAGACCCCCCAGAGAGGGTCCCAAAATTTAAGGTATCACATGGAACCAACATAAAATGAACTATTACACTCTACTTATTACAAAATACCCATTGCCAGACAAATCTTCTTCTGCATAAGGCCCGCCAGAGGATTTGTCTGGCAATGGGTATTTTGTAATAAGTAGAGTGTAATAGTTCATTTTATGTTGGTCCCATGTGATACCTCCAATGTTTAAGCCTTATGCAGAGGAAGATCTGTCTGGTGTGGCCCATTCTGCACTCTGTGATATGAACCTGTTCATTCAAACGTACCTTAATATGGTACAATCGATATACACTCTCTCAAAAAAGAAACGCAACCCCAGTCTGAAAATGTGAGAAAACCCCAAGAAGAAAAATATTGATTGTAAATACAATTTTTCTGATATGCACTTATACCATGTACACTGTTTATTAACGTAACCGCCCAAACACACCAAATTTCGTGCACAAGGGCATTTTATTGTTACTTTTATCATAGCGAGCAAAATTTTCACGTGGCCCATGCCAAAAGCCTCATGCACGTGCAATTCATGGAAAGAGCAGTAGAAGTATAGGTTTATAAAAGACACGTGTTGATTAGCGATTCACTCTATCATTTTCACCGAAAGACAAGGTCGAACATGCCACAGTCGAGTGCTGCAGATCGAAATATCGCCATTGGTCGTATTGAGGCCGGACAATGCTTTGGAAACGTTGCCCGGCACCTCAATGTTCATAAAACAACGATTTCCCGACTTTGGAGCCGATACACCCAGTTTCATGCAACTGAAGATCGCCCCAGAAGTGGTAGGTCAAGGGTTACCACACCACCTCAGGATCGATTCATCCGGGTCACCCACCTACGTAATCGGCTAGCCACATCTACCGTCACTGCAACACAGGTGCCAGGTTTGAGAAGAGTGTCCGCACAAACAATTAGGAACCGTCTACGAGAGGCCGGTCTACGTGCAAGAAGACCACTTATTGGACCTGTTTTACGCCACGAACATCGACGCCAACGACTCAGGTGGTGCACCAACGTTCGGATATGGACCCTCAGAAACTGGAGGTGCGTCTGGTTTAGTGACGAATCACGTTTTCTCCTACAACGCCGTGATGGAAGACAGCGTGTCTATAGAAGAGGAAACGAACGTTTTGCCCCGAACTGTGTTCGGCAGGTCGACAGATTTGGAGGAGGGAGCGTCATGGTGTGGGGAGCCATGTCTTACAACCAAAGATCAGACTTGGTGATCGTTCGTGGCAATTTGACAGCCCAGCGCTATATCAATGACGTCTTACAGCCTCATCTTCTGCCGATTGTCGACCAACAGAGGGAGCTCTATCAACACGACAACGCCCGGTCGCACACTGCTCATGCAACAGTGAATTTTCTCCAGAATTCTAACGTCAACGTGTTACCATGGCCCTCCCGATCACCAGACATCAACCCAATCGAACATCTTTGGGATTATCTGGACCGACGAGTACGTGCACGTACACCGCTGCCGCAGACGTTGGATGCACTAGCCATTGCACTGCAGGAGAAGTGGAGAGCAATCCCTCATGAAAGAATCCGGCATCTAATCCGTTCTGTTCCTAGGAGGTGTAATGCTGTGATCGCAGCTCGTGGCGCTCATACGAGGTACTGAGAAAGACACCCCCTTGCGTCAAGTCAATCTTAGTGAGAGAACTGTCGAAGTCTGGACTTAAACTTGCATAACTGTACTGCCACCATGCCAAATTTCATATTGTTGTCTTCAATAATAAATGTGTTATAATAACTTGAATATTGATATAAACATCTTGAAAATATAGGGGTTGCGTTTCTTTTTTGAGAGAGTGTATATTCCAGACCAATTTTACCCATGTATACCTGAAGGGTCAACTTTTTGTGGGTGTCTGGCGGGCCTTATGCAGAAGATGATTTGTCTGGCAATGGGTATTGTGCAATAAGTAGAGTGCAATTGTTCATTTTATGTTGGTTTCATGTGGTACCTCCAATGTTTAACCCGGCCCAAATTTTGGGACCCTCTCTGGGGGGTCTGGCGGACCTTATGCAGAGGAAAATTTGTCAGGTATGGGCCGTGTTGTACTCAGTAACATGTACCTGTTCATCTAAACTTACTTTCATCTGGTACTTTGAATGTATACTCTAGTCAAATTTTACCAGAGTGTCCACTGAGTGCATTAAGGGTCAACATTTGGGGGTGTCTGGCAGGCCTTATGCAGAGGAAGATTTGTCTGGCGTGGCCCATTCTGTACTCTGTGAGATGAACCAGTTCATTTACACTTACTTTCATGTGGTACCTCCAAAGTTTGATCCAGCCCTTGAATGGCCCCTTCTTTTGGGGGGCCAGGGGTCACACACAGCAGGGGCTCCCTGGCAGACATCCATATATGAATATGTTGGGTTACACAGTAAATGTTCCTGTGTTCGGATATTGGTACCTTGTTCATTTGACCAAAGTGCTCTGGGCTGCTGCTCTACCCCTCCCTCTTCTGTTTGACAAAGCGGTAGTAGACGTTGTCATCCCTGCGATACATGATGGTGTTGCTGCTTGGACCGTTCAGTGAAAAAGTGATGGCCAGAGAACGTCGGTCATATTTAAAGGCACTGAAACTTCTCATTGGTGAAGAACCCGACCTTCTCATTGGTTGGTTTCTGTCCCACACAGCACCCTGTGTAGCTCACCCATTGTGTTTCTTTTCCATAGGGTCAGGCTTGTATCAGAGGGCCACCCAGGGCGGAGACGGTCTCTGATTGGTCCAAAACCCTAGCTTCTCATTGGTCAGATTTCAATCCTGTTTTTAGTCTCTCGAAGTGGTGTATGTCGATCCACTTTCGGTCCGTTAGTTCATGGCTTCATGGATGGAAGTGAGCAGGGCATGGTACTCTCTCTAACCATGTCTGTCTTCCAAATAAAACGCCAACAGCCAACACAGCATGAGGTACATCATGAAAAAAAAATGGTCTAGTCGTCTCTGTACCCAAAGGGAAGCATGTCCACAGGCAGACCTGTGGTTTCATCGTAGACGATCCATCGCTTGTCGTAAACGGCAACGGTAGTCTTTTCGGATGGGTTGGGTCACAAGATTGTTCCCATGCCGAGGTCCTTTACGAACAAACTGATGGGGGTAATGCAAGCTGATTTTCTCCCCCTTTTTCATAGGCCGTTGTCCCAGTATCAATCCTTTCATGGTGTCAAAGTTGAGGTGTTGTTGGTTTCTGTAATTCAAGGTGAACCCTCGCACTTTGCAGACCATCGGGTCTTGGGTTCATTAACTCATAGGCATAGTTTTGGGACCTCCTGACACAAACGTCTTGATGGTGTGTCCGCACAGTTCGTCTGTAAACTCACCCAACGAATGGCCCAGCTCTGGATTCGTTTCGTGGGGTCGATGAATGTAAATGAGGCTGTCGGTGTCAAAGTACAAGGCCCTGTGACCCACCAGGGTGAGGGTCTTGTACAACTCTAGACGTGCTTGTGCGGTGACCCAAGCAGCTATGGCGGCTATCGAAATGAGGGTGAGGGGTTTGGAATTCTTCCTTGCGGGTATAGGTCACCTCAACCATATGTTCGTTGACGACGGTGATATCGTCGATGGTATTTCGTTCATCTCTCCACAAAGCAAAGGACTGCGCAGATTCGTTCATATAGACGGTTCGACTATAGTCTAAGCGCTGTCCGAACTTGCCCCGGAGCGAATTAAGACGGAGCTTGGTCTTAGCACGGAGTCCTGGGTTTTTCTTAATGTTGTCCTTGTCCAACCGGATGCCTTCTTTCCCATAGATCTCCTCGATGTAAGCATCGTGATAGGTACATCCCTCGGGGTATCTGCTGGCTTCAAGCTTCAGCTTTAAATAACGGTCAATATAGCTGTCAAAGGGTCCTTCTTGCTGAGTCTCGGGGTCATACTTAGCAAAGGTGTCGAAATGCCAAGCTTCGTAGATCTGAAGCACTTTGTAGCCATACTTCTTCACGGCTTCATGGAGTTCTACGGCGTTGTACGTGCCCACCCAAGCCCTCTCTTCGTCCGTGTGCTCGCAGGGTGGGTCTCACTGGGTATCGGCACATGTATGTAGGGCAGTAGCGGATGGTAGAGCTGTGTCGGGGGTAGGACACGACATTGGATAAGCCCTTTCAGATCTCCACAGGGGGTTGCTGGAGAATGGTCAGGTGTCAGTGAGTGTCATCCCCTCTACAAAGGGATCCATGCTATCCATCCTGATGGAGTTCTGTCGGGAGGCAGCACATCCACGTCTCAAAATATCGACATCGCTCTGGCAGTAGGCTAAGAGTTCTTCTTGCAAGTCAAACAAGGCTCCTTCTTGAACTTTCTTGGCATGCCACTGGAGGAAGGCGGTGTGTTCCATGGGAGACAAGCCATCGGGATCGTACATGCCGGCTGATGGATAGGGACCTCTGTAGGTCTGGTTGGCAAAGTGAGGAAAATACCCTTTCTTCAGTTCATTCAGTTCAAAGGTCTCTGGAAATGTTTTCAGCGCCCAGGGTATGAAATTGTAACTGTCTTCGAAACACAACCGCCCAACTGTCACCTGCAGATTTAGGTAAGACTGACATGCACCAACATATCATTGACACTGGCAACCACCAACCCGTTAAGAGTAGACCATATCGTCAATCTCCTCATCTCCAAAAAGTCACTGAAGAACTTATAGATGATTTTCTGAAGTATGATTTGATCGAGGAGTCAACTTCTATGTATTCAGCTCCCATTATCCTAGTCAAGAAACGTGATGGCTCATATAGATTTGTTTGTGACTACAGAAAGTTGAATTCTGTCACTTTACCAATGTCATGGCCTCTTCCTGTTTTTGATGATGTTGTTGATAACATCGCCAATGCACAAGCTTAGATCTTCTCAACTTTAGACCTTGCTAATGCTTCTTCCAAGTGCCATTTCATGAAGATTCAAAGCATAAAACTGCTTTCGTCACCCATCAAGGCCTTTATCAATTCAAACGATTGCCCCAAGGTTTGACAAATTCTCCAATTTGTTTTCAACAGCTCATGAGCAAAGTGCTACGAAAATTGCTTTTTAAGGTTGCGCTGATCTACATTGATGATTTAATAATTTACAGCAAAAACTTTGAAGAGCATCTCCAACATTTGGAGCAAGTATTTTACTATCTGAAACAGGCAAAATTAACACTAAAGCCATCCAAATGCAATTTTGCAACAGACAAAGTTTCTTTTCTGGGTCATGTTTTATCATGTGGAGGTGTTCAAGTTGATGACAAAAAGATTGAAGCAATTAGAACCTTTCAAGTGCCCAAATCACAAAAGCAGATTGGCTCCTTCTTAGGTCTCACAAACTTCTACAGGAAGCATGTGAAAAATTACGCTCACATAGCGCTTCCACTGAATGCCTTGCTAAAGAAGCATTCAGAGTCAGAAGTAGGAAAGAAACCAAAGTTCCAATGGTCACTTGAGTGTGATCAGGCATTCAATACACTCAAATATGCTATGAGTAATACACCTGTTCTGGCTTATCCAAATTTTGACAAAGAATTTCTTCTCGCAACTGATGCCAGTGATATGAGCATAGGTTTTGTTTTGAGTCAAAAAGATGAGAAAAATAATGAACATCCAATAGCTTTTGGTGGTAGAGCTCTTCATGGCAGCGAAAAGAACTGGAGCATTACAGAAAAGGAAGGCTTAGCCCTAGTTGAAGCAATTAGATCCTTTCGTCCATACCTTGCAAATTCCAAATACACAGTCTACACTGATCATATAGCATTGAAGTGGCTGAAATCCATCAAGGGTGCCACAGGTAGGTTAGGGCGATGGTCTTTGGAACTTTCTACCTACACTTTTGACATTGTTCATCGCAGCGGCAAAGCCAATGGGAATGCCGATGCTCTCTCACGTAGGGAATATGGGGGAAAAAAATTAACTGTAATGATCAGACAGAAGAAGATGCTGAGAAAACAGTCTTCTCAGTAACTTCAACTCAGCAAAGCAAATCAACTAGCAGTACCACAATCTTGCCAAACACCCATTCATCCACACAGGTCACACAGACAACTCAGACTGAGGATATTTGCACACCTATTGTCAATCACTTAGAATCAGACACACAGACAACACATTGGTCAGTCACCTTTGAATATGAAGAGGATTATCAGTCAGTACCAGTTAATGTTGTCGCAGCCTTACATGCTACAAATGCTGATGTTACCCAAGACACATTGGTTGAAGTAAGTATGAAAGAACATCCAAATTTATGTCACCTACAAAGGATTTGTCCAGATTTCATCCAAATCTTTGACTACAAAGAGGATGATGTCCTTCCACAAAATGAAAAGGATCGTCAAAAGATTCTTATCGAAGCCAATACTTTTGAAATTGATGAAGGCATCCTATACAGATTTGTTCCACAAAGACAGAAAGGCCATGCAGACAAGTTCATTAAACAGCTGGCAGTCCCAAGAACCCTCAGGAATCAAGTCCTCCAATCCTACCATGACTCAGAGTTCGGCGGTTGCCACCATGGGAAAGAAAGGATGCACAACACCATGAGACCTAAGTACTATTGGCCCAAAATGTACAGTGATATTGCTACTTATGTCCAGACGTGTGAGGTATGTCAACAGACCAAGAAGCACTACCATGGCAAGAAGGCACCACTTCGTCCACTACCTGTAGAAGAGGTCTTCACCCGATGGCACATTGACATTCTCGGTCCCCTGCCAACAACACCAGATAAGTACAAGTACATTTTGGTCATCACAGATGCATCATCTAGATGGTGTGAAGCCTTTCCACTTCGGACCCAAGAAGCCAAAGAAGTAGCAGATGTTCTCGTCAGAGAAATATTTTGTCGGTATGGCGCTCCAAGGACCTTAATTTCAGACAGGTCAGAACTTCATGTCCAAACTTATCAAAGCAATTTGTGAACTTTTGGCAATTAAATTTATCCACACCAGCCCAAATCAAGAAAACAACCCGACGACAGCCAGGTACAACCTCCAAGTCCAACATCAGGTAATCAAACCAAGGATATCCCTCAGGTTTTCAATCCAGAGGACATCCACTCAAATGTTAGTTTCAAGAGAGCAAATGGCAAAATCTACTACAGAGTAAAATGGAAGGATCCAGAAAGAGGAAACACATGGGAGTATGGCAGCAGCATTCCAGACTCCATTCGGAGAGAATTTCACCTCAAAAGAAGTATGTCAGGAAAACGACGAAAACGTCCACTGAAGAATCATAAGTTTTTCGACCAAAAGGAATCAGACAATAAATCAGTCAATGTTCTGTCAGGGAATACAATGTCAGGAAATGTCGAGCAAGACAACACCAAACCATGCATAGAATTAGACGTCAAACCATATCCGTTTTTTCCAAAACACCTACGAAAAGTAGATCATGAAATAGAAAGAGTTATGGGCATTGAAATTATTCAAGGAGACTGCTATGTCAAGGTCTCATATAAAGATGTTGATGATTACCACACATGCTATTTTGAAAGTGTTCCTCCCCACCTCATACAGCGCTACCTTGATGATAGCTGGAAGGATCTCTCTGAGTGGTCCTGTGAAGAAGATAATCCTCCATATTATCCGTCTCAACTACCAATTTATAAATCCAAAAGGATTTTTTTTCCAGACAAAGACTTTGGAAACATCAACACATTTAGATACCATGCTACAAACATACACTATAGACGCAGTCTACCGTTTCAGGATCAAATCCCTATATATGTCGATAGCTGCCAATTGAACAAATTCTTGACCAAAATACAAAATCTCCTGAATAAACGGTGCAAGTCACTAAACAGCTATTAGCTGTATCTTGTTATGTTTACTTGTGTCCAGTCTTTTCACTATGGGTCGCCAGTTGAGAACAAATGGCATCAGCCTGATCATCTGAGTTATTTGTATCACAACAAATTTTCAGCATTGACCTGATCAACCAATCTCAAAAACAAAGTGAAACGAACCGAAACCGTACCAAAGCGAATCAAACCGTATAGCGAACCGAATGAAACCAAACCATACTGCGAATTGAACCAAAACCGTACCGAAGCAAATCAAACTATATAGCGAACCGAATGAAACTGAGCCTAATCGCATTGAACCGAATTGAAACGAATGAAAATCGAAGCGAAATGACGTGAAGCGAAACAAACCAAATTGAAATAAAGCAAACCTAACAACCGAAATGAACCAAAACAAAGAAAACGCAAACCAAATAGTTACGAAAACTAACAAATAATTCTAAAAAGGATATACGTAAGTTCTAGCACCTTTTGTATGCCTTATTAGTGTAATAAATCAATACACTTGTTATATGCACATGCACATATGTGTATATATAATGCGTCTAATGATTGTATCCAAAAATAGAAGGATATTTTATAAAAAAATTAAAAAATTTCATGATATACTTTTGTAATTTGCTGCCAATACATTCTTCCTGGTCATGTACCATTTAGTAATAATTATGTACTGATCTTTTACATCATAATTATCATATTTGTTTTATTTTCTAGTTATTACAGACAAACTGAGGAAGTATTTATATATGACATATTATTTGAACATGCTAACTCTCTTTTCTTTGTTTCCATGTAAAACCTCCATGGACACAGCCAACTATCCTAAACCTCAAGCCAGGATGTGGAACTCAAGGCCTCTTACATCACCCATAAACCACCAGTACAGAGTGCCAAGACAAGCCAGCTCCACATCCTGATTCCCTGATGACAGCAGAAAGATCATTTACATCATGTTTCGTTACCAAAGAGACTCTATAATAATTATTATTCACTACTACCAGTTTAACTTTATACATTGTCCATCTAAGCCTTAATTATTTTTATTTTACATGTTTGGGGTCCAAACTTTTTCAGACGGAGGGGAAGTTATCATGGGATAACATTTATACTAAGTTATCCTATAATAATTATATCCACATCAAGTGCTTTTATGAGGGATAACATTTATACTAAGTTATCCTATAATAATTAGATCCACATCAAGTGCTTTTATGAGTTATCATGGTGTAATATTTATACATCATTTCATATAATTATAGTTTAGTTTTATGAGTTATCATGGTGTAATAATTATACATCATTTCATATAATTATAGTTTAGCAAGTAATAATTATCATTAGGTAAAAGGCATATATAAAATATCAGTAGTTTCAGTTAAAGCTTTTTAAGATGGTTGCTAGCCTAAGGTAATGGGAGCGCGTCTTCTAGACATACTATTCAATAAGACAAGAGTTACGTCTACATAGTTTAATTGATTTGACGCTTTTAGATAAATGCTAGCCTAAGGTATCAAGATCCCATCTCCCAGACAAAGGATATTTATTTAAGTATATCTGTCATCACCTACCGGGGTATATTAGAATAACATTACTTCAATTAAGACTCATTAAGGATTAGCCCCCATACAAGCTCTTCTATAGTGCATTAAGGATTAACCCCCATACAAGCTCGTCTATAGGGCATTAAGGATTAGCCCCCACACAAGCTCATCTATAGTGACACCCTAATCTCTTTCAAAGCATCCAGTAAATATGTCAACAAGATTAGTACCAGTCCAATAGGATTAACAGGATTTAGTATTCCCCTCTGTCTAGCCATCCATTTAGCTTAGGACACAACCAATCGTGTATCAACCAATCACATTCCTTTTTATTGTTCAAATTTTTGTTAAATACATACTGTAGGCAGGTTTTAGGCAGAGAAGGGGTTTGACTCTCTTACCAAGCAGACCTCTCTCCCACAGCCCACAGTGTGTACCGACTCTCTGTGGCACCCTCAGTTTTTTTCTAAGATATTGTAAATTGTTAATTGTTCTTGTAAATAAAATTGTGATTAGTCTCCTGTGACTCTGGCTCTTTGCTGACTAATTCCCCAAGAAAACCAGCACGTCATTTGGAAGGTATTGTTCACCCAGAACAGTTCCATGATAGTTTAATAAAATACATACAGAAGGAAAATGTTAAGCAGAAGGGGTTTGTTACTAACCAAGCAGATCTCTCTCCCACAGCCCAGAGGGTTGTACCGACTCTCTGTAGTACCCCAGCTATTTCTAAGATATTGTTAATTGTTCATTGTTAATTGTTCTTGTAAATAAAATTGTGATTAGTCTCTTTGCTGACTAATTCCCCCACGAAAACCAGCACGCCATTTGGTAGGTTTTGTTCATCCGAACAGAACCATAATAGGACCATAATAATTTGGCGGAGAATCATCGATTTCGGAACCACGGAGCCCAGGAACTAACTACGACCAGCTACAAGAACCCATTGGAGGACATGTTCAACCGTGATCATCTGATGGAATAACAAGCAAGCTGCACCCACCTCTGACCTCAACACTGGATTAAAGACAACCAACTTCTCCAAAGACACCAACCAAGGAAGAAAACGTCTTCAAATATTGTAAGTACTTCATTACATTGTTGATTACCGTACTTGTCTTTCTTTAATTTAGTACGGTACATACTAATAGGTGTCATGGCAAATATGGAGTCTGGAATGGAAAGTAACTTTGTAAGTGAAATTCCAACAGTGTCTTTAGTAACACCCCTTGCCAAAAGTGTAATTCAGGCAAAATTTGGCACAAAAACAACAAATTGTTTAGTAGATACAGGGGCATCCATTTGTTGTATTTTGTCTGCTTTTCTTAGCACAGCTTTTGAAAGCCTTACTCTTGGAAACTCGCCCTTTCCACAGGTTAAAGGTGTTGGCGGCGAATTGCATAAAGTGTTAGGTTCAGTTGTGTTAGATTTTGTCATTGAGGATCAGGAATTTTCTCAAAGATTTTATGTTCTGCCTACACTTCCAGAGGCAGTGATACTAGGTGAGAACTTCCTTGATCACAATGATGCAGTCTTAGATTATAGCTGTCATTCCTTGATACTTAACAACAGCACCTTAGATAGGAAATATATCAATTTCATAGCCAATTCAGTGCAAATCCATAATTTGTGGATTAGCAAAAACAATAGATCAGATTTACATCCCCCCTCAGAGTGAAATTCATTTCAAGGTTAGACTATCAGAGGCCAAAGAGGATTCCCTCATCCTCATTGAACCCATTGCTTCCCTCACTGCTCATCCTGAAGTAGCAGGTGGTAGAACTCTTTCTAAAGCAAAAAGCAAAACTGCTACATTTAGGCTTATGAATCCTTCCCAAAAAGAAAATGCTCTAGACAAGGGTACAGTTGTAGGAAAATTTAGTTACATTGACAAAGAATCTGTTTATGAAATAGACTTTGACCAACCATTCATAAGTACTGTTAACACCAACAATGAGAAGAGAGACAATAACACCAGGGACTAAAGTGACGTCCAAAAGAAACTTTACCAGTGTTTGAAATCACTCTTGCTCAAAAACAACAAAACATACATGCATGAAGTAAAGTGTATTGAGAAGATCAATATATCAACATAATCAACACTGAAAATGACAATCATACCGAGACCAAGAATAACGTCAGAGCTCCCCAAAGTTGGGTGTGGTACAAAACTCAAGCTTTCAGAATCATGGACAAAAGGCAGAGTACATAAACAATCGCTCACGTTCAATAACAAGTCATTAGTAGCGTGTGTGACCACCAAATGCCTCAAAACACGCAAAAACTCTTCGACGCACAGAAAAAGCCAGTCGTCTGATGAGGTCACGTGGGATTTGACGCCATTCTTCTTGGAGGGCCAAGATCAGTTCTTACCGGTTGGCTGGAGAGTGTGGTCGTTGTCGAACACGACGATCCATCAAGTCCCAGAAGTGTTCTATGGGGGACATGTCGGGTGAGCGTGCAGGCCACAGCAGGCCGTTGGCGTTGTTGGCTGCGAGGAAGTTAGTGACAATTCTGGCTGTATGGGCTCTAGCGTTGTCATGCCGATAAATGACACCACGTGGCGGCTGTTGGAGAAATGGTAGGACAACTGGACGAAGAATGTTATCCATGTAACGCTGAGCTGTCAAGTTTCCGTCAATGATGACCAGCGGTGTCCTCTCCTGCCAAAAGATCACTCCAAAAACCATGATACTCCCTCCACCATATGGTACGACCTCCTGCACGCAACACGCCGCCGTTCGTTCACCCCTTCGGCGGTAAACACGTTGTCTTCCATCAGCCCATAACATACAGAATCGACTTTTGTCAGTGAAGACAACCCTCTGCCAGTCACATCATTGCCAACGTTGTACATTCCGGGCCCATCTCAATTGCAGACGACGATGTTGTGCTGTCAATAGCTGTCCTCTGTATGGTCTAAAAGCCCTGATTCCATGAGCCCTGAGTCTCCTGGCCACTGTCTGTCGACTAACCCTGTGACCTAAGGCATTTGTCGCCGATGACGTCACTGTCAGGAAGCGATTTCGGAGGTGCAAGGTACGCAAGTACCGGTCATCATGGGGCGTGGTCACCCTGGGTCTGCCTGTCAGCGGTCCGTCCTGTCTGTCTGTAACGTTGCATCAAGTTGGTAACGGCAACACGGGAGCAACTGAAGGTTCGTGCAATATGGGCGTGGGTGGCTCCCATCTGTACCATACCCAAGGCTCGTTCACGTTGTTCGACTGTGAGTCGTGGCATTTCTTTTGTGTTTTTTATCACTGTGGATGTCTGACTTGCCGTTGCAATCCTTTTATACCCTTACCCGCACGTGCATTTGCAGTTGTCCGTGGTGCACATGTTTTTCACTTTTTGCGTGTTATCTCGCAAACATGTAACAGACGATTAACATTTTCTGCAGACACTATTGTTGTATTTAGGTTATGTGTTTTAGATAGACTTCATCGGAAAAAAATTTATACTTTGTCTGAAATTTATATTTTCAGTTGGTAAAGTTTCTTTTGGACGTCAGTTTATGTTAAAATTGCACATGAATTAGGATTGGATTTGACCTATACACAACTGACTCCAGACCAACAATACAGACTCCTTAGATTTTGGGGACAAAATAGAGACATGTTTTCAACCAGTCTTGCAGATTTAGGAAAGACTGACATGCACCAACATATCATTGACACTGGCAACCACCCACCCGTTAAGTGTAGACCATACCGCCAATCTCCTCATCTCCAAAAAGTCACTGAAGAACTTATAGATGATTTTCTGAAGTATGATTTGATCAAGGAGTCTACTTCTATGTATTCAGCTCCCATTATCCTAGTCAAGAATCGTGATGGCTGATATAGATTTGTTTGTGACTACAGAAAGTTAAATTCTGTCACTCTACATATGTCATGGCCTCTTCCTGTTTTTGATGATGTTGTTGATCACATCGCCAATGCACAAGCTAAGATCTTCTCAACTTTAGACCTTGCTAATGGCTTCTTCCATGTGCCATTACATGAAGATTCAAAGCATAAAACTGCTTTTGTCACCCATCAAGGCCTTTATTAGTTCAAACGATTGCCCCAAGGTTTGACAAATTCTCCAATTTGTTTTCAACAGCTCATGAGCAAAGTGCTGAGAAAATTGCTTTTTAAGGTTGCGCTGATTTACATTGGTGATTTGATAATTTACAGCAAAAACTTTGAAGAGCATCTCCAGCATTTGGAGCAAGTATTTTACTATCTGAAACAGGCAAAATTAACACTAAAGCCATCCAAATGCAACTATGCAACAGACAAAGTTTCTTTTCTGGGACATGTTTTATCATGTGGACGTGTTCAAGTTGATGACAAAAAATTGAAGCAATTAAAACCTTTCCAGTGCCCAAATCACAAAGCAGATTCACTCCTTCTTTGGCCTCCCCAACTTCTACAGGAAGTATATGAAAAATTACGCTCACATAGCGCTTCCACTGAATGCTTTGCTAAAGAAGCATTCAGAGGCAGAAGTAGGAAAGAAACCAAAGTTCCAATGGTCACTTGAGTGTGATCAGGCATTCAATACACTCAAATATGCTATGAGTAATACAACTGTTCTGGCTTATCCAAATTTTGACAAAGAATTTCTTCTCGCAACTGATGCCAGTGATATGAGCATAGGTTTTGTTTTGAGTCAAAAAGATGAGAAAAATAATGAACATCCAATAGCTTTAGGTGGTAGAGCTCTTCAGGGGAACGAAAAGAACTGGAGTATTACAGAAAAGGAAGGCTTAGCCCTAATTGAAGCAATAATATCATTTAGTCCATACCTTGCAAATTCCAGATTCACAGTCTACACTGATCATATAGCATTGAAATGGCTGAAATCCATCAAGGATGCCACAGGTAGGTTAGGGCGATGGTCTTTGGAACTTTCTACCTACACTTTTGACATTATGCACCGCAGCGGCAAAGCCAATGGGAATGCCGATGCTCTCTCACGTGGGGAATACGAGGAAAATATTAACTGTAATGATCAGACAGAAGAAGATGCTGAGAAAACAGTCTTCTCAGAAACTTCAACTCAGCAAAGCAAATCAACTAGCAGTACCACAATCTTGCCAAAAACACATTCAACCACACAGGTCACACAGACAACTCAGACTGAGGATATTTGCACACCTATTGTTAATCACTTGGAATAAGACACACAGACAACACATTGATCAGTCACCTTTGAATATGAAGAGGATTATCAGTCAGTACCAGTTAAGGTTGTTGCAGCATTACATGCTACAAATGCTGATGAGACATTGGTTGAAGTAAGTATAAAAAAACATCCAAATTTACGTCATCTACAAAGGATTTGTCCAGATTTCATCCACATCTTTGACTACAAAGAGGATGATGTCCTTCCTAAAGATGAAAAGGATCGTCAAAAGATTCTTATCAAAGCCAATACTTTTGAAATTGATGAAGGCATCCTATACAGATTCGTTCCACAAAGACAGAAAGGCCATGCGGACAAATTCATTAAACAGATGGCAGTCCCAAGAACCCTCAGGAATCAAGTCCTGCAATCCTACCATGACTTTGCTGACTAATTCCCCCAAGAAAACCAGCACGCCATTTGGAAGGTTTTGTTCATCTGAACAGAACCATAATAAGACCATAATAACACACTAAGTATGGATGTCCCTCATCTGAGCACTTGTGATGAGCCATGGGTGTCGCCAAGACGCGGACAAGCTGAAAACAAGTCGGGCACCTGTGAATCGATTGACAGGCACTGGGTTTTCCCTCTTGACAGTTACTGCAGATGTTGGGTGTAACAGTGTTGATTTTGGAACCATCGGTGACATGTCAAGCAAAGGATCCCGTGATCTTCCTGGGGTCCGCAATAGCCAGAATGGAGGCAGCGGTGGCAGCGGTATTGCCTGGTGCAGGGATGTTTTTCGGGATGATCATAACGGTGGTCGCAGAGTTCGCAGTAATGGTAAGACTCATAAAAGGCTGTCATGGAAGCAATCACATCGTAGTGGTGATCATGATGGAATAAATGCAGCTCGGTGGGGTGTTGGGTGGAGCCTCATCACACTTGTACATCAGTCTCCGGTCCACCTCTTGACTGTAGACTTTCAGTTGATAGTTGATTTGGGCCAAGGCACGTCCCACATGTGCTAGGTAGTCCAGGCCCTGACAGGGGCCTTCAGGAATGCCAAGGTGCTGAAACAAGACCCGTGCTCGTATGCCTTGAACGTCGCCTTTATCCGTTTTCTTCAATCTCTTTCTCTGGTTGGTCCATTCTTTGGTCAGAGGATTGAGCTTCTGGGCATTATGTTGTGCCACCACAAGGGCCCTTCCCAAACAGGATTGATCTTCGTTCTTGATCCGTACAAGGCCCCTTTTGCATTTTAACCACGATTTCACTCCAAACAGATGGTGACCACCTGATCCTAACCTGTCGGGATCTGCTACGTGTACTAAGGTCACAACCATGGTGGCATCGATGGCAAGGGCTTTGTTGGACTGTTGGACTGTTGGACTTTTTCCACGGCATGCAAGATATCTAGGCCATGGAAATCTTCAAAGCGACAAAATGGAATCCGTATGGCAGTGTCCAAAGCGGGGTGTTTGATACCTAGACCAATACGATCCCCCTTCTGACCTGACATCTGTTGATAAAAGTCCTGGATCACCATGTCAAATAAAGGGGGTAGTTCTTTGGGAACGCGGTCCGATGGTACGGTTTCCAAGTAGTCTGGTTTGAATGTCAAACGATAAGTATGATTAGCGGTTCTTGACCGTCTGGATCGAGTAGTGTCTGTCCTCTCCAAACGGTACGGTGTACTCTGTTTGCTCGTCATGATGACCCTGAGTGCCTGATGAACATCTGCCTTTCCTTTATATAGACAAATCTTCCCCCAAATCTGGGGAAAACCCAGATCAACATCTAACCCCATCAGAAACTTCTGGAAGCTTCCAGAAACTTCCAGGAGCTTGGGTTGTCGACCAATCAGAAGGTCCGACCAGGGTCTGTTCTGGTCTCTGATTGGCCAAAACCTTCGACCAATCAGACGCTTGGGTTTTAGACCAATCAGAGGACATGCCTGTTCGGGTGTCTGATTGGTCGAACCGGGGGTTGTGCTTTCTCTCCCATGGTAAAATCCATTTCCTATTGAAAAGAAACACAAGGGTCAGTCCGTTTTGGAAAACTGGGGCTCAGGCCGGGAAACGGAACGGACCAATCAGCGCGCAGCGTTTTGGACCAATCAGCTTGCAACGATGTTTGATCCGGTCCCCCTCCTATAAAAAGGGATCCCTCAAGTGGAGTCAGTGTCACATCATCCTCATCATGTCATGTCGTATGCAAGCATCCTGCCAAGTCTCCCCGACTGGAAGAGACACCCTAGCTACATTTCTCGGAGGAAAGTCTCGAAGTAGGAGTGCCTCGGCTACATCCACTGGAAGAGGAGGAAAGGCTCCCCGTCAACAGCACCCTGACTACATCCCCCAGAGGAGAAAAAGCTACAGAAGGTATTAAGATACGTCTAGTGGAATCAGGGACAATGTCACCCTCGAAGGAGTGGGTCAGATGGTTGACTAGTGGATTATCATCAGAGGAGTGGGTCGAATGGTTGACTTGTGCACCATCAGAGTGGATAGAATCAGTGTCTCGTGCTGGCAACGAGTTCAAGCCAAAGCCACAACACCAGAAGACGCCGTGCTACAACCAAAGCACAAGATCGATACATCCAGCTGCGACACCTCAGAGACCACACTACCACAGCCACGTCTACAACCCCACAGATCCCTGGGGTACGCAGAATATCAGATCAAACGGTACGCAACAGACTGAGGGAGGCTGGACTTTTTGCACGAAAGACCTGTTCGACGTCATGTATTGACCCCATGTCATCTGGCGGACCTTCTGCTTTGGTGCCAACAGAGCGTTAGATGGGCATGTGCAAGGTGGAGAAATGTACTGTTTACTGACGAGTCCCGTTTCCTACTCACACGTGCTGATGGGCGCGCACGTGTCTACGTGTCTACAGACGTCGGGGTGAACGTTACGCCCCCAACTGTGTGCAGCCGGTTGTCCCATTTGGCGGCGGGAGTGTCATGGTATGGGCCGGAATTCATCACGGTGGTAGGACGCCTCTTGTGAATGTGGCAGGTGCATTACAGGTGTGCGTTACAGAGACTTGATCCTACAGCCTTACGTTCTTCCTCACGTCAACATTCATGGCGGACAGTTCCAGCAGGACAACGCTCGACCGCATATTGCACGTGTTTGTCAGGACTTCTTACAGCACAACAACATTCAGACATTACCTTGGCCAGCCCGGTCACCAGATTTGTCCCCGATTGAGAGCATCTGTGTTCGCAGAAGGAATCCACCACCCCAAACACTTCCAGCGCTTCTTGATGCACTTCAGCATGAATGGCAGCACATCCAACAGCGTGTTATTGACAACTTGATTGCATCTATGGGTCATCGGTGATTGATGCACGTGGTGGGCACAACCGATACTGACATTTTCTGTACCCCTGTGACATTAACTGTATCGTGTACGTGTGTCTGTCTAGGTGACACGATTAATGTTTTGAACATTTTGTACATTGATCTTCAAACAGTGTTTCAATTATGGTTTCTGTGTCCTATTTTGAAACAATCGTATTATATTACAAGTCAGTGTCAAGTTTCTTTTTTTGAACAGTATATTATATATAATTCAGATGCAATTTAAAGAGCATCTGGACATGCGGAATTATACAGTATGATTTAACACATTTAACTGTGTCTTGGGTATATTTTTAGAAGCAAGACATATGTAAAATCAAAATGATTTGATTGGTTTGTCGTAATTTCGCACATGACTTCATCGATAGGGGGACGAGTCTCCTTGCAGATTACGGAAAGGTGCGAGTGGTGACGAATGCTACGCTTATACATAGCGTGCTGAATTCCGCTAGGGGGCATTCTGGAGCCAAAAGGACCCCCAAAAATGAGTTGGACGTGAAAAGTATGGGAGAAAGTATTCTCTCGGCGTCGACTTCGTGTTGTTTGTGGGCGGGACATAAATGTCGTAAGACGTCACGTGTCTGATCATGTGACATTCCTTATATGGACTCGTTACTACGAACGCAACAACGCTTTCTTTTCAAGAATGTCTAACAGTAGGATTGTGTATGATGATTTGTATGAGTTGTGCGGGGATGAGGGGAAATTGTTGGGACTGGTTAGAGGATGTAAGTGTGATAGGACAGTTATGAGGGCCTTTCTGTAAGTGTGAAAATGGTGTGATTAGCAGGAGTGACAGCAGTATAGGAGTGTGTGGCGGTGGCGGTGTAGCAACAAGAGGTTCTAATTTATGTAATTTTGGTGGAGAAAGTTGTGTGTTGAGTAATTTTCAGGTTATTTTTAGTTTTACAGACATTCTCGTTCATTAGGGGGAATAATGCCTGTAAATCTCAGTACCCCTCAATGCCCGCGGGCCATATGTGGAGGAGGGCCCATCCGAGGAACAGAACAGTTCTGGTCCTATGGTAGGGGTCGTTACATCTTATCCAAGCCATGTTGTATGAGGTAGAGATCTGGTCATGGCAGTACAGCAATGTTATGCTCAAAATTCTGTTAAAACACGTGCAATATGTGGGCGGGCATTATTATGCTGCAACGTGACGTTACGCAGTAAATTATCTTGAACGATGTCGTCCCGGTAGGGTACGCTGTTCAAATTCCCATTAACAATGATACGTTCGGCCATGTGTTGTGATGCCACCCCATACCATTACACTTCCACCGCCAAAATGACATCTTCCTGACGCAAGGGCGTTAACTGACTATAAAAGTCCAGTTTCCCTCCTTGTCGACCGTTGGTCGCCTCTTACGACAAGCATAGTCGCCTTTTACGGCAAGCATGGGTTGCTAAAGACCCAACACCTGACAGTCATTGTGTGCTGTTCACATTGGAAAACCATGTGTGCGAGTGTCATACTCCCAACAATACGCAAACATCCAATTTGTGTCTATTTGTAAAGATCGACGTGACGTCAAGGGAGCTTTCTTTTTGCGATGAGGAATGTATTATATCACAAATTCAATTTATTAATACGTAAGATATGTAAAATTCACCATTACATCACCAAAAATATTTATTCATTTTATGATATCTAAATTTTTGTCCTGTATTATGTACTTCAGTGTGATAGACTTCTGAAGTTGAGGAAAGTGACATTTTCATTGCAGTGAACATGACACTTTAGCGGAGCCATTGTTTTACAGGAACATGTTTCGTTATAAACTTAAACTTCTCATTTAAATCTTCAATAAAGACTGTTCGTTTCACAAAGTGCCATTTTTCTTATATGACCAGCGTGTTTTATATTTAAACGAAATAATTGAATTTTCCGGTAGACAACTACACAAACAGTATATAATAAATAGGATATTCCATGTGTCGAGTGAAATATCACGTTTCTCTCATTTCATCACACGATGAGTGAAACATGATATATTACTCGACACATGGCATATACAAACTTTACAAACATGTCATTATATACCCTCTGACGTAATTTGTGGAAGTTTGTTGCAAGACTATCTGCCACATCGTCAGTGTAGTCCATTGTTGTCGTCAATTGGTTCAACAGATCTTCTTTCAAGGCACAGAGTCTAGAGTCAATCACTCGATATTTTCCCTTCCGAGCAGTGCTCTTGGGTGAGCGCCTAGCTGCTCAACCCTCACTTCTGTTAGAGATTGTTCACGTTTCAGAAGATTCACTAAGATGTTAGGGTGAGTCTTCTGGGCGCTCTTGTTCAGGTGATGATGCCATCCTTCAAGGTTGTTGTTTGTTCTGCGTCCCTGGTTTCCGAAGTGATTCCACAGGTCCTTGCTCCAAGATCCTTCTACCCATGTAGTGGTAACATAGTCCATGAAGCGCGTCACCTTGACGCCTTGAGGACTGTCTGCAATCGCATCAGCCCACACGTCTTCAACCATGTCTAGTGGCACCAAGGGAAGGGCAGAAGCTCGTCTTACAACCTTCTTCACTTCTTCAATTTGTTTTATCTCTTTCTTCACTTTTCCGTCTCCCAACACCCCAGTGTCCTCAATGTATAAGTGTTCGTTGTATACATAACGAGGGTACACATCACTGATCTTTTCATTCGCCTTCCCGGTCCCCAGTCCCTTACCCCTCCATTCGCCTTTCCGGTACTACTAGTAAATAGATTTTCGACTTCCCGGGCCGACACCGATCTACTGCACTGGGAATGAACTGAATTATTACATAAATGATAAAATGTATGTCTATATACATCTTCAAATACATGCATGATATATGATATGTTATACTATACTTGTTATATATTGACTTTGTTGCCCAGATTAAATAGTGTCCTCGTTTCATTGGTGTTTTCTTTGTAATTAACAAGTACCGGGACGGCGATCATCTGCCATAATAAGAATTTTTGTGATGACCGGGAAGGCGAACGTAATTTCTAACTCTGAGGGATTGATTTTCGCCTTCCCGGCCCATAACCAAATAAGTGCTATTAGTGCTAATTAAACCCCTACTCCAATTTACTCGCCGACTGATTGGGAGGCGCAGTTAACTTAATGTGAAAACACTATACGCTTTCAAGTTTTAAGTACCTTTACTCAATTTAAACTGAAACTGTATTTAAGAGGCCTAACATGGTGCTGTCAGATCACAATTATTCACAATGGCCTTTCGATGTGTTGCATGAGAGAAGAATGTCAGAAAACAACAACATGCTGTGATAACTGTGGCCATGTAAATAAACCATATATATTACTACAAAAATCGTTCTTATCCTTATTAAAAATAGAGGTGCCGTTTTCGCCCGACACATAGTAGCCGTTTTCGCCAAATACGGTGCCGTTTTCGCCAGAGAAATCGGTGACGTTTTGCTGGGGTGCCGTTTTAGCCTGCACCCTTCAAGCATGATTAAGTATTGTATCAAAAGACATTTAGTAAACAAGGACGTACCAAATAAAAGAACAAGCTTACAACACTTGTATAGAAGTGAAACTACATTGCACATTTGAAATTGTTCTTTTTTTGACAAAATAAAACATAATTAGGGGCGTTTTGACTTTGTCGCGTAATTAAGTGCCGTTTTAGCAGAGTCCCGTTATATCTAGCGAAATCTGAAAACGGTGTTCCTTGTCTTTCAGAGAGTTCTAGTTCCGGTTCGCACGAATGCAACATTCGCCAGAAGATTGAACACGAGTGTGGAGCTAGGTGGATCTCCATTTGACTGTACGCGAAAGTACGAAAGAAAGCTGAATATAGACATGGCTCCCCAGCAAACGAAAAAATCAAAGGTAATGTTATAATAGAACACATTTACATTATCTAACGTATCCAAGTGCGCCTCAAAATTTCGATTTGTTAACTTGACGAGAAACCACGTGGTCATGCTAAGGCTGATGTATTACCACGACCACGTAGATGAATACACAGATATATGTTGGCAGTAAGTTACGATTTACAAATTGTATTATCTGCAGCGCAACAGTCTTAAGTGAAAGATGTCACGACGATTTCTATTTTGTTTCGATCGAAGGGTTGAAATTAAGACGATACAACGACCAGTTGCCGCCATTTTTTCTATTAGGCCTATTACTGAAATATTCTGACATTAAAATATAATTATTAAGAAATACTATGGCATTTACAAATATAGAACGAGTGTGTATGCTATATGTTCAAAGTTAAGTCTCAAGACTTTCACCGATACCTCTGTGCCTGGATTCAGATATTGTGTTGGTCTCATACATGGTCATATAGTATACATGTCCAGGGGCAGCCACTAAGTCTTAAAGCTCCTTAGATGACTTGATAAATCATATCTTAGAGTGTCTGTGTATATGGAACTCCCTTATGGAATTTGTCATGTGCAAGAACTTTACAAAAAGCTGTCTGTGGGGATGTACAATATATTTTTATATATAACATTGATTAATGTGTGTTAAGGATAAAAGAATGACAAAAGAAAAATAACTGCAATACTGGCTAGTGACCAGTTATCACCATTTTTTTATGCATTATTTTAGGTCTCTAGAAACTCTGACGATAGAATCAGCTATGTCTAATTGTAAATCTTTAGGTATAGTCTGGAAGGTAATTTAAGGTACCAACGTTTACTACAATATCTGAAAAACTATCGGACCTACTCCAGTAAAAGTTGGTATGAGATTATTAAACAGTCATACATAACTGGGTATTACATTTAAAGACAATCGTTGTGTAGCGGCCATAAAATTTCCGAGTTCCGTGATGGGATTCGAACCACGGGCCTTCTGATCAGGAGTCGGACACCTTGTCCTTGTGACCAAAGGGGTTAACCCTTTTGATATTTTGGGATTTTTCAAATTTTTATTTTTTTAATTCTTATGGAATGAAGTTGGACATAGACTCAATTGGGGATGGGGGTTCGTTTCCGGGGCAGAATTCCAAAACCATTCAGTGTATTTGATCGAAACTTGGCAAATCTATCAGGCACATACTAAAGTGGTGCATTTTTTATATAAAAAATGTTTGCGAATTTTTATTTTTTACAATTTTTATGGAAAGAAGTTGGACCTAGACTCCATTGGGGAACGGGTTCGTTTCCGGGCCAGAATTCGAAAACCATTCAGTGGGTAAACAATGTATGCTTCTTAAAGAACATTCAACTGTTGACTCATTACATAGAGAATTGCACATTTACTTGTTGTTACTTTACAGACAGCCACCGGGGGGATATGTCATCTTTCTGGTGACTCTTGTTTATATAGATAACAATAGTTTTCAGTTCATTAATTCTGGAGGTGATAGTAATTTAATGCTAACTATTATTTTGCCATGGATGTAGCCATGTCAGGAGGCTGTTGGATTTGAGTGGTGTGTGGAGGCACAAAAGCTCAATGTCATTCTCCAAGGCAGTCTCCATGATGTCCAGGTGAACATGACCATCATGATTGTCCATGATCAGTTGCACAGGTTGCTGCCATCCACAGTGTGGTATGAAGATGTGATTGAACCACTCTCTAAATATCCCCCCATCAATGTAACCACTGTCAGAAACACGGTAGAGCCAGCCTGAGGGCACACCTTTTCTATAGTTCCTGAAGGGTAAGCACTTGGAAAAGATGACACCTGTTGGCAGCACCTTCCCGTCAGCGGAAATGCAGATGTTAGCCGTTATATGATCTGATGTGGTTACTTGTTGCTGGTAAATATGGGTTCCTCTCCGAGTTGCAACACATTGTCTGGAGGTCTCCTTGCCACTGAGGCCAGTTTCATCTACATTAAAGATTTGACCAGATTTATCAGGAGGCGCTCTTGCAGATTCGGATGATGTTCAAAGAACTTCCGGAACCATTTTTCACTTGGCCCAGTAACCATGTTCAGGGTTCGCCCTGACGCAGAAAACCTGCATATTTGACGCATAAATAATTGAAAATACGCTAAAAATATTTACTACTGCGTCAGTGTTGACGCAATGAAACAGCCATTACAATTAGTAAACTGGGACCTTTCCGTTTGTCAGAAAGAAAATACAGTGATCCCTAGTTACAACGCTACCTTCGGGGTCCAAATAATTGATGAGTGTTATAGATGATCAGCGGTTAACTCTTTCAACACCGTAGGCCGGTTTTCGGCCAAGAAACATGAGTCCCCAGACACCGTAAGCGGGTTAACCGGCCAAGCCGTAGTCACGTCAAAATAGTATATATTTTTATGGACCTACCTGTAATATCATTCATTTATTAAATCTATCACATTTCACAATGTCTGAAATACGTATTCCATTTCAATTTATAATTTTTTATCGATAAATTAAATAAATATTCACTATTTCCCTGCAATGTTGTTGAAAATAAAATTCTCGGACACACATTTCGACAACGGGTCCACATCGAACATGTCAAAGAGCAAAATAAAGGCGTGTTAAACAAATCTTTAAATATATTATACAAAGTAATAAATAAAATCAACAAAAATATATCTAAAAGTAATCAAGCTTAGTTAGTCTAAGTTATTATTTCCATCTTTTTGTGCGATCGCGTGTAATATAAGACATCTCAGCTTTCGTCGCCTTGAATTCTCGGCTCGGACACGATGTTTAATGCAAAAATATATGCGTGAAAAGTCTTTGTCACAGCTCGTAACCTAGCACGATACATTCACGAAGTTCCATATTTTTAATATGTATCGTGATTTCCTGCTTAAAACGTTAAGAATAACGATTTAACAAAAACCTTTCGCCAACTTCTGAAATTTATCAAACACGAGCTTGGTATCACAGCTGTAATTTGATTGGCTGCCTTAGGTCACGTGCTCAAAATTGACCAATCGCGAAACTTGTAGCAGATTTCGTCAAGAAAGCGTCATTGGAGATCAATTTTATTCCAATGAAATCACTTGTTATAACTACGAAAAAAACCAGCCGATGTTACGAGCGTGTAGATAAAGGAATAAGCTTTCTAGCGATGTGTCATTTGCCATTCTTCGACGAACGTGTTATTCATACGAAGCCTCGAAAACGGGGGTATTTCTTCTTGTTACTGAGCGGACAGCCGCTGTTATCGGGAAATGGGTATAATTCTTTTTAAAATGATTTTCCAATTACGTAAACAATGAAAATAAAACAGAAATAGGTGAGTGGATTTTATGAAATCTTATATTTGCCGAAAATCGTCAAGTTTTCGCTTCCTTGGTCCTTAATCTGGATGTTAACAACGTATTAGCTTACATTTTTTTATTTACAACGAACTTAATTAAGTTGTAAATGCATTATTTTATATAATGTGAAAAACATAACTTTCATATTTATAAACCATAGGATCAGACCTTTCAAATGGTGTATAACATGTAGTGGCAAATATATTTTACAAGCAGGTATTTTCTTTGATAAATGTTGGCTTCATCTATCACACAAGAGTCTCTGGGAACTCGGTGTCCCAGCAGTAAACACTTCTGTTTGACTGGTGTTGAAAGAGTTAACAAAGGTCGAGTCGCAGGTGGTAGACGACCAACACAACAGTATACATGCTCTGCCTAGTACCTATCACGATCTACGTTGCACTTTTCACAGTTTCCAAAAAGATTAGAATAGAAGTTATTTATGATTCATAGTGTAAAAAAAGATTTATCGAGTATTAGGCCCAATATACTTGACTTTGTGAATCAAAGATATTTATGTTACAGTTAAAATAATGAAGAATATAAAAAGTTAAAATCTTACCTTGTTTATGTTTACTTAATTTTTCATCCTGATAGCGAGATTCTGAGATTAGTTAATATGACTCCCAAAAATTGATGAATGACTCCTAATCTGAAAAGTTGGGGGTCATAATGACTCCCAATTTTTAATGTCTAGGGCAAACCCTGCATGTTGAACTTGAAGAGCGATGGTCTTCACACTTCTTTATTATGGCGACGACAAAGGTCCTTGTAATGGATCACTTATATGGAAATCCATGTTGTGCCATGTATGTTATGTAGTTAACTAAACTATCCTCCTCTAAATTTAGCATAGGTTTTGGACCACGTTTTGAAAAATCTTGAACGAGTCCATGAACATGATCATCAATATTTTTTCTTGGTACAGCATTTTGCCTTCAAGCTTGCGGAACCGTCATTTTCCTTGCCCCTTCAACACCAACAGCATTAGCCAAACTTTTGGCTGGGTATCTTTGTTTTTTTAAAAGACAGCATCGAAAATTAGATATTTAATGAATGATAATGGGTGCTATGTATTCCTCTAATATATTATCATGATTATTTCAACTCGTAATTTTAGTTAAATCTTATGTAATGGCTACATCATGTTGCATTACAAATAAAGAAGAAACACTTCTGAGCTGGATATACATGATATAGCCTTGGCCAAAAATTTCATGTGAGTAGAATCTCCTAATTAATGGTGTTTCAGATGGCATCCATTTCGGAAACCTTGACTTAGAAATTACTCTAGTAAGCTTTTTATTCAACATTTTCTAATTTGTCTATTATTGATTTGACTCAGCTTATCTTAAATTAAAAGGACTCCAGGGTTTAATGAAAAATGAAGCTCTGCATGTTGCATAGCCGTTGAGTATGTAGTTTAAGATAGGGTTGTTAACGGGACAGTCTTTGGTTTTGTTTTTGGAATAACCAAAATTATGTGATGTTTGTTAATTGAATAATGATAATCCGAATAAGAAACATGACTATTAAGTTATGAAACTCAACCATATGTTTTCGTTATGTCTAATGCCTATTGTATATAGCAAGTGACTGGTTGTTGTCTGCTGTATTCTATCGTCTGCTGACGGAGTGTGTATCAAATGTAGTCAGGATTCATACTGTTTGCAAATGCAACATAGCAGTTCCCTGATCTGATAAATTATGTGTACTGGATCTGTGAGGTGTAAACTCGGCAATATAATGTTTGTCATAAGTTTCTTCAGACTATCACCTTAATAAATGATGTCTGCCTTGTGCTTACCAACAGTTAGTTAGTTACAGTTAGTCATGGTTTGTCGAACAGGCCCACTATTGGAGGTAGTGTAGTACATCTACTGTACCAACATTCAAATAATTCTTGATAGACTAAATTTATTTGTCATCATGTGAGTTGGCAGTTTATCGTCTATTTGGGCCTATGACATGACAAGTCTTCTCCTGATGTTCTGGTTCCTTTTTTGACATTCTTCTTTAATGCTATATTTGATTCTGCATATTTTCCCTCATCTTGGGCTGTTGGCCACATTGTTCCTATATATAAGAAAGGCGATGCCAATTCTCCCACTAATTATAGGGGTATCACTATCTTAAGTGTATTCAGTAAACTTTATATTTCTATTTTAAACAGAAGACTTCAGTTTTGGTCGGAATCCTATGATAGACTAGTAGAGTCTCAGGCTGGTTTTAGGAGTGGATATTCCACAACTGATAATATTTTTGTTTTATATTCAGTAATAGAGAAATATTTGGCTAAGAAACGAGGTGTGATTTATGCCTTGTTTGTTGATTTTGCCAAAGCCTTTGATTCCATAGATAGATCCAAATTGCGTATGGTACTATACAAAAATGGTATTTCTCCGAAAATGTTCTGTTGTATACAGTCAATTTATAAACAAGTTTTGGCATTGGTCAAATACAATAACTCATTTTCTGATATGTTTAGCTGCAGTAAGGGAGTTCGTCAAGGATGTGTCCTTAGTCCCATTTTGTTTGCCTTGTTCATAAATGATCTTGCCATAGATATTGAATCCAGTTGCGCACATGGTATCCAATTTCATCCAGATGTAGTTCAATTGTTTTTATTACTTTTCGCAGATGATGTCATTCTCATAGCAGATACTGTTTATGGTCTCCAGAAAAGAATCAATGTGTTAGAATGTTATTGTAAAGATTATTCATTAACAGTCAATATTGATAAAACTAAAGTAGTAGTTTTTAAAAATGGGAGTGTTCTTTCAAAATATGAAAAATGGGTTTACGATGGAAAATTGTTGGAATGTGTAACTACATATAAATACCTTGGTGTATTATTTTTTCGAAATCTATCTTGGAGTGCACATATATCTAATGTTGTTAATCAAGCTAAAAAGGTTTTATTTAAGCTTTTGAAGTCCCTACAGCTAATTAAACCTACTCCTATGAATATTTTCTTTAAAATTTTTGATGCTAAAGTTGTGCCAGTACTTCTTTACGGTGCAGAAGTTTGGGGTTTATCTTTATCGTTTTGCGAGGAGATTGAAGTTGTTCATACACTTGCTTGTAAACGTATTTTAGGAGTTAAGTCAGCAACTTCCAATCATGTTGTGCGTGGAGAGTGTGGGAGATACCCTTTGTATATCTATGCTTTCAAAAGATGCTTGAATTATTGGTGTAAGATTTTAAAGATGCCCGATTCGCGTTATCCACGAAAAAGTTACAATATGCTTGTGCAGCAGGCCATAGCAGGTAAGACTAATTGGGCCTCTAGAGTTAAATTACTTTTGTACGCCTATGGCTTTGGCTACGTATGGGAAAATCAGCATCTTGTTATTTCTATTTCATTTATTGATGAGTTCATACAAAGATTAAAATGCTCTTATGAACAAGATTGGCATTTTGCTTTGACCAATAGCCCCAAGTATTCATCATATCTTTGTTATAAATTTAGGTTTAGCAGGGAATTTTTTTTATCGGCTATTACAATCAATAAGTTTCGCGTTGCACTGGCACGTTTTAGAGCTAGCTCCCACTCGCTCCACATAGAAACCGGGAGATATTTTGGTATCCCAAGACAGCGAAGGTTATGTATGGTTTGTAAAACAGGCTATGTTGAGTCTGAATACCATTTTGTATTGGTTTGTGAAAAATATTATGCTCTCCGAGTGACATATATTCCTCAAAAATATTATGTAAATCCATCAATAGAACAATTTTACATACTTATGTCGTCTCTGCATCAGTCAACAATTAGAAGTCTGGCTTGTTATATTTACCACGCTTTTAAGTTAAGGAATTCATTTTTGCAGAAGTAATATTCTTTATCTATGAATGCCTTGCTGTTGTGTATTTAGGTGTACACAGTTGTATTTTTATACATGTCTGGTGAACCGAATTGTACTATGGGCCGCTGGCCCACTCATGTACTGAATAAACAGATTAGACAAGAATAAAGCAGAACCATCAAAGCTATGTTAAGCAGACGAATATCCGCAATATCATTATGTTGCTGTCACAGGTCACCAGGTATGTCGGTGCTATTAAAGTTTGGGGACGTGGGCGTCTAACTGGTGTTGCCTTTTTTATTACTTACTGCAAATTGATTCCATCATCTGTCTTCTGTCTTGCTGGCTGCCTTGTGAAAACAAGCGGAAGTGACAATATTTGTAACTGCGAACAAGTCAAACAGGGGCTTGGCGATAATTGGTACTTGGCGATAAGTGGTCGCTAGCCAGTGTATGTGTTGGTTTCACTTTGGTTAAATAAAAGGGTGAAGTTTCAGACAACATTTAATGGTACTTAATATTCAATGGAGAAACTTCACTTTAGCAATAGTGTCTTTAGGCATTCCCACTATATCAAATCAGTATAATTTGTGAATATGATGAAGAGTGTACAGAGCCTAGATCCCCTGACGATGGGGATGAAGGGTGTACAGAGCCTAGATCCCCTGACGATGGGGATGAAGGGTGTACAGAGCTTAGATCCCCTTACGATGGGGATGAAGAGTGTACAGAACTTAGATCCCCTGACGATGTGGATGTAGTGTGTACAGAGCTTAGATCCCCTGACGATGGGGATGAAGTGTGTACAGAGCTTAGATCCCCTGACGATGTGGATGTAGTGTGTACAGAGCTTAGATCCCCTGACGATGGGGATGAAGTGTGTACAGAGCTTAGATCCCCTGACGATGGGGATGAAGTGTGTACAGAGCTTAGATCCCCTGACGATGGGGATGAAGTGTGTACAGAGCTTAGATCCCCTGACGATGGGGATGAAGTGTGTACAGAGCTTAGATCCCCTGACGATGGGGATGAATGGTGTACAGAGCTTAGACCCCTGACAATGGGTGATGAAGAGTGTACAGAGCTTAGATCCCCTGACGATGGGGATGAAGTGTGTACAGAGCTTAGATCCCCTGACGATGGGGATGGAGTGTGTACAGAGCTTAGATCCCCTGACGATGGGGATGAAGTGTGTACAGAGCTTAGATCCCCTGACGATGTGGATGTAGTGTGTACAGAGCTTAGATCCCCTGATGATGGGGATGAAGAGTGTACAGAGCTTAGATCCCCTGACGATGGGGATGAAGTGTGTACAGAGCTTAGATCCCCTGACAATGGGGGATGAAGAGTGTACAGAGCTTAGATCCCCTGACGATGGGGATGAAGTGTGTACAGAGCTTAGATCCCCTGACGATGGGGATGAAGTGTGTACAGAGCTTAGATCCCCTGACAATGGGGATGAAGTGTGTACAGAGCTTAGATCCCCTGACAATGGGGGATGAAGAGTGTACAGAGCTTAGATCCCCTGACAATGGGGGATGAAGAGTGTACAGAGCTTAGATCCCCTGACGATGGGGATGAAGTGTGTACAGAGCTTAGATCCCCTGATGATGGGGATTGAGAGTATGCATGGCATGGATCCCCTTATGAAGTTTTGAGAGAGGATGAACAGCTTGCTGAAGCCTTGAAGAGCATTATGAAAGGTAAAGGGCTATAGTAGAAATGTTTCTGTCAAATATTTAGCTTCCTTGGGAAGAAGGTCAAGTGAAATTACATCGTGGCATGCTTGTAAATGGTAGCGGTGGTCAACAACAAAAATACCAATGCTACTGAAAGTACCAATGTTGACACTGTAATGTGTTCACGTGGCATTCATTTTTATAAACCCATTGCGTCTTCTTTACTCAGATTGCTATGGAATATGAAATACATTATGTTGCTAGTAGGGCTCCAAATATTTAAGGTTTGTGTGCTCCTGTTTTTAAAATGATAAAATTTTTATTATTTGAAATATTGACCATGCTTTTGAACTCCAAGATTCATTATGAACTTATTTGAGAATCTTTTTCTCCTGAATCTGCTAGAAAAAAACAACTAGCATTGGTCTGCTGTAACCTATGCTAGTTTAAAGAGGTTAGACTAACATTTCATTTCTGTAATTGTGTTTTATTATCCCCTGCCACGAAGTGGGTGCCGTCCGTCCGGTCTTTTCGTCCGTCTGTCTGTCCATCACATTTCGTTTCCGGAAAAGAACACAAAAACCATGAGCGATATCTCAACCAAACTTGGCACATAGATAGGCCTAGTTGTGAACTAGTGCCTTTTTGATACTTTGGGATTTTTTAGATAGTTATTTTTCGAGTTTCGAGTTTCTATGGCAATGACTTTGACTTATAGTCAGGGATGAAAAACAAGATTCACGCACACACTTGCAAGCTTACTACCCAATGAAAATTGTGTACAAATACCTCCTTTATGCAATAGAAAAGGTTTAAGGTATACAGGAAAATGTGGGAACGAAAAACTAAACTAATCCTCTTTTCTGCTGGTGGCCAACTGACTATTACACTGAAAATCACCATTTGGCGCCAATCTTGAAAACAGTACAATATTTCTTCCAAACTTGGCATATAAATAGGTCTAGTGGTAAACTGGTGTGTTTTGATGGTTTGAGAGTTTTTACAAATGTTTCCTCAGCAAGAGCATTACTCTTAAACTGTTTACATATTCTACGAAAACATCTACGCAGAGATGTCCGAGAACGTTACCATAATTACCTAATTGAGATGTATACCACTTGACAAAGAAACTTGGTCAAGGTATATGGTGATTTATTGTGAAAACACAACTTACAAGCGGCACCCTTACCAGCATATTTCATCGCAGTGCATGGTGGTACCATGAACAGGGGCACCCTGAACCAGCCTACTTCCTCACAGTGGGTACCGGTAACATGAACAGGGGCACCCGAACCAGCCTACTTCCTCAGTTGGTACCAGTAACATGAACAGGGGCACCCTGAACCCGCCCTCTTCCTCACAGTGGGTAGTGGTAACATGAACAGTAGCACCCGAATCAGCCTACTTCCTCACAGTGGATAGTGGTAACATGAACAGTAGCACCCAAACCAGCCTACTTCCTCACAGTGGATAGTGGTAACATGAACAGTGGCACCCGAACCAGCCTACTTCCTCACAGTGGCACCCGAACCAGCCTACTTCCTCACAGTGGGTACCAGTAACATGAACAGGGGCACCCTGAACCAGCCTACTTCCTCACAGTGGGTACAAGTAACATGAACAGTGGCATCCGAACCAGCCTACTTCCTCACAGTGGGTACCAGTAACATGAACGGGGGGGGGGGGGGGGGTCGGGTAGCCTAGTGGTTAAAGCGTTCGCTCGTCACGCCGAAGACCCCGGTTCGATTCCCGACATGAGTACAATGTGTGAAGCCCATTTCTGGTGTCCCCCGCCGTGATATTGCTGGAATATTGCTAAAAGCGGCGTAAAACCATACTCGCTCGCTCGCTCCTCACAGTTGGTACTGGTAACATGAACAGTAGCACCCGAACCAGCCATATCTCCTCGCAGAGGGTACCAGTAACATGAACAGTGGCACCCGAACCAGCCTACCTCCTCGCAGAGGGTACCAGTAACATGAAGAGGGGCACCCGAACCAGCCTACCTCCTCACAGAGGGTACCAGTAACATGAACAGTGGCACCCGAACCAGCCTAGTTCCTCAGTGGGTACTGGTAACATGAACAGTAGCACCCGAACCAGCCTACTTCCTCACAGTGGGTACCAGTAACATGAACAGTGCCAGCCTAGTTCCTCAGTGGGTACTGGTAACATGAACAGTAGCACCCGAACCAGCCTACTTCCTCACAGTGGGTACCAGTAACATGAACAGTGGCACCCGAACCAGCCTAGTTCCTCACAGTGGGCACCAGTAACATGAACAGTGGCACCCGAACCAGCCTTCCTCCTCACAGTGGGCACCAGTCACATGAACAGGGGCACCCGAACCAGCCTACCTCCTCACAGTGGGCACCAGTAACATGAACAGGGGCACCTAAACCAGCCTACTTCCTCACAGTGGGCACCAGTAACATGAACAGGGGCACCCGAACCAGCCTACCTCCTCACAGTGGGCACCAGTAACGTGAACAGTAGCACCCGAACCAGCCTACCTCCTCACAGTGGGCACTAGTAACATGAACAGTAGCACCCGAACCAGCCTACTTCCTCACAGAGGGTACTGGTAACATGAACAGGGGCACCCGAACCAGCCTAGTTCCTCACAGTGGATACTGGTAACATGAACAGGGGCACCCGAACCAGCCTACCTCCTCACATTGGGCACCAGTAACATGAACAGTAGCACCCGAACCAGCCTAGTTCCTCACAGTGGGTACTGGTAACATGAACAGTAGCACCCGAACCAGCCTAGTTCCTCACAGTGGGCACCAGTAACATGAACAGTGGCACCCGAACCAGCCTAGTTCCTCACAGTGGGCACCAGTAACATGAACAGGGGCACCCGAACCAGCCTACCTCCTCACAGTGGGCACCAGTAACGTGAACAGTGGCACCCGAACCAGCCTACCTCCTCACAGTGGGTACTGGTAACATGAACAGTAGCACCCGAACCAGCCTACCTCCTCACAGTGGACACCAGTAACATGAACAGTAGCACCCGAACCAGCCTACCTCCTCACAGTGGGCACCAGTAACATGAACAGTGGCACCCGAACCAGCCTACTTCCTCACAGAGGGTACCAGTAACATGAACAGGGGCACCCGAACCAGCCTAGTTCCTCACAGTGGATACTGGTAACATGAACTGGGGCACCCGAACCAGCCTACCTCCTCACAGTGGGCACCAGTAACATGAACAGGGGCACCCGAACCAGCCTACCTCCTCACAGTGGGCACCAGTGACATGAACAGGGGCACCCGAACCAGCCTAGTTCCTCACAGTGGGTACTGGTAACATGAACAGTAGCACCCGAACCAGCCTAGTTCCTCACAGTGGGCACCAGTAACATGAACAGGGGCACCCGAACCAGCCTACATCCTCAGTGGGCACCAGTAACATGAACAGTAGCACCTGAACCAGCCTAGTTCCTCACAGTGGGTACTGGTAACATGAACAGTAGCACCCGAACCAGCCTACCTCCTCACATTGGGCACCAGTGACATGAACAGGGGCACCCCGAACCAGCCTACCTCCTCACAGTGGGCACCAGTAACATGAACAGGGGCACCCGAACCATCCTAACTCCTCGCAGTGGGTAGTGTTTCACAGAAACACGTATCAATGATTACAGTGAAAGAGACCTGCCAGGATTTCAAGTCTATCCAGGAGCCACTACAGATGGTATTGCAGTGTATATTTCAACAAGTTTCAAGAACAGTCTCCAGCTATGTGATGTATTGTCATCTCGCAGTATTGAATACATTTTCTTTCTTGTTGGCAAGTTCTGCATTGCTTGTGTGTATGTTCCTCCAAAAGTGTCATGGACACAGTTGTCACATTCACTTACTCATTTCCTGCAGAAACTTCAGGATTTCTCCAAGCAGCATGGATGTGAACATGTCCTAGTTACTGGGTATTTCAACTGTGGTCTGAGTGAAAAACTAAAACTTAACGATTTCTTTAATGTGCGAAAAAGGACTCGACTCATTCACTCTCCAACTCACTGTCTTGGAGCAACACTGGACTTGTTGTTTACTGATCATGCCAGTGCTGTAGCATTCCAGACTCCAGTCTACTACTCAGATCTTCAGATGACTGGTCCTGTACTTCTCAGTACACCCCATGGCGACCCCTGCTCTCATTGATCTCAAATTAAGTAAGAACTCTGATTGTTTAAGTAATAACACAACTCATGACTAATAGTTACATATTCTATCATAAACTGCAGATGGCAAAACAACACCAGTAATAACTTTTTTTAGTGCTGCAATTACGCCATTTACAAAAAGGCCCAGTGAACATAGTTCACAGGAGCTAATTCATTGCACGCAACCCGACATGTTACATTGGGGGGGGATATGAGTATTTCATGCTTGTTATGTTAGAGAAAGGATTGAGACTAGAGAATTCTTTTACTTTGGTCATATCAAACTTGTGGGTAGATTTGGGGGGGAAATTACACGATATTCGCTAGTCTCGGAATAACAGTCTAGTGGGTGTGTCTAACACTGCTTGCTTTGGATTCAGATTGTTAAGATACTTAAAAAAGTCATTGGCTATAAACCCTTCAAAAGGTCATGTGATTGTTTCTGTCAGTTCCAATCAATATACTCATTACAAAAAACTGAACACTCCAGTTTTGGTTTTAAAAAGAAAATGTTTATTGTCCCATGTATGATATCTCCATATATTTTGGTGATGGGATAGTTATCTCATCTTGGCAGAACTGTTCATTAGTTGTGGTTACATTTGTTGCCAGTAAATTATGTCTACACGTCTCACAGGATTTTAGCTCACATGTGAAAATCAAGTGAGCTTATGTTGTCTATCTGTTTGTTGTCTGTCTGTCGTACTGCATCTGCCGAAAACATTTCAGAAACTGGTTCCTATAACATGATCAATGACTCCTCCCCTATTGTTCAAGAATTTTTAATCTGACTTTCAATATGACAAACCACAGAAGCCACATTGAAAAAGCTATTTATGCTAATATTTGATGAATCTATAATGAAATTGGGTGTATGTTTAAGTGGGCATCAAAACATGTTGTTTTTTGTGATATTGTAAATTTTGAATATAATTTTACCTTTGCATTTGGACAATGCTCTTGGTTCTGTAGTAATTTTACATCTGCGAGCAATGTGGTGATAAGATGCTCTGAGATTTTCGACCAACGATCGTGTGATCGTATTGCCTGATCCGCGAAGTATAATGGCGCTGTTTTGGGACCTCTTTTGCAATAAATTAGTTATGTTTGGAATAACATGGCTGGATACGATTGAGTGAGTTAAATGTCAGGGTTTTCTTGTTTCATTTATTGTTTTCACTTTTCAGTTGCATATATTTTTCTTTATAAAATGTGTGAGCAGGATGATATAAGTTGTAGCAGGATCACTCGGGGTACATGGGGTTTGTACCCTGAGTGATCCTGCTACAACAAATTTATCCTACTGACATGTTTTGACATTGATAAAGAATTAACACAAATTCAAAATTGATAGAAAACAGCTGTTTGAGACATGACTTCTCACGATGTCATGTGACTTCCTTTGACTCGGAAAAAGCGTGAAGATTTTTGCTTTGAAGCGGAGTACAGTAGAACCTGGATATAACGAACACGGATATAGTGAACAAACGGATACAACGAACAAACGGATACAACGAACTGTTAAAAAATCCCCGATTTATCTCCTTTATAATATCATATAAATTTTTTCCGTATATAACAAACTCTCTACAGCGAACTAACGGATACAGCGAACTGATATCTGATCACCGACAAGCCCATTTATCACTAATTAGCGACGTGTATAGCGAACTGAGAAATCTCACTCAGTGTCAAGTGTCACTGACAATTGGCTGTATGCAATCAGCGGCGAATCAAAACAATGTTTGTAGACAATTGCCCCGCGCACCCTGCTGTTTCCAATCTGACAAACATTAAACTTGTGTTTCTACCACCAAACACAACATCAAAGATCCAGCCGATGGACCAGGGGATTATCGCTAATCTGAAGCAACATTACAAGCGACAGATGATGACGAGCATGATATCTTGTTTTGAGAAGAAACAAGATCACACGATAAGCATCTTGAATGCAATCGAGATGGTACATCGAGCGTGGCGGCAGGTTAATGCAACATCGATAAAGAACTGTTTCAGGAAAGGTGGCTTTGTTTTGACGGATGGTGTAGCTGAATCCGACAGTGAATCGGATGACATTCCCTTATCAGACCTCCGGGATGTATGGGCCGAATTAAAGAATGTCAGACATTCCATCCGAAGTGACACTCCAAGAATTCATAGACGCCGACCGAGATATTCTTGTTGCCGAACGTCCGAGCAATGACAACATTATCCAGTCAATTGTTGACAAACGCGATGGCACTAGTCGAATAGATTCTGACGATGAGGAAATGCAAGATGGGATTGACTTCGTGGAACCAAACCCAACCTCCTTTGCCGATGCAAATAAGGCGCTTGAAACACTAAAGCTCTTCTTGAATACGCAAAAAGCAACAGACATGACCTCTTTTGACAGTTTGGCGGATCTGAACGATGCCGTTTCAAGAATGCAGTCAGCGAAACGAGGCTAAAGTAAAATTACAGACTACACATCTCGTATGTAAATTGAAAAATGATGAATATGTTTAAATTTTGTACATGTATTTGATAACAATCTTCAGAAAATGTTATGAATTTAATGTTATTAAATGAATGTTGTAAATTGATATCAATTGAATGATCACTGCTAATACAATTAATGCTGCAGTTACGTGTGTATTGTGTTTTGTCTTATCCAAGATGGCGGACATTTCCGAGGGAAAATGTGTATAACGAACAACGGATATAACGAACTGATTTCTCTGGTCCCTAGTAGTTCGTTATATCCGTGTTGTACTGTATAAGGTTTTTATTCTGTCTCTCGGAAATCCACATGTAGCCTGTATTGCTCATTCAGATTTATTCACTCGCTGAGAAATGTATTACCCTCCAAGGTAGGTTACACAGTATTATACCAAGATCACGTGGTATGATTAAGTATTTTCATTAAGCCTCTTTCACTTGCTCTACTCCGTCATCAACTATTCGAAAGTAAATTCACCCTTGTGTGTGGGAAGCAATGCTTGTCTTCTGAGTTCCTTGCTACAGTCATCATTATCCTTACAGTATTCTCCCACCCTTTTAATTTATTATATAATTTTTTAATGTAATGTTTTCACGATATATAGCTTTTCAAATAGACGAGTGGTCGGTCACATAAGCATGATAACCGCGAAACTGACGTTCATGCATATGAACAACACAATTTGATGTTCTTATGTTTTTCATGAGATTATATTCTTGAAATGGAACATAACCTGGGACAAACTACCAACACATTCCTAGCATGAATACATACAGAAGCGTTGTTTATATCCTTAATCTTTAATTGCCCATAATTAGGAGTGCGTATTATGAACGAATAAATATGGTAGTTGAATATTTGTGGAAGACCCCAAATTACTTTGAAGAACTTCAAAATGTTTCCCCTCGGTTTGGAAAAATAAAGGCCCATGGGACCCTCTTAGATTCGTGACCTTGGAACACAGAACACTGTTTAGCTTGCTGAAAGCAGGTTGCACAATGCAGGAAGAGATGTTGAACAACCTTTCATGTGTTTCAGGGAAATCCTGGAAAGGTGAAGCCAAGTAAAGGCAAAAAGGTTGCACCTCCACCGACAGTGTCAGATGAAGATTCAAACAGCTCCCATGAGGAAAGTGAGGAGGTATGTAAGGCAGTTGGTTTTATGAAATTTCAGATAATTTCAACAATGAATTTTCAATTTTAGCTTTAATTACAATTTCGTTTACAGGATTTAAGTTTCTTTATGGAAAAATGTCTTTCTGGCTTGTAAGATACCTCTACATGGTCTCAATGCTAGAGTCGAACCTATTCGACAGTATCACTAGCTGTGCATCAAATGTCAAACCCATCTAACAGGCGAATAGCATAAGGACACCCCCAAACAAAACTCGCAATATCTACTTACCAAGAAGGCTTTGCGTAATATTTCAAATATGTATGTCATGCATAAACATGATAAAATGTTCAGCCTGCTAAATATCAAAACAATCTGAATCAGAACATTGATTGGATGGAACTTGACCCTTGAATACTATGACAATCATTTTGTTACCTCTACCGTATATGACTGCGGATAAGCCGACCCCGTAGATAAGCCGAGGTGTTAATTTGACAATTGAAATACAAAAGAAAATGATATGACCCGCAGATAAGCCGAATCAGGAATTGAAAGACAAAAAACACTGCGAAGTCGGACTGCAAGACGTGCCGGTACTCGCAGATATTCAAAAATATAAGATGAAAAACGTTGTAATTATATTGAAAAAGTCATTATTATTTCTAATAAAGATTTAACAAACCAGTCATCCACTTTCATAATGTGGGAAGCTGTTTCTCGTGGGCATTTTAAATCTCATAATGATCGTTATATGTTGCCATCAACAACCAAGCGCCATTTTGTGAGTCGGTGTATATAGAATTATGAGCCCGCGAGAAAATATATCAGCTGGAGCGAAGACTCGCAGTTATAATTCAGCATCGTAAGGCATGGCGTTTTCGTTTCAAACTCATGATGAGAATGTCACTCAGTAAAAATATACCAACTTTTATAAACCCCTTTACACCACTATTGTATGTTAATCCAATTGAACCCCCTGGGAAGGTACGTACGTCCGGTATCATTCAACGTATCATTTCATTTCTCTGTGATTTAATCGTAGTATTTTTGTTGATTTTAACTCTTTGGCTAATCTGTCTGATAAACGCCAGTGACCAGAGGGATGGTGTAAATCCTGCTGGGGTACCATGTAGGTAGCAGAAGTACCGTAAGTCCCCATGGTCCCTAGTATGGTGGCCTAACTTTGGCTGCTGGCGATCTACAGCCCGTTTTTATATTGTATCGTTTGTATTGTATCTGATTATTTTATTGTTCTAAAACTAGTTTTAAAATCTTAATCTGTGATATATTGCTGGTTGTTGTACTGTCCTTCGATGACAGCTTTTCATATATAATCTAAATGCATAACTTGTTCAAGTCACGATATGGCTGAAATACTGCCGATGTGACTTTAAATATTAACTCTCTCACTCACTAATCCAATTGAATTAAATAAACTATCATACTATGAACACATTGAATGACCATCACTTACTCACAGGCTTCTCCAGTTTATTAAACTAATCTCTCGAAAACAAAGGAACTAAGCCCCTACTCCCAACACGATCGCTAAGCACCCACAACTTGAAAATGTTTGTGTAAACAACATGACAATACCAATCGGCCCGTTATTATCAATGCTCATTTCCTTGTGTACCGTGTTGCTTTAAACAACAGGAAGCAATCACAGTGGTCACCGTTTGTGACGTCACAGAAAACAGCTGATCACATGTTTTTGCGAATGGCGAACGGAATAACTCGACGATACAGTTGTTTATTTGCCTCTTTCAATAAAGGTAGACACTTGTTCACTATCAATTTATGAACTTTGCAAAACGTACGTAATAGCTATTGGCGATTTTTATCTGGGGATTATATATTATAGCTGTGAATTACATATTATAGCTGTGAATTACATATATTGTTACATGTAAAGATTGTGGAGTTTACAAAGAACGATAAACTTTGAACATTCAATTGAAAACTTATTATCGGAACTAGTAACATGCATAACATTTTTTTAATAATGCCAACATTGGTGTATAATAATAACTTTATTGATAATTTATAACAATAATGGCTCTAGTCGTGGCAACTTCCAAACTTTCGGGAAGTTGTAATCTATTGGACAGTCATTCAGGCGATGTTTCTGACAGATCATGATCTGAAAAATACTACCATGAAAGTGTATCCCGTGGATAAGCCGACCCCTTTCTACAGAATCTTTTTTCTGGTCCTCAAAATTCGGCTTATACGCGGTCATATACGGTAAATTAATTTTCTAGAATTATTTACACAGATGTATAAAACCTTCTGACATTGACCTGCTGTTGACAAGCCGACAAACGTCAGACACTTTTGTGACCCTAATTTGAGATTTGTTTAGTTGAACAATGTCCACAAACGCTGTGAATAGTTATAAATATTTGATGATATGCAGAACCTGAACTTACATTGCTCATCATTACTAAAACCAGAAGCGTGTGCAACATCTCACACATCGAGACAAAATATGCAAAAGTTTATCAAACTATCGTAAAGAAATATCCCAGATAGATTCAAAAGAAATTACATTATTTAATATCTGTTACCTGTTTACTATGTATTGACCTAGGTAGCAGTTTTCACTCCTGTTTTATATTTTTAGTGATTTCCACATGTGCTTAAAGCCCCGCCCTGACTATAAATAGCCAGCAAGGTGGCGACTTACCAGTTTCTAACAGTGACTGACAATGTAAACACAACCGAGTGTCGAGAGAAGCTTTTAAAAAAATGTATGCAGACAAGATCACCTTTGACCATCAAACTTTGTATCAACCTGAATGATAAATCTTGGACACCACAAATTGCTCCATATCTAGATATACAGTCAGGGTGGCCTCTCTGGGATGTGGATTTTCAATTCCTACTGCAGGACCCGGTTTTTCGCGTGCGTGGGCAAAGTCACTGAAGCGCGTGTAAAAGGACTTTGAATGTCCTGTGTATTGGTGTCACTTCACCGTTAGCGCTTGGTTGATTCCCGGCCTTCATTACCACCAGGAGGCTCGTTTAGGTGTCTGCGGCCTGTGCGGTTAGCGGGTGAATGTGGATACATGGAAAGACGTGTGTGTACTTGAATGTGTGTGATTTAAAATTAACTTGTTGCACTATCAGGATTGTTTGAAAATTATTACGTGAACTTCACGAGTTTAGTGGTTTATCTATTCATCATAGCACACAATGAATGGTCTACGATTCAATACGACATTCAGTAGATGTTGAGAGTTCACACAAGTGTGTGGGTATTTCCTATATCAATTACCAGTATTTTCTTGAGTATAGTGCGCAACCCCCTCCAGCGGATTCAGTATTTTAGGGGGAAAAATCGAATGTCAAGTGCAGAAATAAATTACACTGTAGATCTACCCCTTCAGCGAATTCCGGTAAACGAACGGGTGATGAGAAACTTGGTCAGTACAAATTCAAAATTTGAGATAAAAAATCACCAGACAAATTTATTCACCGTTTAAATTGTATTTTTTGTTCTGCCAGGCATTGTTTTACATCCAGGGATTAAGATTACCTTGTGTATTTTCTCGTAAACTAAGCCGGACACAGCTATCAGCTGTACACACGTTTTCTTGGAATCTACCGGTGATACGGTCAAGACACACCCAATGATATATAACTTTACAGTATTTTAATGAAAGGATCGGCAAAAATTGTATCTGAAACTATTTTTTATCAGTAATAATATATCCTAATATCTTGTTAATTTAGTTGCAGCTTTTACTAAACATATTTTAAATAATAATAACCCTAAGCGAAGCAGCTGATCGCTATTGCCGGGTAATAATTTTTCACATGGAACCAGTCTGACCAGTCACCGTCAAGGCTCTCGCGCACGTGATCGCGAGAACTACGTGTTGACATAGAATCGTCAAACTATAACAAATATGACTTTTAACGAGTCAAAGTATGGCATTTATGATATATGTATCCATTCTCTGTCAATTAAAGTTCGTTTCAAGGCGTCAATAGCGGTAATCTGACCGTGGTCGCTGTTAATAAAAGTTGAGTTGCGCGATCTTCCGCTCGCTTCGCACGCGATTTTGCCGAAATTAATTAAAACAATATTTAAAGGAATAAAATAGAATTTAAATAGAATTAATGAAATAAGTTACATACATAAGTCCAGATATAAAAGACAGTGTAATTACATTATTAATTTGCGTACTTTAGTATGGAATTGTTGACATGGTATTTCCGGTGTTACGTGCCCACGGCAATATCTTTCCATGGGGGGAAAAAATCATCAAAAGTCATTATTTCGTGTATATTGCGCACCCTCTTCTACACAGCTTTGTTTTTTGGACAAATATTGCGCACTATACTCAAGAAAATACGGTAGCAGCTGATTAGTTATTTCATCCACGTCATGGAACAGTTAAGGCATATCGTTTTGATCGTTTATTTGAGGATGTTAGAAATAAAAGTCAACGGAAGAAATCCGTACGCGTGTTGTCTTGTTTCTTTGCTTTATGAAATATTTAGTCCCACCAAATATATATGTTCATTCTGAAATCGTGTTCAGATGTCATCAACAGCTCCATTTATTAGTGAACACGAACAATAATAATTATGGGATACATCAGCATCACAAAGAGCACCACGTGTTTCAGGCGGGTGTTTGTTGCAAGTTCAATTGCGCGTGTTATGGCAACAATATGCTGAATAAGCTATAATTTACACTATACCAATTGTAAGAATAATAACATTAAGTATAAATATAAATGGGGAAGAAAACATGATCTTATTCAACGACAAGACAGATGGTTTACGTACTTGTCCGTTGTCGACAGGTCGGAATTCGCTTTATGCAAAATGTTTTACCCGGGCATAAATTCAATTGGCTAACTTGGACAGTATGTTTTTCTACACACAATGTTGCCTGTGATATTCAGTGCGCGCGCGTGTTTACATGTATGTTTCATCGTTTCTACCGTTATTTATTATAAACGAAATTAGGTTGTTTTAACGTTCGTGATCGAAAATCGGACAACTACACGATCGATAACGATTCAAACTCGTAATAAAAAAGGAAATAATCATATTGTTATGTTACAATGTTAGCGGAATACGTTTTCAAAAACTACTGATACGGACTGTATGTCTGACTTAAAATACTTTATAAGGCATAGTTGGGAATGCAAGTCGGCAATTTGAAACTAAAGTACTCATGGAAATGGAAAAAAACTGTTTTGCTGGATTTAATAATCGACACAAAGCATTACGTAGATGTAAATACGAAATAACAAAACAACTGAAAAGTACTAGTCTTGATTTGCTAGTTTTATCTCAGTGCTCAATACAAAATGTACTTTACAGGAGGTAATTGTAGGCACTTTCAACATTCAAAAATAAAACTAAGTCCAAATTGACAAGGCAGAAACAGGCTATAGGCATTATGCAAATTAGCCTGGAAAAAAGTTATCAAAACAACAATAAAAATAACAGCTATGTTTATGTACACAATAATAATGACATGTAAGTTGTTGTTTGAGAAGGGAATATGTTACTTTTACGTTCTGATATTTTGACGATGATTCACTATCCCACAATGCCACTGACAAATCACTAACCACTGACAAATCACATGCACGTGGGTTTCAAGCACCTGTTTTTACCTGTCGTCAAGGTGTCATAGGTCATGGACATTCACCTTGATCTTCAAACACCTGGTTATGCTCAGTTTCACAACAGTCTACGTGTAAAAAGATATAAAAACCTTTGATACGCTGTATTTGTGCCAAAGCCAAATTAGTACTAATTGAGTTGTTTGAATATTTATATATTTTGTATATTAACTGCATTTATTTAAAATCTGAGATCGAAAAAAACAGGGTTTTTTTTCATTTCCGTGAGTACTTTAGTGCCGCAAATGCTTAGAAAGCTGCTTTCAATTCATAGTGGCTTGTGTCGACTTCCTGTTAGTAATTTGATTGGTCGGTCAAACTTCGCGGAAGGTCGTTCTGACGTGACCTGTAAAGTACACAGCGGTTGCGAGATTTTGTATATGAGTTTAATAAGATTGAGGTAATCGAGGCATGTGATTAATCCTGTTTTGTTTATTGAAAGCAGTAGTTGTTTATTGTTAAGCAAGTTTATCTCTGCAGCAGTTGAAATATGCAGCTACTCGCCGACTCGTCTCGCATCAAAACACGTGTCTGTGTACTCGCGGGCAGATGACCACGGAGTACGTTGATCACCGTGTCGGATCAACGAGACTAATTAATAAGTGATTTCAGTGGTTCGTTGCAAATTCGGTGTGTCGATGTCGGGAGTGCGAGGCTGTCGGATTAACGGGTCTAAATAGCGATGAAGTATATTGTAGATGTATATTGCTGCACGGTCGATTGTCAAACCAATTAAATTTTTACATGGTTCACACTGCCATATAGCTAATTCAAGGAATTCGAGACACGCACGTCTGTTAAAAGTTGATATAAGTACCTTAATGCATATCCAAGATACTAACCCTTACTTGTTGACAAAGAAACTCGTAAGGTGTGTCATTGTCAAGTACAGCCTGACGCGTTATTGTTGTGACTGTTAATTTGACGCATTCATAATTACTGGATGAACGTTTAGGAGTATTTCAGACCTTTATTGATATCTCCCTGTATTTGTACATGTTTATGTACATAAAACATTAAATCAACTGAAACATGTATTATATTAAAATAGCATAATATTTTTAGATCATAATTTGTTTTAAAATATTTTAGCCCGTTATCAATTCCATATGTTATTGGGCAATTATTGGTATATTATTAATGTTAAATGTGTTCATATACAATCATATAGCAAATATTTCGATATTGACATCAATACATTAATTTTCGCTTCGCTTCTATTCTCTTGCATTTTCACAATTCTTCGCCAGTGGCTGGAAGTATGAACGATCGAGCGAATTCCGATTCAAATAATCTTTGTATTCTCGCAAAACGCCGCGCCTGTGATGTCCATACATAGTACTTTGGCTAATTCGTGGTGTCATCAACTATCATACCACGGGAAAGAAATCGAAGAGGCGACGATATATTTTAACGTGGAGGGGTAAGTTCATTTTGGGAGAAGTCACGTGCTGTATTGCGTCATCCCAGTTGACTGCGGGGTGATCACTGGCTCCCATAAATTTCATGCTGCTTCCCATTTGATTACGCGTATTTGGTGATAGTACAGGGATTACCTAATACAATTAATGTCCAAAAAACAATGAACACCTGTTATTTTTATTTGTTTAAAACACACGACGTAGGTTTTCCCTATCTGGACCCAATTATGATCCGACTTCCATCTTCATCAATTTAACACATCAATCTGTGCTGTGACTAGTTTTAAACATCAAGCGTGTCGCGTGTGTAAGAGTTAAAACTAATCTGAAACAACATTAAAAGTGAGAAGAAGTTAGTGCTGAAATCATGCTGGGTATATAAAAGTCCAGTTCCCAGTTTGTTCTGTACCATTTCATCATGGCATCAGTGAAAAGCAGACGACAAGCATTGCGGAGAAGTAAGCGTTGATCAAGAGAGAAAGAGATTCACAGGCAAAAGACAGAAGACATCAGAAGACAGAGACATGAAGCAGGAAAAGACGGCGTACGTGAGTGAGTGAGTTTGGTTTTACGCCGCTTTTAGCAATATTCCAGCAATATCACGGCGGGGGACACCAGAAATGGGCTTCACACATTGTACCCATGTTGGGATTCGAATCCGGGTCTTCGTCGGACGATCGAACGCTTTAACCACTAGGCTACCCGACCGCCCCAAGACGGCTCACGACCAGACACTGGACAATGCACTGTTTGCGTGGTTTACGCTATCCCGACATGACGGGACACCCATCTCTGGCGAAGTAATGAAATTTCAAGCCCAAAAGATTATTTCATTCATGTATATCTTACCATATTTGCATTCAAATGGGCCCAACAGTCAAAGTAGTTAACAATAACGGAACATCAAAACTTCTACAAAAGATCGATCTAACTCGAACAAAAATAAAATCATACATTGTATTTATTCTCACAAACACTGGCAATTCTTCTGTCGAAACCATGCATGCGCATTTACGTACATACGTCATCAAGTGTGCATATACAGTACATGTATTGGACTCCTCTTTAGTTCAACTATCACCCGACCTACATTCCATAATTGGAATAACACTGGGGTCGTCCATTGGCCCTGAGACCCGCGTTATCGGGGGGTGGGTGGGGTGGGGTGGGGTGGGGTGGGGGGGGGGTGACTGTATAACTGCTAATCACAGTGGATAATTAAATATACAGAGTTTCCTGTGTATGGCAGATGTGTATGCCGATTGAGGAATTTGCATTATTTCTAGAAGTACTGTATGCATATGAAATATATATTAGAAAATCACCGTGGGCATGTGGACTGTAAATATCAAATGCCCCACAGCATATTAACAACATCAAATAACAATCTTATGTTATCCCATACGCATGTAAGCATTATGAAATCGACGCTAAAACAAGGAAATAATTCTGTTTCACCCAAGGTGATGTGTTTAAGAACATTGGTTTTGTATGAAATAAGACACCCCGCAACATGTAATAATAGGTTAATCATATTTTATTCATCTGAGATTTGTAAACAGGCCAAACTGGCTTATATAAATAACGCTCCCTCCAACACAACATATATTAAATACCGCATTCAGCAATATTCCAGCTATATGACGGCGGTCTGTAATTAATCTAGTCTGGACCAGACAGTCCTGTGATTGACATATTGAGCATCGATCCACGCAATTGGGATTGATGACATGCATCAACCAAGTCAGGGTCGCTGACTTTGTTGATGCATGTCATCGTTTGTTTGTTTGTTGTTTATCGCCGCACCCAGCAATATTCTAGCTATATGACGGCGGTCTGTAAAATAATCGAGTCTGGACCAGACAACCCAGTGATTAATATCATGAGCATCGATCCACGCAATTGGGATCGATGACATGCATCAACCAAGTCAGCGAGCCTGGACACCCGATCCCGTTGGTCGCCTTTTACAAGCATGGTCACCTTTTACGGCAAGCATGGGCTGCTGGCATGTCATCGTATCTCAATTGCTTGAATCCACATGCACATCAATTCCAACACATTTCTCCTGTTTTTTTTATATCTTTTTTCGCCACGGAAGTAATCAAGGTAATCGCCGTTTCACTTCGACTTACCCGATTTCATAATGTTTTATGCAGTAACTAAACTGAGCAAAAACTCCGTGAAACTATTTTTACCACAAGTTCGTTAAATTGTCGCTGTCTCGGCGCCTTATAAAAGAGGCCCGCAAGCGCTTAGCACCACTGGTAATGCAAATATGATTCGCCAGGCATATGTCTTTTACCCTTTTCAACTGGTGTTCCCTTAAAGAACCACCAGTTGAAAGGGTAATAGACATATGCGCAACACGTTGGTATTTAATGCTTGCTAATCGTATATTTAAGCTTCATTTATCCAATGAGGACAGTCGGGATTTTATTATCGATTTCAATTGTGTGGCGGCAGATTCATATATAATATAACCCCAGATCCATATTGGTAATGCTTTACGCATGGTAATCAACCGCGTTATCGTGGTTCTAAATATTTGAATCTGCTGTCACAATTATTTTGATTGCTATTAAAATTCCACATGCCCCCAAATCCCAACACATTTTTCCTGCTTTTGATCTTTTTTCACCACCGCGTTACGCATGGAGATTGGCGAAAATAGTCGAAAACAACCGTGTTCATTTGTGTACATGGTGTAAGCATTTGCATAATGCACTGGCGATACGGAACATTGAGGTGAACATCGCCATCACACACACATATATGCTGTCACAATTAAAATCGCTAATACAATACCACATGTCCCCCCATTTCCAACATATTTCTCCTGCTTTTTATCTTTTCTGAAAATGAAAGCCATTTATTCTTGTAATCGCCGTTTTTGACGACTGTTGTTGTCTATTCATATGTATAATAAAACCACACATACATATTTGTCAGGCGATACCCTTGGAAACCATCATGGTTATCATGGTTTAAAATATTGAAATCTGCTGTCACAATTCCAACACATTTCTCCTGCGTTTTAAATATTTTTCGCCACCGCGTTACGCATGGAAGGTGGCGAAAATAGTTAAAAACAACTGCGTTATAGCGTTCCGTGAGCATTTGCGATTCTAATGTTATCAAATTCGTAGATTCAAGGAAATGCCATAAATCCCTGTATAACCATGATAACAACTTCTGATAAGTTTATTATTACATAAACAGAACCACCTGCCCGACATACTCATTACAGAACATTTCAATACATACACAGCACACAGATCACTTTTACGTTGTCCCATGACCTCATTGTAGAAATGATAGAGCTACTGGTTACCAACCAGTTATCGCCAGTTTTTTTTTTCATTTCTGTCACTCCGTGATTTCAGTTCGTGAAAAATGATTTAGTTGATCTCTGTTATAACGTGTATAACTTTCCCGTCGTCTTGACAGCACGTGCCACGTGATCACGCATATACGCTTCAGTTATACAAATGACATTACAAATTTGTCGTCTGCAAACCAATATTCCCCACATTCGATCTCTACATGCTATCATATGTACTATGGATTTCGATATATACACATGCTACGTACAGCTCAAATAGGTTTCAGAATTGTATTTTGAGAAAAAAATGACTGACCGATAGAAAGCAATGCCAGAACGGAAGTGCGTCATTGTGTTTTTATCCCCCGCCGCGCGAAAGCGCGAAGCGGGGGATATAGTATTCACGACCGTCCGTCCGTCCGTCCGTACGTCCCACCTGTTTGTTGCCGCGATATCTCAAGAACTAAACACTGGATTGTCTTCATATTTGGAACTATGGTGTATATACAGACTCCGTAGACACCAGTCGGTTTTGGTGACCTTGACCCCATTTTCAAGGTCACAGCAGGCAAATCTGCTTTTGGAGTTGGAAAACGGTGTTGCCGCGATATCTCAAGAACTAAACACTGGATTGTCTTCATATTTGGAACTATAGTGTATATACAGACTCCGCAGACACCAGTCGGTTTTGGTGACCTTGATCCCATTTTCAAGGTCACAGCAGGCAAATCTGCTTTTAGAGTTGGAAAACGGTGTTGCCGCGATATCTCAAGAACTAAACCTCTCGATTGTCTTCATATTTGGAACTATGGTGTATATACAGACACCGCAGACACCAGTCGGTTTTGGTGACCTTGACCCCATTTTCAAGGTCACAGCAGGCAAATCTGCTTTTGGAGTTAGAAAACAGTGTTGCCGCGATATCTCAAGAACTAATCGCTGGATTGTCTTCATATTTGGAACTATAGTGTATATACAGACACCGCATACACCTGTCAGATTTGGTGACCTTGACCCCATTTTCAAGGTCACAGCAGGCAAATCTGTTTTTGGGGTTGGAAAACGGTGTTGCCACAATATCTCAAGAACTAATCGCTGGATTGTCTTCATATTTGGTACTATGGTGTATATGGCGGGGGATATTTCGTCACTCTGTGACAAATACTTGTGTTTTTTATTTTCGAGTGAATAAGTCGCGATGGCCCACATGTCTTTGATAAAGCTGTATTCGGGCTTGGCGATTATTGTGGGGTTTTTTTTATAAAATATTTCCTCACAAGTGTTTTGTCATTTTCGGATAAATCTTTCTCTCTTCCAATGAAAACGAGCAAAATTAAAATGATATCCCGTGCGACAACGGGGAGTTAGCGATAATTTATAGCCAGTAGCAATACAGTCTAAATAGTTTTGGTAAATAATTTGTTTACGAAATGTTGTGTCACATGATATGCAAATTAGGTGTAATGCCACGTCACCACTGCGCCGGAAATTAGCTTTTTGTCCGTCATCCTTTTGCCGGATCATGGTTGGTCAGATTACAACAATGGGTACCGTTTTTCAGATGGAAATCGCGCGGGTGTTAAAAATATTGAACTTCGTGGACATATCGTGCTTGGTTACCACATGTGACAAAGATTTCTCATGTATATATTCTGGCATTAAACAACGTGTCCGTGCCGATAACTCAAGGTGACAAATGCCGACTGACATGACTAACATCCCACGAACGTCTTTCGCATGCTCGATTTATTCTGTACCGTATCGCCACATAATAAAGTAGCGGAAGGGAACATTGAGGTGAGTATCGCCATCACACACACATATATATGCTTTCACCAGTTCACAATTAAAATCGCTAATTAAATACCACATGTTCCCCCAATTTCCAACATATTTCTCCTGCTGTCGATCTTTTCTGAAAATGTATTTTCTTGGGGAATGTAATTTTCGATTCAATTGTGTGGCGGCAGATTTATATATAATAAAATCCCACATATATGTTTGTCAGGCGATATCCACAGAAACCAACCGCGTTATCTTGTTTTAATATATTGAAATTTGCTGTCTCAATTCCAACACATTTCTCCTTTTTTTTCGCCACTGCGTTACAGTGTTCCGTAAGCATTTGCGATTCTCATGTTATCAAAATTGTCATACATAATTCATGGATTCAAGAAAATGCCATAATTCCCTGTATAAACAACTAAAAATTCTCGTGCAAAATTCGTGGGTTCGAGGAAATGCTGGCTTTGATTTTTTAATGAGGTGCCATAAATCACTGTATAAACAACTTGGTGACACTGACAAGTTTATTACATAAACAGAACACCTGCCCGACATTCTCATTACATAACATTTCCTGTGTGTTACAGCAAAGATCACGATTGTATTTGTAGGAATTACCATAATTAATTCACATGGTGTAACTTGCGTTGACAATACGATGAGACCTGACATTAGGCACATGTAGTCAGCTGATCCGGTCGAAGAACTCTCAAGTGGTCTGCACATCCGGTTAAGGAGCTCTCAAAATGTGACGAAAAGTCTTTTCTTGGATACCTAAGACAGTCAAAGCTCTTGAGAATTTCCTTATTCTCTCTCCAATGTCTTTTTGGTTGAAGGCAACATTGTATTACGCTTAATAATGACGATGTACTTATAGGTGTATATTTTATTGGCGCTTCTTCTTCTTGGCAGCTGATGGTAAATAAGCCGCACTCGGTTATCTCCCTTGAACGCACGCGAACGGCTTGCCCACCAATTCCAACACATTTCTCCTGCTTTTGATATTTTTTCGCCACCGCGTTACGCATGGAAGTTGGGGAAAAACATTGCGTTACGGTGCGTTATAGTATTCCTTGTGCATTTGTGATTCTAATGATATAAGTTTTATTACAAAATTCAATACATGAAGTTTGCAGTTGCCAATTGAAATTACCCTACTGTTTTGCATCATTTTTTTTAACATTTTCCCTTTCTAAGTCAAGATTACTGTTATTTTTTTTTTACAAAAGTACACTAATACAAACATTATGAATGTATGTTACTATTTGTGTCTTTCTTCATGCAAATTAATACTCTTTTGATACGAAAAAGGGGGAAAAAATGTAAAAACAGGCCAAACTGAATTTCTACACAGAGTTATGGGAATTGAATTGCCGCACGGGGAAGAGGCCACCCTAACTGATATAAGTCAAAAAGATTTGTGGTTTTATCATAAAAAATCGAATCGATCGTGTTTGGCGTCTGCATCAATCACAAAGGATGGAGCTTATTTACGGTTGCGCTATAAATAGCAAAGCACATGGTCATGTGTACATGTGACACATTCAATGCATTTGTGGTCCAAGTGTATTGTTTTGTATATTTTTACGGCAGAACAGCAGCACAACAACAGTTTCGGTTAATGTAACAGCACGGATACATAAATACGAAATTGACATTAGTTACATTTGTATTAGACCACAGGGTTCACAGGGGATTGGCCGTGTGTGGAGCTTGAACTAGTCCACTGGGTCGTTGCTGGCAGAATTGTGAGATCCTGGGGGACCCATATGTCACAAACATCATTCGACATGGGAACTAGCTGGCGCTTATAGTCGACCCGCAGCTCACGTTGTTGCCCACCTACCACCCTACTCAACAAACGCTGCCTGGCGCGTCCACCTTATTCAGGATGACCTCAGGCTGCTGTGCTCCAGGCACAGGATGTTTTCATCAGCCTAGATATCGAGGACGCCTATCGACATGTCCCTATACATCCAGATGACCAGGTCCATTACCAATGGGCCGTTCCCCCATTTGGATTTTCTTCGGCACCGTGGCTACTCACACAGCTTACCACCATCTCCGGGACATTCAGTTCGAGGCATACATAGACGACTGTCTCCTGAATCATTGGGACACCGTCACTCTACTTCGCCACAGGGACTTCACCTCCTGGCTCCTGCACCTATTGGGGTGGAAGATCAACCTCAGGAAGTCAGAGTTGACACCCTCAAATCGCCTTCAGTTCATTGGGGGCCTCTTCCAGACGGACCTTTATCTCTTCTCTGTACCCAGAGACGGGTGGGATCGCAGCTCTCCACCTAACATGCACTCTGTGCCAATGGCAAGTCCTCCTGGGCCTCCTAACCTCAGTGCAGGTGCAGGACTTGACCTACAGAGGAAGGCTCCAACTGCGCCCAGTTCAGATGTTCCATCGTCCTCCCGGATCATCTCAAGCAGCATCCCCGGTAGTGGACGGTGGAATCGAATGTCTTAGGCGGCGTCTCCTTGACAGGGCTTACGACCTCTCTGCGCCTATTCGTAGACGCGCCCCTGCAGTGATGTGGCACACACCTGGAGGGACAGGTTGCCTCGGGTCTGTGGTCCGCCGATCAGCGCCTATGGCACATCAACAACCTCGAACTGGAAGCGCTTATCTTGACCATCGCTCACTGGAAGCAGGGCCTCAGACACGCCCACCTCTCCATCTCGACGGACAAGATCAGTGTCGTATGGTGCCTTTGGAACCAAGGAACGAGTCACTCGACTTCGCTCTTTCAACAGACGTTCCGATTGTTTCACCTGGTGGATCATCTGGGGATTCAGTTCCAGGTCCACCACATCCCGGGCTGCCAAAACATCCTAGCGGATGCCATCTCTCCGCCAGGCAAAGTGGCTCCCACAGAGGGGAAACTTCACCCAGATGCCTTCACTCTTGTTTGTCGAGACCATGGTCTCCCCAACATAGACCTATTCGCCACCAGCCAGAACTACCAGATCCATGACCTACATATCTCCGGTGCCGGATCCACTGGCTTGGGCAGTCGACACTTTCAGTGTCCCCTGGGAAGGACTAAAAGCGTACACTTTTCCGCCACCTGTACTCCTTCCCAAAGTCGTCCAGAAGATCAGATCGACACGGAACCTTGATCTGACTTTGGTCGTGCCCTGGTAGCCAGTGAGGGCTTGGTTTGTCCGACTTCAACCCACTGGCACACCCAGATTGGCCAAATCTGCTGATCCACCCTCACAGCAGACAGCCACACCCAGGACCAGACGGGTTATGTCTTCACTTCTGGTCCATTTACAGAGAGCACAATGCCAAAGGCTACTCGGCAAGAGGCTACTCGGCAAGAGCGGCTAGGGCCATCACGATGGCACGTCGCCCAACCACCAGGAGCCTCTATGATGACAAGTGGCAATCCTTCGAGAGCTTTTGCAAGGGCAAGCACCTAGACCCCACACCTGCCTCAATTCCTGGCTGAGTTCATGCTCCATCTGGGTCACAAGTGTAAGCTCAAGGACAGTACCATCATGACCTACCTTGTGGCGCTCAACTCCGTCCTGGCAGTTCCGGGAAGATCGGCGCATGACGTAAATTTTGGAACTACAAGCTCCGCTCATTCAGGCTGGAAGACCAAAAGGCAAAATCTTGTACACCAGCTTGGGGCTTGAATGTCATTCACGCCTCGCTGAGAGACATGTCCTTCGAGCCACTCATCCTACAATCTGGTGAGAAAATGGTCTTCCTACTGGCGCTCGCCACAGCAGCCCATGTCAGTGAGCTACATGTCTTGGACGTCACGCGCGTCTGCTTTGAGCATGGAACACACAGTGCCGTGCGTCTTGGACTGTGGCGCTACACAGCAACTGAGCTCTACTTGCCATCATGGAGAGGTGTCCTGGCGATCAAACACATTCGTCGCCAGTCACCATATGCAAGATGTCGTATTGGAGGATGTGCTAGGCACGCACAACTTGGTCCATTAGTAGTGCCCAACAGGGTCCTCTACTACACGCACTGACCTCGCCTCCAAGTCTTGACCTCCCCTGGCGTAAGCCCTGGAGGATCCGTTACGTCACTTCCTTTGGTCACGTGGGAGCTGCGTGACAGGGTTTGCCTCTCAGCTAGTTGGAACAACTTCTTCAAGCAAAGACCATCACACAGATCTTTTCTCTGTCAAGAACAAGCATTAAGGAGTAATGCAGGATGAGTATACAAATATAAAAAATATCTAGGATTTTACTATGATGAAAATAACGTCTTCATCAGTTTATTAAAAATTTGTTTCTGAAGCAAGGTAACTAGATCTACATCATAAATTAATTTATAGACTAAATTCTAGCACCAAGTGTTTTGAACTTATTATCCCCCGGCATATAATGTGGGGGGGGGATACAGCTATTGGTATGTCCATCCGTCTATCTGAATCGCCCCGGAGCAGAACTCGAAAACCGTTAAATATTTCTTCATCAAACTTTGCATTCATATCACTCAAGTGGTGAACTTGTGCTTTTTGCTAATTAGGGATTTTAGAAATTTAAATTTTTTACATTTCAATGGCAACAAGTTGGACTTAGGTTCTATAAGGGTGGTGTTCATTTCCGGAGCGTAACTCAAAAACCGTTACATACTTTCTTACAACACTTTGCATGTCTACCAGGCACATACTGAACTGTTGCCTTTTGCTACTTAGGAATTTTAGAAATTTTTATTTTTTATGTTTCCATGGCAACAAGTTGAATTTAAGTTTTCATATAGGGTGTGTTATCTTATGGAGTATAACAAATAAAATGTTTAATATTTCCTTGTCAAACATTGCATGTCTATTTATAAAGCACATACTGAACTGCCATTTGATATTCAGGAGTTTTAGAAATGTTTATTTTAGAATTTCCATTGCAGCTATTTTGACATGGGCTAAGAGAAATGTTGGGTCAGTTACCTGGTTTGGGACCATAATGTGTTAAAATGGGCGGGGGATATAGATGACTTTGTTGACAATGCGCTTGTTATCCCCCGCCCAACGAAGTTGGCCGGGGATATAGAAACGGGGTCCGTCCGTACGTCCGTCACGTTTCATTTCCGGAGCATAACTCATAAACCGTTCAATATTTTTTCATCAAACTTTGCAGGTCTGTTAGGTACATGCTGAACTGATGCCTTTTGCTATTGAGAAATTTTTAGAAATTTTTATTTTTTACGTTTCCATGGCAACAAGTGGACTTAGGTTCCAAACTCTTTTTTTTTTTACAATTTCCATGACAAGTTCCACCTCGGTTAAAAAAGGTTAGGGTTTGTTGAGATTTAATTATGTCATAAATTCTGCAACAGGGGCGGGGGATATAGCCACGTTAGTGGCAAACTCTTGTTTAGTTATTGTTTCTTGTAATTTGTCATTTGTTTGACCATTACAAGGGTTTTCACGATCGTTGTCATCCAGATTCAAGATGAAGGCAAGACGAACACAACGAAAAAAACCAAACATTTCAAAAGATCTACTTATTTCTTTTTTATTTTCATTGTATACGTAATTGGAAAATTATTTTAAAAAGAATTATGAATAGAATCTGTTTTCACTCATTTCCAGATAACAGCGGCTGTTCGCTCAGTAACATGGAGAAATACCTCCATTTTCGAAAGCTTCGTATGAATAACACGTTTGTCGAAGACTGACATAAAACACATCGCTAGAAAGCTTGTTTTTTCACCTACACGCTCGTGACATTGCCTTTGTCTTTTTCGTAGCTATAACATAAGATTTTATTGGATAAAATGGTTTCTAATGACGCTTTCTTGCCGAAATCTGCTACAAGGTTCATGATTGGTCAAATTCGAGCACGTGACCTGAGACAGGCAATCAAATTACAAATCCTCGTGTACGATGAATTTCAGATTTTTACGAAATATTTTGGTTAAATCGTGTTATTCTGAACGTTTTAAGCAGGAAATCGCGATCTATATTAAAAATATGGAGCTTCGTGGATGTTTCATGCTAGGTTACAAGCTGTGACAAAGATTTTTCATGCATATATTTTGGCATTGAACATCGTGTCTGAGCCGAGAATTCGATGCGACGAAAGCCAAGATGTCATTCGACTAACATTACACGCGATCGCACGAAAAGATGGAAATAATAACTTCGCTGTAAGTTTGACCACTTTTATATATATTTTTTTTGATTTTATTTATCACTTTGTATATATATATTTAAAGATTTGCTTGAAACGTCTTTGTTTTGCTCTTTGACATGTTCGATGTGCACCCGTTGTCGAGAGTGTGTGTCCGAGAATTATATTTTCAATAACATTGCGGGAAATAGTTAATAACTTTTTCATCTATCGATAAAAAAATGATTGATAAATTGAAATAGAATACGTATTTCAGACATTGTGAGATGTGATAGATTTAATAAATGAATGGTATGACAGGTAGGTCCATAAAAATATTTACTATTTTGACGTGACTAATGCTTCTTGGCCTGTTTACCGGCCTGCGGTGTTGAAAGAGTTAAAACACATTTAAAACGCATCTGTGATAAAGGTTTATTTACAAAAGTAAGACATACGTCTTTGAAAAAACGTATCGTGAAAAATCGAGATACAGCACCTCACAAATCGCACACCGTATCGTATGGAGTGAATCACGATGCATCGGTGTCCCAGGATATCGTTTCAGCCCTATAATTTGTGTGTTGGACTGGAATAAAGACATAAATCGTGGACATTCCACAGTATCGTTTTGTGAAGATGTGAAGACGACATGGTAGATAGGTTTTGAAACCAAAGACCTACGCGTCTGTTTAAAAGTTTTGTAATCGTTTGATGTTTTTTTATTACCAATAAAACTTAGTCCTTGATGTCAAAACTGCCCATGTTGGTTGCTGTTTACATGACGTCACCCGTTGACGCATTAACCAATGAAATGTGTGAGTTAGCATGTCATATTGACCTGTTAGATCATTCGTATAAGTTCCGCCCACTGAGAGTGCGGTAGTTCCTACCGTTAATGCCCCTTTAACATTAATATTTGAAGCCTAAATCCTTAATCGTAATGCATAGATTTCACGCTCGAGTTTTTCGAATTAGTGTCTGACAACAGCGGCAGTAGAGATATAACATATATTGATATGACATAACATAAATATTTTAACTTATCCTGCATTACTCCTTAATGCATTCACTGCTCACCTTTGACAGCAGTGAAAGCTGTGATTGACCCTTCTTGAAGAAATAAAGATGTTGTTCCATAGCAGGACCCCCAATGACAAGCTGCCACCTCATACCGGAAGTGGTAGATGCACTGTTGGTCACGACAAAGTACAGACGTGTTTCCAAATCCCTTGATAACTTCAGCAGTCAAATCAAGGGTTAAATCATTGCCATAAATCCTGTAGTTTGGCTGTCATCACACCACAAGTCCTTTTCACTGTTGACTATCCAATATTAGTTATACAAAGTGTTTTATAAATAAATAAAATGCCAGGCTGCCCCCCTACACTTTAGAAGGTCCGATACATTATTTAATAAACTGCAGTTTATTGTAACCATAACTTGAATAGTAAATTTACTGCAGGTTATAAGGACCCTTACAAATTTGAAACAATGGGCCCGATACAAGGCCTACCTGCAACAGGCTTACTCTGTGCAATGTCTTACTACACTGTAGAATATTTAACTAAGTTACATTAGTCAGGTTAAGACTATAGAACTGCCATCATCGAAGTAGATAGTGAAATTATACTTGTCACAAGTGTGGTCAGTTGTGGACAATAGGAACCTTTGTTGGAAGTGTTTCCCATGACTGAATGGCGACTTTCAGATGCTCTGCGTGTACTGTTTTTTTCAAGACAAGATAACAGCCATCATCGATCTTCTATCACATGATGCCGGCTCGGCATGGCTCTCCATCGCCTTGGTGTCTTGCAAACACTGCCTTTGGGATGATCAATTTAAGGCTCTGCTTTTGTCAGCTCCACTGTTCCTCTTGAAGCCTTTGCAAATAATAAATCCATGAGGTTGCACAAGAAGTGCACAATGTTCATTGTTATCCCCAATTTGTGCCCGCTCATCAGGATCTCAGGGATTTAACTAGTTTCCGTTTTACACCTTTTCATGGATATAATGGGCAACAGGAATAGTCCTCATCAAGGACTCCTGAGAGATTCATCAGCTAAGTGACTTTAATCTATTTCGGGACAACTGGTTCCTTCCACCTCTTCTTCCAATCATACACACTTGACCCCTTAGTGATAATAAACGGTTATCAGTTTCCTTTGATCACCACTACGATCCATCCTCTACAGTGAAAGTATCCTGCCAGCCAGCTAGCTGCCGATCCTGACAATGACAAAAGGTACAATATTCTGAAATAATGCCATCATCAATTGTCTCAGTACGAGACTCACATATTTTATTCTTTTACATGCTGAAAAAGACAAATTAAACCTTGATGTTCAACATATGGTCTTTCAAAAATCTGTAGCTAGAAGAACCGCCTCATTTCCGCATGACTTCTGTTGCGTTACTCTGTACGCTCATATGTCAGCGATTTTCTTGTCTTACAGGATGCGTATCCATCAGGAGCTTGGCCATTTCTTTCGATTTGTGTTACAAGGCCGTCCTTACAATGGAAAGTGCTCCCTTCATCTTCATGGCATTGTTTTCAACTTCTATATCTACGATTGCATTCAGGAAAACACTGATGTCACCGTCCTTCAACAGCTCGCTTTCACAAAGTCAGTTGGTCAATGTCAGCAAGTCCGAATTGACTCCCAGCCAGCTTCTCAGTCTGTTGACATCAGAACAACCTCTCATCTTGCAAGGGCAACTTCCACTTTTTCAATGCTTTCTCACGCCGTTCACTCAGATCGATGACTGTCGACCACTGATCTCCCCGCTCCACCTCCGTCCACTTCTTCAATGGTGGCTCATCAAATTGAACGTCTGCGTCAGGGTCTCTTTGAGGCCGTTCGTATCTTCAAGATCTCGTCACATCCCAGGGGTCTCCTGTCCCGACCAGACCTGACCGGACAAGCTTTCGACAACAGAATGGTGCCTTCTTGACCTGGCGCTCTTCAAGTGGATTTTTCACTTATATTTGCCCCCAGAGTCGATCTATTCACCACTCAGCTATCCTAAGTTGTGTCTCCCATCCCCAACCCACAGGCTTTGGATCATGATGCCTTGGCAATCCCATGGGAGGGACTCAATGCCTATGCCTTTCCTCCAACAGGTGTTCTTACTCTGGTTTTTCAAAAGGTGGAGGCCATCAATCACTTGGCTCTGACTTTGGTGCCACCCTATTGCCCAGCGTGCCAAACTCAATAAGGGGCGGTTGAGTAGCCTAGTGGTTAAAGTGTGAAACCCATTTCTGGTGTCCCCCGCCGTTATATTGCTGAAATATTGCTAAAAGCGGTGCAAAAAACATATCCTCACTCACTCGCTCAATTGAACGGTTCCACCGTCTTCCACTCCATGATGACCTGCTACCTCATGTCCGGTTGCTGCATCAGTCCCTTGTAACGCTCCATCTATGCGATTGGTGCATCTGCAGAGGTCCCTTCTCGCTGAAGGCTATTCTAAGCGTCTATTACTGCAGCTCATAGATCTTCCACCACATGCCTTATAAGATCATAAGCGGATGGCCTTTGAGACTTATAGTCGCGCTCGCGATGATTGGCCTCAACAGATCGCTGAATATCTGCATCTTCTTTGTCTGAGAGTGGAACTGGTTGGGTCCGGTGAGAGAGCACTGTATCTTCCATCCTCCTGAGGCAAGAGAGTTAACTGACTTTAAAAGTCCAGTTTCCACCCTTGCCGAACTAGGCTGGAATTACTGGGCTCGATCGTAGTGCCACCAGTGGCTATTACCAGTTATGTGACGTTTTGGTCTCTGATGTCCAGGGTCCCCGTAAGTTTAAACTATTGATCCTGGCTCAACAGATGTCTTGGCCTACTCAACGCAGATAATGCCGTACACTTGATCTTGTTCCTGTTCTCTTGCTCACTTGTGTATAAATGGAATAAATCTTTAAACTTGAACTCTGTGTTTTTTGCTTCTTGTTTGTTTAGGTATTCCCAGATCGAGTTTCCCGTTTGATGGGTGGATTCGCTCATCTTTAGATCTGTAGAGACCATTGAAGTCACCGTCGGGCGCGGCCATGCATACTGTGTCCTGAAACTCTAGTCCGCTCAGCTCTACCTTGTGTATCTGTGATGTTGTGTTTTGGTTCAAAGATCCTCTTCTGGATATTCTCTTCCTGGCTCGCTTCATTCACTAGGGTTAAATGAGATGCCAAGCTTGTGCATGCTATGGTCATTTGGAGATAGTAGTGTACATGTCTTGTAGAAACGCTTGGCACTCCCCCTTCCTGACTGATTACTAGTCGTATGCTGTATCGATCTTTCATTGAACAATAACACACATGAAAACACGTTTGGCATGTATTACCTACTCGAGCTCATGTTCCGTCTCATTTGCGGATTCGTATATCAGGATCGTTTCACCTGTTGTGGGAGTGTTTTCCCGCTCACAAGTTCTTGTTGTTTTTGTATGACACTAGGCAGTTATGTTTTTATATATTTCATTGTTTAGAACCTGCTTCCTCGTTTTGTCTCAGTTGTAGACATTCAGTCTAGGGTATCTGTGCCCACTGTCCAACCGTTGAATAAATGCATATTGTGAGACAGGATAAGTTAACAAATTTGAGTTTATTATAATTTCTATATTTATATACTTATCCTTCTCACACGCTATATGCCCACCCATCCATCCCTGCATCTCGGTTCCTCTGGCCTGATAGCTCTGACGAAAGAGAATGAGTTGGTAGAGACAGACATGTGATCAAGTCGTATAAGGTTCATGTGCACGGAATCACGTACATGGCCTGTAACCATTGTGATACTGGCATGTGTTGGGGTGAATTGTCTTTAAGAAGCTGGAAACTTTGTTCAAGAACGTTTCCACAAAGGAACGAAAGGAAAGAAGAAATGCATATTGTAAGACAGGATAGGTATATATAAATACACAATTTAGAATAAAATTTCCAATATTCACCAAGATCACTTGAAATAAAGATTAGTGTATATTTGTCATTTATTGTATCCTGCAATTTCTTACATGTTAGAATCACCTTATATTCTCATTTCAGCAATTGTCATGACCTCAAAAATTGACTTTGCATATTAAATTAACTGAAATGGTTTGTACTTTACCCTCGCATTGCATGCTGATGAACAATATATACATGAATTTGAAGTCTCTACTGCATGTGATGCTAAACTAAATCCAGCAGGCAGTGTTAAGAAGTGTGCAAACAATTATGCAGGGTTAAAGTAATTTCTTCTATAAAGTGGAAAAATAGTCATTCTTGTTTGGAATTTTTTCTGACTTTTGCTGCAGACTCTAGGTCTGTTACACAACCAATTAACAGCCACACTTGACACTGGCTTGATTGATCGGGATATCATCTGATCTATCTCACTTTCAATAACCTTTTGATAAACAGTGCCTTATCATTAATATTTTTTCTCACCACAGGAGAAACCAAAACCAATGATGGTTAAAAAGAACCAAAAATCCAGGGTTCAACCATCTAAAAAAGTGAAAGTGAAAGAGATAGTAAAGGATGAAGATGACAGTGAAGATGAAAGCATGGAGGATGACACTGACAGTGAAGGTGAGAACACCATTCCACCTGTCATAACCAAGGAACAGAAAAATGAGGATGAAGATGAAGATGAGAACGAGGACAGTGATGAAGAGAGCATTACTAGCACAAACAAGACAGCTGAAGCATCTGATAGTGATGAGGACAGTTGTGATGATAGCAGTGAAGACGAAGGTGAAGGTAAGTGTTGTCGAACTATTCTCAATTCTCAAATGATCTCAATACGACTTATATATATATATATATATATATATTTATATTGAAGGATATATGTGCTACTTGCAACTTTCATAATTAAATATTTCATTTTTCTTTATGCGAACTTGATTTGTGAAACATGGTATGCTTGTGTTTTACATATATTTGTATTGATGAGCAGACATTCATATTTTGCTAACAAATAAAACCAATAATTATTTTCTCAGGATATGTTGACAAAGGACAATGTTGCAAATATTTCTTTCTCCTTCAATTGCACCAGTTTTGATGATCACTGATGTTGGTCACCATGATAAGATTGAATGTTCATGAAATGGCAGTTTCAGATAACATACAGCCAAGATAATGGAAATTTGATGTGAATGATGACAAGAAATTGTCATGAGGCCAGGGTCAAGCTCACTAGATGGAAAACTTTCCCTGTGTTTGGTTACATTTTCTCTTAAAGTGTTAATATTTTTATCACAAAACTTGGTTTGTGACTTGATACTGAAATAGGATAACTTCCTGTAGAAAGGCTTTTTGTCCTCATATCTGCGTGTGATGTCATATTTCTGGTCTCTCAATTTTTAGTTCAACTGGCCAGAAAGTCCATGTGAGCTCAATGTTTCTTTTTTCTCAATATTATAAAATTTCACCATTTGACCTAAGGGTTTTGATCATGCTTTTAATTTTTTATCATATTGTGTATTTGGATCTGTAAACAACTTATGAAATTGCAAGATTGAGAAAATTCAACTTTGGCATGTATGAACACACAATGCCATTTAGAAAGTGGTCATATGTAACAAATGTTATATTTGGGATACTTTCTTATTAAAGTACAGATTCTCGTACTTTTTCGGGTTGAGTCCCGTCTGGGATTAGAACCCACACTGCCAGAGTGAGGCACCTAATCTCCAGCACACTCCATTTAAGGTTTGCTTGTACCAATTCCGTAACAAAATAGTCACCGGAAATTGCCACAACGAAATTGGCGTGTTCCAGGGGTGTCCCAAATATTCATCAAATATTACCACCAAAGGTGTTACTTTTAGCATGCAACCAAGAACAAAACAATAAGATGCATATGGCACACTAACTTCATGAAAACTTTCAATAGTTTCTGTGGGGAACCTTACAAGATATGATCTTTAAAGTAAAGTTTCGGTGAAAAAAATGATCAAAATCAAAATCCAATAGATCCGTCGATTTAAAAGATATCCAAAATCGGCTAACAGAGTTTGATGTGCTATGTATGGAGACCATTCTCAGAAAGTGTGAAAACATTTCATGCAATGGATTCAGAGGAGTATGCATTTAAAGACAGGTCCCCGAAAGACAATGTGAAAACCTTGAATCCAATATGGCTGCCAAACCACGTGACCAATGACCAAAGCCAAAGAACATCAAATGTCAAGCACCCAAAGCAGCAGACACATCTAAAGTTTGAAAGTAATTGGACAAGCGGTTGCGGAGCAATAGGGCAAAATATAGCTTTTAAAATTGCTTATTTTTCAGTTATCTGCCCTTGGTCTTTAGGCCTATGGCCGTGGAATTTGTGTGGTATCTGGTACATAAGTATCTGGATACACATACAAAATTTGAATGGAATCGAGGCAGTGGTTATTATGCTAGCTCTGGTACAAAATTCGGCGGAATAATAATAATATTAAATCGAAACGATAGCACTGGGACTCTTCAGCTTTTCGGCTTGGTGACTCTTAACCAGACTGTAACTTCTTTGGAAGTTGAGCTCCAGTCAAATGGATGAGTTCGTCCTTGTTTATGTCGTATTGCTGAGATAAAGTGCTAAACCTGTTTCCGACCTCGTCCATGTTCGAATCCTCAAATGGTTTGGCTGTAACAACGCCGTCAAATGTAATGAACCGCTTGTCAGACATCACCACGTGTGTCCCAGTGTGTTCTTAACCCATGTTTGACTTCGACCATGTTCAAATCCTCAAATGGTTTGCCTGTACCAACGCCGTCAAATGTAATGAACTGCTTGTCAGACATCACCACGTGTGTCCAAGTGTGTTCTTAACCAATGTTTGACTTCGACCATGTTCGAATCCTTAAATGGTTTGCCTGTACCAACGCCGTCTAATGTAATGAACCGCTTGTGAGACATCACCACATGTGTCCCAGTGTGTTTTTAACCCATGTTTGACTTCGACCATGTTCGAATCCTCAAATGGTTTGCCTGTACCAACGCCGTCAAATGTAATGAACCGCTTGTCAGACATCACCACGTGTGTCACAGTGTGTTCTTAACCCATGTTTGACTTCGACCATGTTCGAATCCTCAAATGGTTTGCCTGTACCAACGCCGTTAAATGTAATGAACCGCTTGTCAGACATCCCCACATATGTCCCAGTGTGTTCTTAACCCATTTCCGACCTCGAATCCTCATGTTCGAATCCTCAAAGGGTTTGCTTGTACCAACTCCGTCAAAAGATAGTCACCGTTTGCAGGACATCACCACTACGAAATTGGTGTGTGCCAGAGTTAACCAGAGTGTACTAAACCCATTTACCACCCAGACAATGTTCGAATCCCGATAATCGCCTCTTGAGACAAGCATGGGTTGCTGAAGACCAATTCTAACCCTCATCTTCAAGGGTAGTATTCATACTGCAAAAGACACTTGACGGTCAAAGGGAAATAACCCTAGGTTTTCTGAGCGATATATTCGGTATTTTGTCAATATTACCACCAAGCGGTGTTACTTTTAGCATGCAGCCAAGAACAAAAGATGAGATACATGTGCCCGACTAACTTCATGTAAACTTTCAATTGTTTCTGTGGAGAACCTTACAAGATGTGATCTTTATATAAAGGAAAAATTCGGTGAAAGAAATCATCAAAATCAAAATCAAACAGAGCCGTCACTAAGACAGATATCAATAAACGGCTAACAGAGTTTGTTGTGTTCTGTATGGAGACAATTCTCAGAAAGTTTGAAAGCATTTCATGCAGTGGATTCAGAGGAGATAGTATTTGAAGACAGGTACCCAAAAAACCCTGTGAAAACCTTGAATCCAATATGGCAGCAACTAAAAAAGATATCCAAAATCGGCTAACAGAGTTTGATGTGATATGTATGGAGACAGTACTCAGAAAGTTTGGATGCATTTCATGCATTAGATTCAGAGGAGATAGGATTTGAAGACAGGTACCCCCAAAACCCTGTAAAAACTTTGAATCCAATATGGCTGCCAAAGCACGTGACCAATGACCAAGATCAAAGAACAGAAAATGTTAAGCACCCGAAGCAGCAGACATGTGTAAAGTTTGAAAGTAATCGGACGAGCGGTGGCGGAGCAATAAGGCGAAATATATCTTCAAAAAATACTTGTTTTTCAGTTATCTGCCCTTGGCCATAGGGTCTACGGCCTTGGAATTTTTGTGGTATCTGGTACCTAACAACTTGCACACACACAAAAAATTTGAACAAAATCGAGCCAGTGGTTAAACTGCTATCTCTGGAACAAAAAACGGCGGAATAATAAATAATAATAATAATAATAAATATAGCTGCAAGCAGCGATGTCGGGCTCCCGCTGGTTATAATTGTAGCAGCGGATCCTGTTCTATTCATAGATGTACTTTTGTAAAATTGCACTTTGGTTATACAGAGTACTAAAAACCATTGAAACTGAGTTCTTAATTTAACTAATTTATTACCATTAAGGCATTTTCTCCTGTTGTTACATAAAAGCATTCGGATATGCGGAAGGATATGTGCTATACTGTGTACGAGTATAAGATGATCTGGATTATCAATAGGATATTTCACCGGTCCGTTTTGACCAAGAAAAAAATTCCCATTTTGGCTCAGGGTATGTTCAGGATGGAAGATACCAGCATGCAGGGGTGTTGGTGACTTGTTATTGTAATTGGCAGGACATGGATCTTGACATTTGACACGTGCTAAGGGATGAGATGGCTTGGGACATTATCTAACAGTAACAACACATGTCGGTCACCTCTTGTCATCTCCTTATTGAAGCAATTCAACCAATCAGCAAAGAAAACCCCAAGTCTTCCAAGCTTTTGTTATCAAAGTTTCAAAGAAAATTAGCTGTAAACGCAATAGAGATCATAACACTTAAGTAAGTAAACAAAGGGACTGGTTTCTAAACGATAATGATATTGGTAAATAATACTTCCTTAAGTTGGCATTATATCAGGGATGTCTCAGAAACAAAATGGAATTTTCAATAATGAACATGTTCGCATTATAAAAAGGTAATTTGATAGTGTGGAAATCCGTTCTAAGAAACCACGTGGTGTTACTTTGATACCAATGATACAAGGTCATGGTCATTCATAATTGGCGCCCTATGAAGCTTCAGAAGTGTGGACCTTCTAAAACAGGTCATTTTTCCTGTTTACTTACAAGTCACTACCGGTATCAAGAAGGATATGTGCATTACTGTGTATCATTATAATATAGCCTTTATTAACTATGTGACATGTAACTTGTCCGTTTTGACTGTGAAAAACAGTCCATTTTGGCACAGGTCCAGTTTGGCATTATTAAGGGTGGTAACTCTATTCGTCCCGTTGGCAACTGGAGCCTTCATTACCCGCCACTACAACAGTATCAACATCTGTAGCCGAGTATTATACTGCTCTCCTATCTTCTATTTTACCTAGTATCAGTGCCGGCCGAAAGAATAAGTGTTTGTGCGTTTAACACAATCTACCGGGAGCTTAATTAGCGCGTCTCGCAAAACGCTACCGTGGCTCACGCTCCAATATGCACTCGACTGACCCATCCTCGGTCAAGCTAACGCGCTGTGCGGTCAATAAACATGCATTCCGCAATTCTGTGTTTCCTTAACTCTATTGACAGTGTGTATTGTGAATTCGCGCCAATGCAGATATGAGCTTCCACGTGGACCACTAACGAACAAAAAATACGATGTTGATATAGATCCATCTGAAAACAATAATGCCCTCCATACATCATGTCATACAAGGTGTCTGGTTCTGTTATGTGTTTTACACACATCTGGATTTATCGTCCATACGTGCATGTGCGCAAAACTGCGTGCTTCCCGCTGGCAGAGAGTACAACATATAGCGCGAAGAAAATCCATACAGAAACAGACTATAGAAATCGCTATCGTCGAAACATGAAGTGAACCTGTCTGTTGTAGTAAGAAAATTATGACAAGTACGTTTAAAAGATAGTACATTAATCGGAGAGTTCAGCGAGATCAAACTTTCAATCACAAACCTGCCGTAAATCCCACAGTCTGAACAGCATTTATGAAGGAGGTAACACTTCGGGCGAGATGTAGGTCATGTTTTGACTGAAGCACCCCACACGCGGCTCTCGGACGACCTCGCTATTACCGTGCACGTGGGTCACGTTCCAATATGCACCCGACCGACCGACCAAGCCGCATGGGACTGAGGTACGCTAACACACTGTGAGGCCAATAAACATGTATGCGCAGTTCTTTGCTTAACTGACTATGTGTATTGTGAATTCGCGCCAATTGATGCAGATATGAGCTTTGACATAACAAAACATGCGATGTTGATATTTGCTCCAAGTTTCTATACAGAACCGTTGAACGTACGAGCGCAAACGTAAATGTATTTCTATAGTCCGTTTCTGCTTGCGTTGTCCATCAGCTGTTTTAACACTGTATCTCATTGACCCTGATAACTGATTTCTGTAGTCCACAGCCGAAAACTATACACAAAGCTCACGTACTACAGACTGTAGTTTGTTATATAAATAAACCTATACCGACAATAGTGTAGCGTATAGCGCCAAGAGAACGGAATCGTATGCACGAGTATTGCTGTCGATTGAAGTGCAGTGAACGGGACTTATTTGTCATTCTATGGCTGCTTCTTTCAGTGTCTTTTACTTTAAAAAAATGTTTGAAGCGTTCGTAAAGCACCCATGTCACCCCCACTAAATGACATTTCCAGAACATGTGAAATAAGAGTTTGATGTATGTAGGATTTGTGATTTGTGACTGCACTTCAATATCGAATTGCACATGTAAATACCAAAGATTGCCTAGTCTGCCAGTTGTTGAATGATCTGGTTAGGAGAAAGATGTTGAAAGATGTTGTTATACATAAATTATGCATCATTTCTCTCCCCGTCGTCTTATTTCCTATGTCGCTACAATTGGTCGTGGTAGCAGACATCCCCACTCAATATACATATACCAAATCTGGTCGAAATCGGACAAGTAGTTTCGGAGTTACGGGTATTTAGAGTTCAGCTACGGGTATTTAGAGTTGTGCTATTTGGCAAGTTTATGGACCTGGGCCAAAGAGTGCCATATTCAAAATGCTTTAGCTCCGTTGTCCACTGAGCTACAATCAAACCGCTTGGTGTTCTGGAATCGCAAGGACAAGGGCTATCAGGTCAACATATCACATACGTATATTTTCTTTGAAGTTGTTAGTATGGTACTTGGAGCCAAAGTGTGGAGAGTTTGGAAGCTTTTGAGCTGGTAGTTTGAGCTGAGCAGATTTTGGGAGTCAAGTACTGAGAAATCTGCTAAAAAACAGTGCAAAAACACTTAATCCGATCTGGAGGCCAAACGAAGCAATTTCGCTACATTGGATGTGTAGAGATTTTGTTTGGCATCTGATTCCGGATCTGTTCAGGAATTTTGGAAGTCTTTGGAGCTTTCGTGGCGGAGATATTAGCTGTTGAAATTGCGATTTTTAAAGTTGTTTTGAGTTGTCTGCCCTTAGTCTTTGAGTCTAGAGTCTTGAGATTTTTGTGGGCATAACTTCAGTAGCTAAGCTATCTTTGTGGAAATTTTGAAGAGATTCTGAGCAGTAGTTTTGGAGGTAGGATTGGAACAAAAATCGGCGGAATAATAATAATAATAATAATAATAAAGAATAATAATAAACTTACCAATTACAATAGGGCTCTTGCCAAGATGGCAGGGAGCCCTAATAAATATAGCTGCAAAGCAGCAATGGCGGGCTCCAAGCTATACTGTGCACAAACGTCCATGTTCGAAGCCTCAAAGGGTTTCCTTGTACCAAATCCCTCAAATGTAGGCACCACTTGTAGGGTATTGCCGCTACGAAATTGTCGTGTGCCGGAGTATCCAAGTCTGTTCTTAACCCATTTCCGACCTCGGACATGTTCGAATCCATTTAAGGTTTGCTTGTACCAATTCCGTAAAGAAATAGTCACCGGAAATCGCCCCAATGAAATAGGCGTGCTCCAGGGGTGTACCAAATGTTAATCAAATATTACCACCAAAGGTGTTACTTTTAGCATGCAACCAAGAACAAACAATAAGATGCATATGGCACACTAACTTCATGAAAACTTTCAATAGTTTCTGTGGAGAACCTTACAAGATATGATCTTCAAAGTAAAGTTTCGGTGAAAAAAATGATCAAAATCAAAATCCAATAGGTCCGCCGCTATAAAAGATGTCAAAAATCGGCTAACAGAGTTTGATGTGCTATGTAAGGAGACCATTCTCAGAAAGTTTGAAAACATTTCATGCAATGGATTCAGAAGATTTATGCATTTAAAAACAGGTACCCAAAAGACAATGTGAAAACCTTGAATCCAATATGGCTGCCAAACCACGTGACCAATGACCAAAGTCAGAGAACATAAAATGTCAAGCACCCAAAGCAGCAGACACATCTAAAGTTTGAAAGTAATTGGACAAGCGGTTGCGGAGCAATAGGGCTAAATATAGCTTTAGAAATTGCTTATTTTTCAGTTATCTGCCCTTTGTCTTTGGGCCTACGGCCTTGGAATTTGTGTGGTATCTGGTACATAAGTATCTGGATACACATACAAAATTTGAACGGAATCGAAACTGGTTATTAAGCTAGCACTGGTACAAAAATCGGCATAATAATAATATTAAATCGAACGATAGCACTGGGACTCTTCAGCTTTTCGGCTTGGTGACTCTTTAACAGGCTGAGATAAAGTGCTAAACCTGTTTTTTCGACCTCGTCCATGTTCGAATCCTGATATGGTTTGCCTGTACCAACGCCGTCAAATGTAATGACCCGCTTGTCAGACATCCCCACGTGTCCCAGTGTGTTCTTAACCCATGATTGACTTCGACCATGTTCGAATCCTCAAATGGTTTGCCTGTACCAACGCCGTCAAATGTAATGAACCGCTTGTCAGACATCCCCAGATATGTCCCAGTGTGTTCTTAACCCATGTTTGACTTCGACCAAGTTCGAATCCTCAAAGGGTTTGCCTGTACCAACGCCGTCAAATGTAATGAACTGCTTGTGAGACATCACCACATATGTCCCAGTGTGTTCTTAACCCATGTTTGACTTCGACCATGTTCGACTTCGACCATGTTCGAATCCGCATATGGTTTGCTTGTACCAACTCATGCAAAAGATAGTCACCGTTTGCAGGACATCACCGCTACGAAATTGGTGTGTGCCAGAGTTCACCAGTGTGTTCTAAACCCATTTACCACCAAGACAATGTTCGAATCCCGATAATCACCTCTTGCGACAAGCATGGGTTGCTGAAGACCAATTCTAACCCTCATCTTCAAGGGTAGTATACATACTGCAAAAGACACTTGACGGTCGAAGGGAAATAACCCTAGGTTTTCTGAGCGATGTTATCGGTATTTTGTCAATATTACCACCAAGCGGTGTTACTTTTAGCATGCAACAAAGAACAAAATATCATGTACATATGTCCGACTAACTTCATGTGAACTTTCAATGGTTTCTGTGGAGAACCTTACAAGATATGATCTTTGTATAAAGTAAAAATTTGGTGAAAGAAATCATCAAAATCAAAATCCAGTAGCGCCGTCACCAAGAAAGATATCCAAAAACGGCTATGGCAATTTGTTGTGTTCTGTATGGAGACAATTCTCAGAAAGATTGAAAGCATTTCATGCAGTGGATTCAGAGGAGATAGTATTTGAAGACAGGTACCCAAAAAACCCTGTGAAAACCTTAAATCCAATATGGCCGCTACTAAAAAAGATATCCAAAAACGGCTATGGCTATTTGTTGTGTTCTGTATGGAGACAATTCTCAGAAAGATTGAAAGCATTTCATGCAGTGGATTCAGAGGAGATAGTATTTGAAGACAGGTACCCCCAAAACCCTGTGAAAACCTTGAATCCAATATGGCTGCCAAACCATATGACCAATGACCAAAGTCAAAGAACAAACAATGTCAAGGAACTGAAGCAGCAGATACATACAAGGTTTGAAAGTAAACGAACAAACGGTTGTGGAGCAGCAGGGCAGAATATATCGTCCAAAAATACTTGTTTTACAGTTATCTGCCCTTGTCCTTTGGGCCTATGGCCTTGAGTTTTGGGGGGAATCTAGTACTCAAAGGTCTCCATACACACACAAAATTTGAAAAAAATCGGGCCAGTGGTTATTTTGCTAGCGCTGGTACAAAAATCGGCGGAATAATAAATAATAATAAATAATAAATCGAACGATTACAATAGGGCTCTACAGCCTTTCGGCTTGGAGCCCAAATAATAAATAATAATAAATCGAACGATTACAATAGGGCTCTACAGCCTTTCGGCTTGGAGCCCTAATTATACAGAAGCCTATTTCAGGTGTCATCCTCCTTAATAAAGCAGTGTAAGAAAACCATACTCACTCACTCTTTTCATGACATAATTTGTTTCAAATCATTATGATGTTAGTGTTAGTATTTGGTCCTCAGCATTTTTAATGCAGAAACATTGTATGTCATTGCTGACATTCACTTTCATAAAGCTGATTTTCTTCATATCTAGGTGAGCTACAGTGCTATGGTACTGGTTTTGTTTTTTGCAGATGAAGAAGTGAATGGGAAAAGGAAAAAGCCACAGAAAGAAAAGCCAGTAAAGAAAAGTAAAACTGAGTCTACAGGTAAGGGTATTTAGAAAATATGAGATAGTCTTCAGATTCATATGCAAAGTTTACTTGCTTACGCACGCACATCACTATTTACGTGCAATAATCTTGGCCTCAATGTTAAACCCCATTAAACTTGTTCTTCCCCGTTTTTTTTGTGTGCGTGTGCGTGCGCGTGCGAGTGCGTGCATGCGCGCAGCTATTATTATGAATGTCATGCAAACTACCCGTTCCATGAAGATAGAGGTCCCTGACGCCAGTCTTGTGATTAAGGATCTAACTAGCATTATCCCAGGAGGGGAGGAGTGTCTTTGGCCCAATAATATCCTGAGCCTATCGTATTCTTGTCGGAATGTGTCTTGCATGAGATAACGCCTTTTTCCATGTCAGCGATAGGGATCCGTAGCAGTGATAGTATTTGAGGGCTCTGATAAGGTAGAGAAGTTTGTCAGGAAGGTCAACCATGGGTCCCAGTGCAGGGATGGTACAGTGTCTGTGTCACAATGGGCCGAAACTGTCTGTCTGGTTCTTGGCAATGAATTCTGGAAGTGAACGTAAAGCAATGGAAGTCCAGTTTGGGGAATGAGTAAGGCTGGAGTTGTTCAAGGCATGGTGTTCAGAAACTCTAGTAGCCGTAGCCATGGATATGAGCAACGCTGCCTTCTGGGATTTCTGAAGTAATGTAGCAGAAGCAAGAGGCTCCCAACCTGGTATCAGGAGGGCTGTGGGGACCACTGAGAAGTTCCATTTCGGGAATGTATGAGAAATACTGACATCTTCCAAGAAAAATGAAGGCATAAGCAGTGTTCACTGTAAGTTGCGCCATTGGCGCACTAAATTTTTATATGTACAGGCGGGTTGTGTAGGCGCACTTGTGAACTTAAAAATAGATCATATTATGAGTTTTTACTCACTGTTGCAAAACTCCAAACTACGTAGGCTTTCATTGTAACAAAATTAGCGCTACCTTCCTTCCCCGAAGCGAACTGTTATTGATTTGAATACTCCGAACTCGGCACATAACTTTCCCATCTTAATGAATGACAGGCGATGCCTACAAATCGGTTTAATGAGGAAAACCGAATCACTTTGTAAAGCTTATTGTGATTGGTCTATTTCTTTAAGTGAACCAATGACGTTGCATGTTGCAAATTTACACTTTTGTTGCTATGGCGGACACACTTGCTGTCAAAAGCTGATGTCAGTCAAGAATTCTTTTAGTTTTTCACGAAGAAGCAAAGAATCAAACCTCAAATTAATTAATCCCCCCTTCAAATTAATTAATTAAAAGGATTGAGCGGCAATGCATACATATATGGGCGGTACTCCTCCAATGCAAGGACGATGCCCATCCAGCAAAATGTATGCTATGTACGGTGTGCACTACCCACAACAAAGACATGTTTACAGGGAATGGCATAGTAAATTTGACGAGTTCACTCAAAAGACATGCAATATCAAAGGTTCACAAATAGCCTAGTCAATCGAAGCAGAGAATTTGAAAAATAATTTTGAAGCAGTTAAAAGGCCTTTATCTGAAAAAAAGCAGTCATTGTAGACCTGTATGAAGGTTGTTTACTGGTTAGGCAATGTGCAGTGTTAGTATTATTTTTGCTTCTTTTTTATACAAATTCATTTTGAATTGATGTTAATTGTTCAATAAATGTGTTGAACATATCTTGCTTTCTTTTCTTGGTGTTCGGATTGTTGACCTTTCCAGTCTTGGAAGATACAAATAGTAAGTTAGAGAACTAAGAGTACTGCTCACAAGATCACAGCAATTTGACATGGCCCACAATATTTTCTAAATGGCGCACATAACTGAAGACTACGCCACTGGATGAACTTAGTCATCTGTTGTCGTAAAGGAGAGAGAAAGACGGTCTCCATGATCTAGCCACTGCTGCAGAGGCAGATTTTGAAAATCTGGAGGCCTCCATTCTTTGCGTGATAGCTTCCAGGCGGTGAGATTGGAACCTGGGAATGTTCTCGTGCTTGAGGTCTGATTTGGGTTAATGTAGAATATCCTTGCGTAACGGTAGTGGAAGAGGATTGTCATGAGTAGAGCTAATAGTCTTTGGAACCAGGGTCTCAGATCAGGGTGATCAGAATGATGGAAGAGGCTGTTGATACTAACTTCCGTATCACCCTGTCAAGGAGCGACCATGGAGGGAAGGCTACGCAAAGAGATTGGTCCCATCCATGGACAGTGTGTCTGTCTGTAAGGGCTTAGGACCCAGAACCGGACTGACATAGACTGGAAGTCGGTGGTTCAGACAAGTCACAAAAAGATTTATGTGCGGGCTGTCCCATGTCGACATGATCCAGGAGAATGTCTGGATGGTGGGGTCCATTTCTGCCGTGTCTTGACAGTCTGTCTGCGAGGATGTTCAATTTCCCGGGTATATATGTCTCGCTTCCATCCGGCAAGGTAGTGAGTCGGCCAAGTTGAATAAATGTGAGGTCTCCATCATCAGAGAGGTGGACTTGGTCCCGCCCAACATAGGCCACAACTCTGGTGTAGTCCATGGCATTAAGAATTGAGAAGGTGAGGAGATTTTTCCAGTGCTGGATTGCGTAAAATCGCCCTCATCTCTCTGCAGTAAATGTGGAGAGTCAGTTCCGATTCCATACCTAGACCCTTTCAGGAGGTCTGCCAGATGGACTCCCTAGCCAAAGTCAAGAGGTGTCCTTGAACAGGTGATGTTGCGGTGGATGTGGGGTGAGAGGAATGCATGTCATGACATGATGTCGGTGAGATGATTGTTGAAGGTGGTCGGTAAGGGAACTCGTGTGTCTAGAGGGAAGTCCCTGTTACCGTATCCATGTAGGGGTCGTAAATGTAATCTTGAGATGATCATTTTCAACACTGGAGAGTAGAAGCCCCTGCTGGAATCTATATCCCGGAGCTGACGTATGGCATGTGACTTGTGAAATGTATTCATGGCGAGGTCTCCTTCTTGCCGAACAGACAGAATCTGTGATGAGGTCGGGACGTGAGAAGAGATCAAGTCTTGAAAGACGAGATTTGAATCGAGTAGACATCTCAGCCTTCTGCTGAGCAAAAAACTGCTCCGATTAAGAACGCCGGCTGCTCAAGCGTAATGGACAGCTGTGGGCAATTGGTCAGTTGTTTAAGTGGAGGAGTCAGCTTGTCCGACTGTGACATGTGAGCCACCTTCTTCTTGGCCGCACCTTTTCTCTTGGCTTTGGTGTGTGCATCGTTAAGTTTGGAGAATGCCTTCTTGGAGAGTTGGAGACAGAGTGTACAGTGATCGTCTTCTTTACAAGAAGGCTCTCTTCGTTTCTAAAACATGTGATGGGGATCACCAGAAATCATGAACCTGCCACACTTGTGACAGGCTGATTGCGAGGTTGGTGGTGGTGGTTAGGGTAAACAAATCAACAGTCACAACTGATATTCACTTGGATTGAGCCCAGTCATCAATATACACTAATATACAAATATATACTAGCCACATAAAGAAACTGTGCACAGAGAAAATATATTATGGATTGAAATACAACACAGCAAGAACAAAATGATGCAGACGCTGTAGCAGCTGAATGATCGGACCATAAGAAAATGTCAACGGGACCTGAACAACATCTGTTACCATGACGTCAGAAGATCAAAATGGAGTAGGGGGTCAAACGACAAAGTCACAAAGTCAATAACGGGTATGACCACCCTGTGCGTGAATCACAGCAGTGCATCGGCGACGCATGGAGTCCACCAAATGGGCATGGAAGGCCTGGGTAATGGCCTGCCATATCCTCCTCAAATCCTGTGCCAAGTCACGGACGTTATCTGGAGGATGTGGAAGACGACGCAGACGGCGCTCCATTTCATCCCGCACATGCTCTGTTGGGGAGAGATCTGGAGAATTAGCAGGCCATGGCAGTAACATGACATTGTTATGGTGAAGGAAATCCATTGCGACCCTAGCCGTGTGAGGACGAGCGTTGTCCTGTTGAAATGTCAATCCTGGGCTATGACGTTGCAGGAAAGGAATGACCACAGGCCTCAGAATCTGATCTCTGTTGAAATGTTGAACCTCGATTCATCTGTAAAGACAACATTTCTCCACCATATTCGAGGTTGGTGAACATGATTTCGACACATCTTAGACGGTTGACTCGATGACTGTGTGTCAGGATGGGAAGTATGGCAGGGCGTTGTGGTCGAATCCCGTACTGACGTAAACGATTCCTGACAGTGTTGGGATGGATACGGCGCAGTCCAGGAATTGTCTGGGACGTCGTTACTGCCGTTTGGAACCTGTGTCGGAGATGTGTAACTCGAATCCATCTGTCCTGTCTTGGCGTCGTTACTCGGGGACGTCCTGAACGTGGGTGGTCGGCAACGTCATTTGTGTTCTGATAACGCCTCACCAATGCCGATATCGTGTTTTGCTTGTGATATGCTTGTGTCTTCGCCTGAGAAGTTTTGAATTTTTGAATGACCACAGATCATGCTTTCCAAAGTGACAGCGAATTTTGAGTTGCACATGCTGTGTACAGCTGCACAGGATGCACGTGCAGTAACACATTGCACGTCCATAGGCCCCCATCAATGACGTCATATCGCATGACACGTGCATGAGCGTTTGAATGTCTCCAATAATTGCTGTGTTTAAACCTATATTTCATATATGGACGGTGTGCCCTTATATCTTATGTTCTCCGTGCACAGTTTCTTTATGTGGCTAGTATAGTATAACAAAGTAATGAAGTATAGCAACGACTGTGACCACAGCTAAGTGCAGAGAGATCATCTACTTTTGTAGGGACGTGTTGACTCAAGCACACACTGGAAAGAAGTGAGGATTTTCCCGCCTTACGCACGTAAGAGATGTGGGCTGCGAGTGCTTTTTTCGGGGCAACTAATGTTGTACAGTTGACAGTGAAGAGGACCCCAGTTGAAAATCTGAAAGTTTTAGTATGGTGTGACTGCATCCAAAATACAGGATTTATGGCAACAATGTAATAGAGGTAGAGGATTCATAAAAGTTATATTTCAAATAACTCTTGAAAAAACGCATGCTGGTATACCGATCATAACATCACGAGACACCTTTTAACCTTCCAGACCATAGCCATGTCAAAATAGTATATTATTTTGTGAACCTACCTGTCATGTCATATTCATTTATTAAACACTTTTCACAATGTCTGAAAACATGTTTCGTTTCAATTCATCATATTTTATTGATAGATATAAGTTTATTAACTATTTCTCCCAATGTTCTAAAAATAGAAATTCTGGCACACATGCTTCGACAATGGGTCCCTGTAAAAAAATGTCAGAGCAAAATAAAGAACTTTCAAGCAAGTCTTTAAGTAAAGTAATAAAAATATTCAACTAAAATGTCTCTAATAGTTTAAGTTAGGGTTTTTGTTTTGATTTTCATGCTTGGACATAATGTTTAAAGCTCTCAATGCTACTGTTGAACCCATTCGACAGGCGCATAGTCGAAGTACACCCCAAAATGAAACTCGCTTTAACTGTTAAACGAGTAGGCTTTGCATATATTTTAAATTACATATGGAATGCAAAAATCCTCAGCTTGCAAAATATCAAAACTTCCAGTAGTTTATTTACCTCAAAAAGTAAACATCGCGAGTTAAGAAAGTATCAACCAAATTTATCGGCACACAGCCACCAGAAACGGCCACTGTTGACTTTTGGCACTTCTCGTTGAGCGGAATGCAGTCCGGTATTTTCTTTATAATTTTATCATTTTTCATATTCAATCATATTTTTTTGTTTGCTGACAAAAGGAAAACACTCAAAATTTTGTTTGTTGTGGAGGGTGATCATTGTCGATATCTTTTGATGTTTTGCGTGGGACACAACTATTATAGTGAAAACAAAATCATCAGCATGTACCTCGCAAATACATGAATCCTTTCCCTTGATATTCATGTAACATAGAATGGTGATCCTTATATATATATCAACAAAAGTTCAAATAAAAGATTCCGAGAAACTTGCATGTGGCGTGTTGATTCATCTTCTACCGTTTCCGGGTCACAGGAGCATGCAAGGTCAAACGGATTAAAAAATATGCCAATTGGAAGGTTAATGTTACGTCCTCTACAGACATGGAAGAACTCACTACGATCCCACACCCTAGAGTTTAAGACTTGGTTACCTCCCAACTTATCACAGGACCTGCATTGGTGGACTGACAGAGAGCACATGATGAGCGGCATTCCTCTTACTTCTCCGATGCCCGAACACCATCTATTATCAGACGCATCAGATTCGGGATGGGGAGCCCATATTGATGATCTTGCAGTATAAGGATCTTGGAGCACCGGAGAGAGGATCCTACATATCAACTGCAGGAAAATGAAGGCCATTTATTACGCCATCCTGGCATGGAATATATGTCTCTCCCAATCGTACATCCTCATAGCCACGGACAACACCACAGTAGTGGCATACGTTCAGAAACGGGGAGAAACCAGATCCAGTTTTCTGACGATGGAGAAAACATGATTGTATGCCTTGGCAGACTCCATCAGTTGCCAGATGAAAGCGAGACATATTCCCGGAAAGCTGAACATCTTTGCTGACAGCTTTTCACATCAGGGGAGAATAGTGGCAACAGAATGGACCTGACATCCCCAGATCTTTGTTTGGATAACCACGTTATGGGACACAGCACCTAGATCTCTTTGCCATTTGCCAAAACCATCAACTTCAGGTTTATCTCAGTCCAGTTCCTGATCCAATGGCTCACCAGATTGATGTGCTATCGATGGATTGGATGGGTCTATTTGCATATGCATTCCTACCATGGTCTCTCCTAGACAAGGTCATCCACAAGGTGGAGGAGACGGCTTGCATGATAATCTTGATAACACCAGTCTGGCCCAGCAGAGCGTGGTTCCCCAGAATATTAAGTCTATTAATGGAAGAGCCTCTCAGATTACCTCTCTAGTTACCTCTCCGTGGAGATCTGTTACGATAGCCGAAGTCTAACATTTTCTATGATAACCTGCCCAGCCTACATCTAATCACCTGGAAGTTAGAGTGCATTAGATGCAGACATCCGGGTACTCTGAGCTTGCCTCGGAAGCTGTGGTAAGATCATGGAGAACTTTATCCTCCCTGATATATGACAATAGACGATAGATGGGATAAGTTTTTCCAGTGGAGAAGATAAAGGGTTTATAACTAATACTATATAGTAGCGGATTTTCTACAACAACTACGTCGGGACAATAAGTTCTGACATGGGACGATAGAAGGTTACAGATTGGCTCTTCATACGGCAAACTACAATTTGGATTGCGATCAGAAAAATAAATTTTAAAAAAAAGAAAGAGAGACGTCATGCCACTCACCTTTGTTGTTGTTGTGATCGCTCATTCACGTGTAGGCTGCATTCTCATTCGTCACCCTGATAATCTGTTCAAACACAGAATCATTGTAAAACAGTTGGAAAAAATCAAAAGCACAACTCTTCACTCACCGTGTCAATAAGTATTCTTGGGTCCGGTCCCTTTTCAAAATCCCTCATGTCTCCACCGTTGTGGTCCCTCTGCCACTCCCACTCTTGAAAGTTGGCGAGGGGGGGGGGGACACCTCGTCGAAACCGTCAAAATCTTCGCGAAAGTCCCTCTCCCCTTCGTGTAAATTATTCAAATCAAACACATTATTATTCCCGATAGAGTCGTTGTTAGTCATCTGATCGCTATCCAAATCGTAGTTGGGCGCCATTACGCTAGATTTACAATTCAAGCAAGAAAAAATACCTGTCGCGAAAACAGGTGACATATCCGCGATTTTCGCGCCAAAAACACGGGGAAATTCCATGGAATGACGTGTCATTACGTGTAGATCGTTTCTATTTTTAGAACGAGATTACACACAATAAAGGAAGTAGAAAGAGCGATTTTGTAAACACGGTCGTCCCGTCCGATTTATCGGGCAACCAGCCGTGTGTGGGACTTAGACAGTAGCCGCTCGATTTATCGGGCAGCCGGGTACTGGGACATGGTTTTTGCTGCCTGATAAATCGGGCAGTGGGGGCGAAAGGGTTAAATGGTTTTCAGAAAAGGATTACTGTCAATTACACAGGGAGTTACTAGAAGCAAACCCTGCCTAGTCTTTCTGGTACATTTTGGGAAAGATGTAATAGAGGTAGAGGATTCACAAAAATTATCGAACAATACTTATCATGGGTAATAATTCTAAGAATAGTACCTCTATTATATCAGAAGTACTCCCGACCCGTGAAGATCTGGGGTAGAATAGGTCTTCAGCAACCCATGCTTGCCGTAAAAAGTGACTATGCTTTTCGTAAGAGGCGACTAACGGGATCAGGTGGTCAGGCTCGCTTGATTTGGTTGATGCATGTCAGCGTATCCCAATTGCGTGGATTGAAGCTCATGAGATCTATCATGAGTTTTCCCGTCATTACGCAAGTGTTTGCGCAGTGGAACTGAATATTTTTGAGCATGGTTTAACTTAAATGAAAAACTGAACTTAAATTTGTATGACTTACCTTTTATAAATGAAACAAGGAACTAAACATGATAACCTATTACAAACTATGAAGATCTATAAGGAACTAAACGTGATTACCTGTTATTATGTGAAGGAAAGATGAATAATCCTCAAATGAATGCTAATTCTAGCAGTTACTATATGCTTATATGTTGGTTACTGCTACGGGAGTCTTAACACTGTCTAACGCTGTCTAACACCATCTCTCTAACCATGAAACTAACCAGCTCCCTAACGAACTCTCACCAACCAACTAATTGATGTGCGCTACCGCCTTATATTTGTTCACAACCCTCACATTTTACGTGCAGTCACAGCCATAAGTTGGTGTGTTCAGACGATGCGATCGTTATGCATCGGGTGCGTTTTGGAGAACAGATTCTTTATTTAAAACTAACATGACTGCACGAGAAGCGAGTTCTATATGCTCCGGATGCGTTTTGGAGCACATTTTTAATGAACAAACATGTCTTCAGAACACAAGTCATAGCTTGGGTTGCTATAGTGCTATATTGGGAACAACTGATTGTGTGTAATTGACAGTGAAGGGGACATCTATTGAAAATCTGAACATTTAGTCAGCAAAGATGTAATAGAGGTAGTATTCTTAGAATTATTAACAATGATAACCATTGTTCAGTTTCCTTGCTCTAAAAATAGGAAAGGGGAAACCCTGATGGTAACAAACAAGCTTAGTTTGTTGAAAAATTTACTTACATGAATATACACGATGTTTTGTTAACAACAAAGGTTAATAAGGTACTTCATTTGCCGTCCACAGGGACTGGCAGTCACATGAATTACCGGTCCAAGCATAATTTTACAGGTAAAAAACTGGTAATTTCCGTTAAGCAGGTAACCTGATATTTGACTCCCGTTTGACTACCAGTGTGTGCATAATACATGCATACAATTTTATTTCACAATGCAAAGTCGTTCATGTGAACACCAGAAGTAGCATGTCGACGAATCTGTTCTGAAGTACGCAAGCTAGTCCTGTTAATACACTATCTGACTATAAAAGTGTTCATTGTGTATATGGACTTACATTTGTACTGCATTATATTACTTTTGTCCAAGATTTTGTTAAGTTTTGTTTACATTCATTTCGGCGAAATCGTGTATGAATTGATCGGCAAATCACATTAACTCAGGCGAGCGAGCCTGCATGTTTGCAGTTTCATTCCTTCATGGCCTTCGGTCTTAAAGGGTTGTTTGGACAATGAATATGCATGAAATTCACTAAATGTCCTGTGCATGACAATCAATACTCTTAAACAGAGAGGGAAATCCCTTGAATGTAATTTTGGGATTCCCCGACATCCCGTAGTAACAAAAGTAGTCCGCCTCGGTAGACGTGGCTTAATTTTTTACATTCATTGGGAAATTAATGCAATAACATGTGACCAGTTCAGCTAATCAGAATGCAGGAATATGAATGAACACAACGAAAATTTAATTATACACCAAAGAAATGTGACATTAACATTGTCTTCTAACACTTGTCAGAAATATTGTATATGGCGCTATAAACTATAGACATATAAGTAATCAAACATTCTGAGAACCTGCGTATTGTTAAAAAAATATTATGTTTTTCATTTGAACCAACAAAAATAGTCAGAAATGCCTAAAAATACTGTTGTCTTTGTGCGTAATTTTGCGTCAGCCATGACGTCACGAAGAGTGAAAACTTTGACAAACTTTGTGGAATTTACCAAATGATTGTAGTGTATATATTTTTCATTCCCTAATTCCTACTACGATACTCTTCCCATGCATATTTTGATAATTTTGAGCCAATGTATTTAATGAATAGACGAATGGATAGCTCAGAATAGAAGAAAATGCTACAGTGTAAAATCTGAATTTTGATTTCAAAGAAGTGCAGTTATCCAAGCATAGCGTTCGTTTTTACACCTAAGTTCTTTTGTTTGATTTCATGTAAACACTTTGTATTGGTGACAAAGACCATTTGTAATAGCAGCGTTAAAAATTGGTACAAGTCCTGTAGTCCTTGCGAAGCTGCCCAATAGTTAAGGTATCATAAAGGACTTGTAGAAATTTGCCATTTCTGGATATCATCACAGAACAGGGAATTGTGTATTTGTGTGTGTGATGTATATTGAATTTTATTTGACTTCAAAGTGAGGGTTGAATACAAGGGACATATATATCCAGGGCCCTGATTTTCAAAACGATCTTAGCTAAGATAAATCTTAACTACTTATGTTCAAAGAGAAGATATCTTAAGGTTAAGATAAGATGGATTTTCATAAACCTGTCGCAGATCGTTCAGAGCTACGATACCTATCGCAACTCTGACCGAACACAGTTGTTGGAGATAGAAAAGCGGGGTGTTTCCCAATGACGTCACAGGGATTCTCCAGTCGCTGACAACAACAACATGGAGAAGTGACACGGAATTCATGATCACACTGTTTAACACGCAACTATTTGAGGGACATTCCGTACAATCCTACATATGTCCCACATGTTGACGTTTTGTTCTTGTGATAAAAGATGCCATGACTACCAGAACATTCATAGCACTCTTGTGCCATGCAAAGACATTTTTCAAACCCAATAAATGTTATAATCAATAAGTGTAGTGTTACCACACTATAGCTATTAGAATTGAAATAACCTGCAAAAAGATACTTTACTATATTCCCTTCAAATGGTCCTCTCACGAGTGAGCAGAACTTTGTTAACACATCGCGAACAAAGTCAAGGACGAAAGTAAGGGACATTATTCTAAATGACAATGACTGATCGAACAGTGGGCGTTCAGCATTTAAGATGCGTGTTCAAGTCTGATGTTACGTGATGTATACTGGGTCTATCTAGATCCATAATTCTTTTCAAAATTTTAATGTGACATAATTTTCATTCGCAAAGAGATAATTTAGGAATTGTCAAGCTATGTTATCTCATGGAACACGCCACAAGTTAACGTGTACATACGTATAATTATTTTACAATGTAATCCTTATCTATCGTTTTAAATTAAGTAGAGCTAATGAACTGATTTGTCTGGTTTCATTTAAATCTGACCGAGGAGCGTAATACATTGTAATGTAAATGTGTCAAATCTATTCCAGAATGTAGTTTGTTGTTTGGCTTGTCTGACAGCATTATTGAGGATATTTTACTAGTATTTGTCCGTTGACCCAATACTTTACAACGATTTTATTGTCTGAATGGTGTCAAGTATCTATATATTTTTTTCAACATAAAACGGGTAGATGTACAATTAAATATTAAAAATACCAAAATCAATTGTTATTTTTTATTGAATGCAAGATTCAAAGATTATTGTGTTGAAAATGTCTTTTGTATTGATCAGTAAATTTCATTCAATAAAAGTTTTCTGCGAACATACATATATATATATATATAAGAAAGTTAATTTTTTTGACAATGTTCAAACTATGCTGCTTTTTTATGACATTTTAAACCCGGACAAGCATAACCCATTTTTTAATTTCATTTTTTGATACGAAAATCTGTGCTTAACTTTTGCTGTCAAAATTTCAATTAATTGTCATAAATTAAATACATCTATATGCCCGTTAATCACCTGTTTTTAAAAAATGCAATTGTTCAACAGACAGTTTTTAATCACTTATTATCAAATATTTGTCTTTCAATACTACAGATAACCTGAACATAAAGCTAAATCTGGCTGGCCGAATACAAAGGGAAACAACTCTCAGAGTTTGAACTAAGATGAGTTATCAATAAGGTCACGGTCATTACTATAGCCTGCCGACACCTTCCATTTCTTATCCTTCCCAAATTCACACTTCTTCAGCATGGACTTGATAGCAATATATTTTAAGCCATTGACATTATAGTTATGTGGATCTCTATTGCAATTAAGAACATTTCTGAAGTGAAATCTTTGATGCTTTCTTCGTGTTTTCGAAGTGCTAATTTGAATCACACAGTTTAACCAAATGAAATGTCAAAGTTTTAACGTAAAGCGAACTTATTGTTTGGCAAAATATCTATGGCAAAGTATGCCGCCATCTTGGATGAAGATAAAATAAACTTACGACAGGTACGGGGCTATCTTAGATTTACGACAAACTTAAGATATCTTAGGGCTACGATAGTTTTGAAAATATGCTACGATAGCCTACGATTTCCTTACGATAACTTTACAGTTATTTTACGGTTATTTTAGGGCTATGATCATTTCGAAAATCTAGGCCCAGGGGGTTAAGCAAACATATTTATGTATCCCACAAACTACATTGAAGCAGCTTGGACCATTTTGTAAATTTTTTTGGGTTGTAATTTCAGTGACAGTCTTTATTGCAAACCTTGGCCGTGAAACAGAAGCAAAGAAACTTGCAAAACTTTTCAAGAAGAACAACATTGAGGTGACAGATGTCAGGAAGATGCCCAATAAATCGTGAGTAAATCTACAACTGATACATCATACAAATATTTTGCTCCAGTTACTATGTCAGCTATTGTTATCCCCATGTCCTATGATACAGCGGATGTAGCTTTCTCCGTCAGTCCGGTTCCTTTCCAGAGCAGAACTAATAAAACTTTCACTATTCCTTCATGAAACTTTGCAAGACTAGTGAACTTCGATAACTGCCGTTATTCAAGGGTTCAAGATCTCGACCCTGCGTTCTTGGAAAGAGGGTTTTACGAAGGGGGGGTGGGGGGAGGGTTGGCACAGGAGAGGAATTTTGTTGAATGTAGACCTGAAATGGTGAACTTTAGTCCATTCTGAGCATAAATAAAGTGTGTGGTTAAAATCTTCAAGTGTCTGTTTTTATGTGTGTACACAAAACATCTTTGAATCTTCATAGATTAGCCACTTGATTCTTGACTCTCAGCACCAGTCAACCACAGAAGCTTTAACTGCAGTGACACCGAGTTCCCAGAGACTCTTGTGTGATAGATGAGGCCAACATTTATCAAGGAAAATATCTGCTTGTAAAACATTAATCCTGCACCATGACTGTGGAATATATTTATTTTATTAAAAAAACACCAATCTAGAAACGTATATCAAAAGAAAGTCAAGCTAGCTCCAGCCAGGAAATCAGCATAGGGAAAATTATTTTTTTTCTTTTCGGAGTCGAGAAGGGTATTGTGTAATTTAAAATTTCATAGTCTAAATGTTAGTCCAGTAAAATATCTTTGCAACTATTATGGTGTGGTTATACACCATTTGAAAGGTCTAATCTTACTGTTAATATATGAAAGTTATCACATTATTTAAATAAAGCATTTACAACTTAAGTTCGTTGTTAATAAAAAAATGTAAGCAAACACATTCAAAACATCCAGATTAAGGACCAAGGAAGCGCAATTTTTTGCTGATTTTTGTCAAATATTAAAATTCTTACAATCCATTTGCCTATTTCTTTTTTTAGTTTCATTGTTTACATGATCGGAAAATTATTTTAAAAAGAATTGTAAATAGTATCTGTCATCACCAATTTCCCGATAACAGCGGCTGTTCGCTCAGTAACATGAAGAAATATGTCTGTTTTCGAAGCTTCACATTACACTAACCTCACCCAGAGTCTTTTCGTAGCTGTAACATACTTTCTTGCCGAAATCTGCTATAACTACAAAGTTGGTGATTGGTCAAACTAGAGCACATGACATAAGGATGTCAATCAAATTACAGCAATGGTACCATCCTCATGTGTAATCAATTTCAGATTTTGGCGATAGATTTTTGTTATTCTGAAAGTTTCAAGCAGGAAAATCGCGATCTATATTAAAAACCATGGAATGTATTGTGCAAGGTTAGAAGCTGTGACATAGATTTTTCAGTCATATATTTTGGCATTAAACATCATATCCGAGCCGAGAAATCGAGACGACGAAAGCCGAGATATCATTTGATTTACATTACACGCGATCACACGGAAAGTTGAAAATGATAACTTTGATGTAAGTTTGAAAACTTTTAGATATATTTTTGTTTTTATCTATTACTTTGCATAATAAATTTAAGATTTGCTTAAAATTTTTCATTTTGCTCTTTGACATGTTCCGTTGTCGAAGTGTGTCTCCGAGAATATTATTTTCAATAACATCACAAGAAATGGTAAATAATTTTTAATCTAACTATAAAAAATGATAAATTGAAATGGAATGCATATTTCAGACATTGTGAAATGTGATAGATTTAATATATGAATGATATGACTGGTATAAAATTATATACTACTTTGATGTGACAGGCTTGGCCGGTAAACCGGCCTCGATGCTTCTTGGCCGGTGTACTGGCCTAAGATGTTGAAAGAGTACATTGGCTCTTCAAGCCAACTTTCTTGAAACCTATTTTTCTTTTGACAAAGTTTCTGCGATTCCATTTTGACATTAGTCCTTGATATTGACAAAATACTGTTAACAAGATCTGCGGTTGGCTTACGTTTCTGTTTTGTAAACCAATCAGCAATGCCATTACGAACACGACATGAAAGAGAAACGTCATCAGACACTTCAGTTTCCCACCATCACACCGAAATCTGGCTAGCACCGGAACCCAGGGATTATATAAGATACACATTATCACTTAGGTTTTTGGGAATGAGAGAAACTCAAAAAACAACAATAAGTTATACATTAAGTGAACTTTATAAAAAAAACCCACGACGTGTAAAGGGACGCATGTATGGTGGTTTTTTTGCGCCCTGTATTTTTTCAGTGCATATATTTTGTATATGGGACACCGTGAACACCAACACTGATGATGATTCAAACTGCAGTCATAAATCATGTAAGTAATTTGAAAATATTGAGTTGTACATTAATAAAGGAAACAAAAATTTGCAACAAAAAGGATGATTTACCATTTAAATGATATTTTCCTTTTCTGCTAGGCATAGTTTTATATGCATATATGCAGAGATTAAGATTACTGTGTGTATCTCTCGTACTAGCTGGAAACAGCAATCAGCTTTATACTCATTTTCTCCCAATCAACTGGTACTTTGGTTAAAATTACCTGATAATATAACTTTACAGAGTTTTGATGCAATGTCTAGAAAAAATTGTTTGTGAATATTACTATTAACACCATAAATTATATACCGTATACTATTTCAGGGATTATTCTGGAAATATTTACCTATGAGAGAAAATCTCCCCTGGTCCAAAATATATTTAAAGTGATGGCATGGTATAGTGACTGTTGTAAATGGTGTTACAAAAAATATATCATTTACATTCCAGTGCTTTCAGTCATACCAGTACTCGTCGGTTTCACCAAAGTGGTAAACGTCTGAGACCCGCATCAGTTAGGGCTTTCCTCCCACATAAAGCTGACAGGCCGTGATATAACTGGAATACTGTTAAGAGAGGCTTTAAACCCAACTCACTCACTTTCTGTCTGTAGTGTGTACTGTATCAATGTCCAAGGGTCTCTAACCGTATCAAATGAAATCTTAACAATATGGACTTTTCAATTACTTGGAAGTGACAGGTCATCATACAGTGATTATTGATTCAGGTTCACCCTTTTGTTTAATTAGCAACAATGAAGTTAGGCGGCGTGTTTTCCATGCGCAGCAGCCAGAAAATGTTTACGAGTAACTGAAAGTTGAAAAGACTGTTGACCTTCACAATGTTTACGAGTTACATTTGAATGAATCTGGAAGCAAATGGATCATAGCATATTCTAAAAAAATCTCCCACTTGCTGTTTGGCCACTAGAAATAGTTCACAATTTGCAATTCACACACAGTGGCCATTCTTGCACAAGGGTACGTTCATAAAAAACCAGTGCAATCTTATCTAAAGGCTAGGTGAATCTCATATAAAATATGATCGTTTGTAATCTGAAATTTGATTATTCTTATGGAGAAAGAGTTGTAGGTATATACATTTCGGTTTTGTATTGTTTTCATTCCAAAATCGAAATTTCCTAGTGTTTTGAATCGTTGCACGCAATTGCATTTTCATCCCCTGCCCGACGAAGTTGGCGGGGGATACAGAAATGGGCCATGTCCGTCATGTTTCGTTTCCGGAGCATAACTCAGAAACCGTTCAATATTTTTTCATGAAACTTTGCAGGTCTGTCAGGTACATGCTCAACTGGTGCCTTTTACTATTAATTTTTTTTGGAAATTTATATTTTTTTAAATTTTTCAATGACAACAAATTTAACTTTTAGAAATTTATGAATTCTTCTTTTAAATGCCAAAAAATTCAACTTGATACCCATTTAACCTGTTTAAGGAATCTTATGAGTCATAATAAAGTTTTTTTTTGTGCCTACGTTTTGGGTTTGTCATCATTTGGAGGTATCTCCCATAGTAGGGGAAACTGTGCATGCCTTCTACCAAGTTGTCCGTATGTGCCTCAATAATGGTTAAGGGTAACTTTTCGTTTAATGACTTCATTATCAAATCCATCATCCCTATTTCTGCATTGATTATGACAAATGAATGGTGATAAGATCTTTCAGTTTTCAGCACATGTTGATAAGAAGACTTTTGTACTGTAGAGTTTTAACATTCACATTTATAATATTGTCTTGTGTTTTTTTTTCACTTTATCATATCAAATGGTATGACCATATTGTTAAAAAGCCTCCTCATCATCATCATCATCTAGGAGAACTTTCCTCATTCACTTGCGAACTCTGCTGGAGCAGCTGCCTCTCAAGAAGTTTAGGATTGTTATCACTAGGGACTTCAATATCTGTCTGTCCGTGACAACAATGCACTATCCAACCTCATGGAGCAGTTTACATTCCCACAGTATATCAGCAAACCAACCCACACCCTTGGGGGTACACTAGACTTGATCTTCTGTAATGATCCTATCTCAACAGGAGTCTTTCCAGTTCCATACACTGACCATCATCTTGTGTGGGGTGTGACGGAATAGGTGTAGTATATTGAAGTGACTATCATTATTTCTTTGTATGTTAATCAGTGTGGTAATGAACAGAATTGTTTTAATCTTAATATTTTGTGTTTAATCTACTATGTCCAAAGCAACATCTTGAGTTTGAACTGGTAATGACCATAGTCACATATCACAAACTAATACCATTTATGTTTCTTAACAAATATTCCATGTAGATATTATTACGAGTCAAAATGTGACTTGTAATGTTTTTTCTTTCTCCCACCCTCATGAATTCAGTAGTAAATGTTGTAACTGGTTTCGTCAGGTTGTACTTCATCATGTTTTTGTGGAGAAGGTTTTCTTGAACTTCATAGAAATTGTGTTTTGCAGCATTTTATTTTGTTTCTTCAGGATATTTTGCATTTACATGAAGTAGATGCTCCCCTGCTGCCTTTTACTCCTTACAAAATTTTGAATGTTTTCAAATGTATGTGTTTGTGTGATCAAATTTCACTATTGTTGACATGACATACCGGTACACTTCATTTGCTGGGCAGGAGACTTGGCCACGTTAGTGGCAAACTCTTCTTCTTTTTTTTTACAATTTCCATGACAACAAGTTCCACCTCGGTTAAAAAAAGGTTATGTCATAAATTCTGCAACAGGGGCGGGGGATATAGCCACGTTAGTTGCAAACTCTTGTTCTCTCTTGATTTCTACACGGACGTACATACATGTATGTCTTTGATTTCAGCTAGGATTTAAATGACAAAAAATATGCTTAATGACTTGTGTTGTAGATCACCAAATAAGATTTTCATGCACTACCAAAGTGGTTATGTTGTAAAAGCAAACACTCGTTTTGCCAAACAGTTATGAAAAATGTTGTGCACTCCACCATTGTCAGCTGATGCAAAGCTTCAAGCAGTGATGTAGGAATCGGTTTTGCACAGTAAGACGTAGCATGCACTGTTGCGAGTATACAAATCGCTGTTTTGATTGACAACTTTTGACGATTGAATAAACTATCGTGTAAGATTTTTATTGACATTTTTAGGTTCAGCAGAGAATTTTGTTAGAGTAATACGTAATTTTTTATGTTTGTAGGTGAAAATGAGTGGCAACTATGCGAGAATATCGCGGAAACGCGGCCGAAGTCAATCCCTGCTATTTACTAATAACTAAACACACTTAATATTGATACTCAATAGCAAAGGTATCATAAGGATTATCAGGAAGGTTTTTGCAATACATTATAATTATAAGAACTAGTGGACTAGTGGCCTTGTATGAGGCAAGTGCAGAACTGGTGGGTTTTGCTATTGGTGTGTTTTTTTAAGATTTCGTTGGAAGTTGGTCTGAGGTTTCAAATGAAGGTTTCATTTTTGGTGTTTAGTCATCAGTAATAATGTCAGTTGTACTCACAAGCTTTTTTTGATATAATGTGGTGTATGATATAAACATTGTTTGAAATATGCACTATAACAGGGCCGAGGATATTGATGATTTATCTTGTTCAGTTTACATCCCATAGTCGATAGTAAACAATATCTATGCAATGGCAAAATGGGGTTTCATTTATGGCCTATAAAAAATAAATCAAAAGTTTCTTTTTTGTTAACATGGTTACAGAGCTCCAGATAAGCTGTGTATCTGCGTAAAATACGCATCAGAAATGCAGAAATATGCATTTAAATAAAATCCAAGCGTATCAAATACACAACGAACATTACAGATACGCTACAAAAATAAAACTTATGCGTATCATCAAAATATTGTGAAGTAACCCTGCGTATTCGATTAGCAAATCAGCAACTTATTTATAGACGGGCATTCCGCCAACCTTGCCAAACTCCACGATGACAGTTACATCATGATCATTTGTCATCACACTTTCTTGTGGAAGTATCGTGGTATTTTTGAGTCCTATAAAGCTCTCGAACCCACACGACACCAGTTTGCAAGGACTAGATGAATAGTTGTTTTAAATATTTAACTTAAATACCCACATGTGTAAAAACTAGTCGGTAACAGAAATTTGAATACGCAGATAGAATTACTGATACCCAATGATTTTAAAATGCATGGGTAAAATAATCACAACACCAAAAGCTTTTCTGGAGCTCTGTGGTTACAGATCTTTTGACATGACATTATAACATGACATGATTATATATCAAGCTTTGAAAAACAAATGGGATGCAAATCAATCTGTCTTATCACGCAGTCAAAAATCCAAACACTTTTTCTTCAGGGACACTTCCATCATTTCTTTTGTCTGTCTGTTTAGGTTACATGCACGCTTTGTGATAATCATTGTTCAGAAATACGTATTGATACTGATTCAGAGTTGATTTCCGCTGTCCTCACAGATGGTAGCACAGTCTCTTGTCATGCTCAGTTATGTTAGCCAGCAAATCAACTCACAGCAGCCAAAGTACTGTCGGAAATGCTAGAAAAATGTTTTTTGCCTGTTAAAAAAGGATATAATTTTTTAGACTGTTATTGAAATATCGAGTAACTGCTGATCGCCCTACCTGTGGTTTGAAGTATTTCAGTCACAAGGAGTCCTATCGACAAGTTTACAGGAGACAAATTCGATCGAAAATAAGAAGTTCAATAATGACAGTCTGAAACGAACTACAGAAATATGCGCACATGACTGTTACAATGATAATAATGTACTCTTCATAAAACATCTAATCCACACACAAAAATCATTTTGAGAAAATTCTAGATGTGCATCTTCTAAAATGGCAAAATGATGCTGCATTTGTTTTGTTAACATTGCTCCCATGCTGAATGTTACATTACACTTGCATAGCCATAACCATGGTACACGATATGGAGTCTGTACTGGGAAATGTATGTAAGTTCTTTACACTTCAGAGAGATAGAGGGGAACCATTTATTAATTTAGATAGGGTGAATTACTGAACTGCCCATGCTATGTGGTTTTCAATCAAGTCTATGGTATGATAAATAAAACAAAACAGGTACAGGGGTGGTCTCAAGACAAAACTAGGAGGTAAAAGTATATTAGACGTATAGTGTACAAGCTTTATGAACAGAAGGTAACCCCTGACTTGTAGTAGAATTTGGGAGGAATTAAAGATACAATTAATGTTTCCCAGACTGCACTAACTATTGATCTACAAGAGATGGGATTTTGATACTGTGCGCGACGATGACCGCATGGTTTTCAGGGGAAAATATTCCATCCTGTCTGAGGTCACATTATCTCCGAACCATTCATAACTATCAGTCAGGGCGTCCAGATAATTTACCTTGATGAATTATTCCACTGACGAATTATTCCACTGACTACATATGTCTATCGGCAGATGGACCAAAAGCACCCATATATTTCATAAGGAAATTATCGGAGGTGATGTGTTCATAGACTGGTTGGAATTTCAGCTATTGCCCATTTTAAACAAAGCCAGTGTTATTGTCATGGATAATACCAATTACTAAACGTCCGGGAATCAGATACTGTCGCCCAAACCATGAGTAGTCTGAAGGCGACCATGCAGGAATATATGACATTGGTTGACTTCAGACCATATGAAACGAAAGTTCAACTCATGGAGAAAATTCGGCTGAATAAGAAACCAGTAAAGTACAAGACATATGTGCTGGCGACACAACACGGTTACGTTGTCTTACATACCCCAAGCCGACATTGTGAGCTCAACCCTGTTATGCCCATCTTGGCTAAGTGTAACTGGTTTGTAGCAAGACATACCACAACATTCAGGTGTACAGTTTCACATATGTCATCAGTGGAGATAAATGCTACCTCAAGAAACCACCTGTAGAACAACAAATACTTCTGGATTCCAAAACTGAACCCTTCCAATACTCATCCCGTTTCACAGCTCTTAACTAGTCCATCATGTTACCAAGCAAATATAATGCAGTAGATATCCTAAATTGCTACCCCATCAACGCATGTCAATTAAGTACAATAACAGCAATATTTTGAGACCACCCCCAATTCGGTGACATTTGCACCTGGGAGAATGCATGGGACGATGTGAGGTCATCACCTTGGGACAGGTGTTAGGTATTTACCTCAGGTTATAGGCCATTTCATACATGCATGACAACACACGAATATTTTCTAAGTTAATCATCATTGTACCTGTAAAAGTACAATTTAAGGGTAATCACAATGTCAGTTAGAACAGGCTGGATTAGGTCAATTTGCATTATTTTGATATATGCTCTTTTTATAGTGCTTTGACTATTATGACTGACTATTTATTACATGAAGCCAGAAAAGCAGTTTTCTAGCATTTCTGACAGTACTTTAATGAACCCTAGTGGGTAGTGTGGAAACCAGAGCACAGTTCCCCTTTAAATAAACTTTTGAAATCTATTACAGGCTGTTATCTAAAATTTTGTGTTTTCTTTGTGAACTAAATTGTGGAAAAGGTTTGTGTTTTCATATTTTCCATATGATTTATGCCATAGCATGAATATTTAACGCCTGGTGGTGGTTTTCACCACAGTAATCACAGGCATTTTTCAAATAGCCATTTTGAATATTGTTCTTGACCATGCTTTTTCGTGTCATGGATTCTGTGTTCGTTGTATTGCCTGGTACTACATTTAATGTATATTTGCAATAATATTTGTCATTAAAGTGGTGATGTTTTGCGTTGTTTGCATAAACTTGTTTATCATAAGCTCACAAGACTGGGACAAACGATTATAGCGTATATAATCGGTCGGGGATGCATTTTGATTACACCTGCTATCATAGCAGATACATGCCAAGTTGTAGCAAGTGTCACCGTATAAGTCTGGATGGGATCCACATCCATTCTTCCTAAATTGCACTTCCTTCTGCACCCAGACTTCCAAAGGTAAAGACTGTCTCGCACCTTTCCCCACAGCTTTCGCAGAATATTTCCAAGCTTCGAGGCAGTCTCATCCGGCTGGGAAACATTTTTCTCCACAAAATGTTGAATGCTTCTAAACCAAAGCCGCTAGCCCCCGTACGACGTCTGTCAACACTTCTAAGACGTCAATGTCTACCCGTCTCATAGTCGGGTAAAACATCTACTGCCTCTGTTGTGATCTACTCACAGGCGCCAATGTCCATTCCTGCGACCCCCATCTACACTGGGGCCTCTGTCAGGAGATGACGCCTGGGGTGGCGCCTACCAGCTTAGGTACATCTATCCCACAGACTTACCACCTTTCCACTGCACCTATGCCATCGGCGCTCCATGCGCATACAGCAATACCAGCCACTTCACATGGTCCTGCGTGATTCGACTATATGCAGTTGCTGCAACAGACCATGCCTAGGTTTCCTGCGCCTTCAGCAGCTGCGTCTCTCTCAGCATCTCCTCCAGCGTCTCTACAAGCACCTCCAACAGCATCTATACAGGTGCCTCCACAGGTGCCTCTGCCATGCCTGGCTTGGATTGGTGGCGCCTCTACAGCTTGTTCAACCTTGTCACACGATTCCACCTCGCCAGATGTAGCGGAAGCAAGTTTTCTCGTTCTAGGCACCGCCCTCGGAGCCACTCTCCAGTTCGGCGCACTTGAGAATATAGATCCCACTCATCGGAGAGTTCCTTCATCGTGGGGTATGAGGGGTCTTTATCAGAGATGGAGTCCCCTGTGGGACTGACCCAGGTTACAGACTGTTTAGCTGACACGCTAGAATCGGTGGCGCCTTCCCCACGATCTGGAAGTGATAAAAAGGACGTAATTTGGTCAGACCAGACCCTATTATTAAGGAGGTGATTACCACAGTTGATAAGGACTGCACAAAGCTCCTTCCCAGGGTTCTCCAGAAGATCAGATCAACAGAGTTTGATTCATCGATCTCAGAGATACTGCCAAGCCACTGCCACCGACCTGCTCGAACTTCCAGACTGGCCGAATCGGCTGATCCACCCGCACAGCAAACGGCCCCATCATGCTCCAGACAGGTTGCATCTGCTGGTCTGGTCCATTTACAAAGAGCCTTAAGTTCCAAGGGCTTCTCGAATAGAGTGGCGAGGGCCATCACCCTAGTGCAAAGACCGTCTACCAGGGGTCTGTCGATGGCACGTGGCGGTCCTTTGAAAGTTTCTATAAGGAAAAACACCAGGACCCTACCTCTACCCTGTTAAATTTCAATAAAGTTTCATGCTCGGTTATCATTCACAGCTGACAGTACAAAATAATTCAGTCCTTGCCATCTACGTTCATCTCCGACCATTCGGTTTGTTTTCTTTTTTCACAGTCATACTGTTTTTGAGAAAACTTTATGACTTGTTTGTTAATTATCCCCCGCCGTGCGAAAGCGCGAAGCGGGGGATATAGTATTCACGTCCGTCCGTACGTCCGTCCGTCCGTCCCACCTGTTTGTTGCCGCGATATCTCAAGAACTAAACACTGGATTGTCTTCATATTTGGAACTATGGTGTATATACAGACTCCGCAGACACCAGTCGGTTTTGGTGACCTTGACCCCATTTTCAAGGTCACAACAGGCATATCTGCTTTTGGAGTTGGAAAACGGTGTTGCCGCGATATCTCAAGAACTAAACACTGGATTGTCTTCATATTTGGAACTATGGTGTATATACAGACTCCGCAGACACCAGTCGGTTTTGGTGACCTTGATCCCATTTTCAAGGTCACAGCAGACAAATCTGCTTTTAGAGTTGGAAAACGATGTTGCCGCGATATCTCAAGAACTAATCGCTGGATTGTCTTCATATTTGGAACTATAGTGTATATACAGACACCGCATACACCTGTCAGATTTGGTGACCGTGACCCCATTTTCAAGGTCACAGCAGGCAAATCTGTTTTTGGAATTGGAAAACGTTGTTGCCACAATATCTCAAGAACTAATCGCTGGATTGTCTTCATATTTGGTACTATGGTGTACAGGCGGGGGATATTTCGTCACTCTGTGACAAATACTTGTTAAAGCATGTTTTTTTGTCGTTAGTCCCACCACCCACGATCAGAAACTTAAAATTCTTTGTCAGCCATTTCCCTCACAAAGTCATTCATCAGCTGTTCACTATTGCTTTGACATCTGAACAAGTCTTACAACAAAAACAATTCTTTTTAATTATCTCCCTAGTTTTGATACCTGCTGCGCAACCATACTTCCTGTTTATTTCTGTTACAGACAGTTGCAAAGTATGTGGTCTATTTATGATACGAGCTTTTGCGCCTTTCAGTATAGCGCTAACTTGGTTATAGCGTGCGGTAAAGCATGGCTCCCAAAATTTACTTACCTTTTATTAAGCTCAAAGTTTACACAGACGTCTTTCCTTATCTCCAAAAACATCAGCTGATCATCGCGAGATCTGGAAATAAGTCAACAAATGTGAACTGAAGTGCACAATTTAATCCCATTATTATACTATCTGGTAATAAAACCGTGTTCATTGAATATCTGGACTTATTTTTGTAATATATTTGATTAATTTTATTCAAAATTTCATTCGCTATTGTTGACATTAATTTCGGCAAAATCTTGTGTGAAGTGATCAGTACATCGCACATCTCACCGTTTATTACCGCAACCAATCATAAACAACTACTATTCTAATCTTCTTTCAAACTCTGAAAGTGCATCATAGATTGTGTTAGGTAGGCAGAGCATGTACTGCTGTGTTGGTCATCTATCCCCTACAACTCCACATCGGTAAACTGCTGATTGTCTATAACACTCATCAATTATTTGGATCCCAAAGGTAGCATTGTAGCCAGGCTATGTCAAAACATGTCGGTGAAGTGAAGTACCCATCCAAGTTGCTAAGCTGGTCAAAGGTGAAGACCAGACAGGCACTTGTCAAAGTGATTGATTGTAGAGTTCCACTGTATTTGTTTCAGGTTTGGATATGTTGATTTGGCAGATCCCTCTGATTTTGATGCTGCTGTCGCTCTCAGTGGAAAAAACATCGAGGGACAGGAGATCCGAGTTGAGAAGGCCAAGGAGAAACAAAAGTCTGGATCTACAGGTGTGTTGCTTGTCTTACTATATCAACTGGTTGTAGATTAGCTATGTACTGGCTTGGTGTTTACCAGCCTGTCAGCATTTTGGCTTGTGGGTGATTGCTCAAACAAAAAATACATGTACCTTAACCACTAGGATATATTGACATTGTTAGGATATATAGGTCAATCAGGGATTGAAGAACAGGGATATAGTCAGCATCATGTCCATCTGTCCTCCGTCCGTGTCCCGTTTCTGTTGAATATTTCTGGTTGAATCTTTACATTCAGATCAGTCTAATGATGAACTCTTGCGTTTTGATGATTTGTAATTTCTATTTTCTATTTTTTGTCTATCTGTTTTAATGACAAGTTGGAGTTTACTGAAAATAGGCAAGTGATTGTTGCCAGAGCAGAACTCCAAAAGCATTGCATATATCTAGAGGAACCTTACTAAACACATCAGCATTATTTTTTCTTCATTGAACTGAAGGTATCCAATGGCAATGAGCCAAAAGTGGGATATTATTTGCCAAACACCATTTCTCAATTGCATCAGACAAGGGGCATATGTCATCTCCTGCAAGTTACATGAAGTTACTTAAATCGAACCCTGATATGCGTAATAAAATGTATGATCAAACTCATATTACTACATTTCCACGAGTCACAACTCGACATAATATTTCACATGCTCTCATTTTGCTGACTGGGGGTTGGTAAACAAGTACAATCAGGTGCATGGTAATGTAAGATTTGATTTGAAGTTGTCTAATGCCAATTATTTCTATTTCAGGGTCACGACAAGATGAGGACAGCCGAACAATATTTGTCAAGAATTTAGCTGAATCTGTTACAGAGGCCTTGTTGAATGATATGTTTGAGGATGTTGATTCAATTCGCATGCCATCAAACGAAGACGGTTCCCATAGAGGGTAACACATTGCCACTATTTACATATACTTAACAGCTTGTTTCAACTTTCAGTTCAAGTGAGTGTTAGGGGCGGTCAGGTAGCTTAGTGGTTAAAGTGTCGCTCGTCACGCCGAAGACCTGGAATCGAATCGCAACATGGGTAGAATGTGTGAAGCCAATTTCTGGTGTCCCCTGCTGGGATATTCCTGGAATATTGCTAAAAGTGGCGTAAAACCATACTCTCTCAAGTGAGTGTTAAAGGTTTGGAGCATTGTCTGGCCATCAGTCAGTGTGTGTTGCCATTTTTAGCTCAACTGACTGAAAGTGTGGGTTGTTGACCATCCATATGCAACTTTATTTTTGACAACTTTTTAGAACATATGAGGCGTATGAAGCTGAAACTTAGTATGAATGTTCTTAGACCTGGAGTCTCTAAAAATTTGCTCCCACGATTTTGTTCTGATGCTATTAAATGGCCATCTTTTTGGAAAATGTATTGACTATTATATGTCAACAAAGTTTTTGCAATGGCCAGCATGGGAGCATCAACGGTGATTGGTCAAATTGTTCCATACGAAAAAATATCTGGCAGTAGCGATCAGCTAGTCCAAAGGGCTATGCTTATGGTTATTAATTATACCCCCGACAAAATGTTGCGGGTATATAGTTATGCCAAGGTTCCGTCCGCCTGTCAGTCAGTCCGTCCGTCCGAAAAACTTTGTCCATGCGATTTCCCTTAAACTATTCAGTGCATTCATCTCAAACTTAGTACATATAATCTTTGTCATACGGAGGGGTGCAGTCAGACGAAATTAATTTTCCATTTTTTAATGAATTTTTCAAACCCTAACCCTATCCTCGCTATTTAATTTGAAACTACTGACACATTAGGCGGGTCGGGGGTATTAGTGAGCTATGCTCACTTTATTTTCTTGTTTATTTTAAATATTCGTAGTAAAGCTGCAACTAAAATTATTCCTGCTAAATTAATAGTTTCAGATATAATTCTTCTGATCCTTGTATCAAAATTCTTTGAAGTTATGTTATTGGGTAATTTTTAACAGAATCACCGATAGATTCCGAGAAATGTGTGCACAGCTAATGGTTGCTTCCGGCTTAGTTTACAAGAAAATACACATGGTAATCGTAATCTCTGCTTATAAAACAATGCCTAGAAGAACAGGAAATATCATTTAATCGTAAGTCATCATGTCTAGTGATGTTTTATCTCAAATTTTAAATTTGTATTGACCAAATTTAATTGTTTTGATCTGAATTGTTTCCCTGAATTCGCTGAAGGGATACAAGACATCATTGCAAATGTAGGGATTGTGTATGGGCTGGTGATGTCCATCGTTCCGATTCTCTTAATAGACAGGTTATATTGAAGGCTTTTACAGGGGAGGCGGGGGGTCTCCTTATACGTGGGGTCGTGTAATAGAGAGCAATATACGATGTATGTTCCATATTTTACAGGATAGGTTTGCTGTCATTGGCAACACAAATCCAAGAGGTGAAAAAGTGGCAAACAGATGCCAAAAAGTAGGCTTCATCTAATTTGACTTGTTTGTTACAAAGCCAAAATAGACGATGCTTCTGTAGTCGAGGCAACATCACTCCAAAGAGGAGTCTTTCTTGAGACAAAACGGATTTGTTGCCGTAAAATGCTTTTGCTTCCACACTTCGATTTTGAGATAGTTTTAATTTTAGAACAAATATGACCTATACTTCATGTTCACCAATGTTATGTTTCAAAATCGTTAAAGATCTTTAAGTGTTCAAATTATGTCATTCGTGATTCAAATTTGGACTCCATATCAAACAAAATGCTTCACTTCAAGGCTGCAGAGATATGAGACGTTTGCGGTAATGCTGAATTTCAGATTTTTAAAATGATATTTCCTTTTTTTTTACTGCAAAAACAAAATCAACTCTCATTTGTCTGGCTTTTAATTTGAACCAGATATTTTCTGGCAAAGCTCTACATTCCGCCTTCAAGACAACAAATCTCAGCTCACATTTGCACAATCTTTGATTCCATTTTCCCCACTTGTCAAAAGCCGTGGTGTTTTTATTCATTCCTCCCTAACTATGGAAAAACATGTAAATTGTCTCTGTAAGACATGCCATTTTCATTTGAAAAACATTTGATCAATCTGTATCACTACAAAAGCTACAGCCGCCCTGGCAAGATCACTCTTCTTGTCTTGCCTTGCCTGGACTATTGCAGTAGCCTATTTGTGGGTTTATCTGATCAGTTGAACCGACTGCAGAAGACACTGAATAGAGCTGCCAAAATAATAACATTGACAAAGCTTCGGTCACATATCTACCCCCATCTTGATGTCAATAGCATCCTGCAAGAGGATTGATTATGAAACTAACTATGAAACTCTTCCCTTGACCCGTCTCTCATGCAGGTGCCTCACAATGGAACTCTTCCCTTGACCCGTCTCTCATGCAGGTGCCTCACAATGAAACTCTTCCCTTGACCCGTCTCTCATGCAGGTGCCTCACAATGAAACTCTTCCCTTGACCCGTCTCTCATGCAGGTGCCTCACTATGAAACTCTTCCCTTGGCCCGTCTCTCATGCAGGTGCCTCACTATGAAACTCTTCCCTTGGCCCGTCTCTCATGCAGGTGCCTCACAATGAAACTCTTCCCTTGACCCGTCTCTCATGCAGGTGCCTCACTATGAAACTCTTCCCTTGGCCCGTCTCTCATGCAGGTGCCTCACAATGAAACTCTTCCCTTGACCCGTCTCTCATGCAGGTGCCTCACTATGAAACTCTTCCCTTGGCCCGTCTCTCATGCAGGTGCCTCACAATGAAACTCTTCCCTTGACCCGTCTCTCATGCAGGTGCCTCACTATGAAACTCTTCCCTTGGCCCGTCTCTCATGCAGGTGCAGTGGGCATGGGTGGCCCAGTTGTCTAGGGCGCCGCGATTCGCTGTGCAGAGTTGCATCCCTTGGGCACGCCAGAAACCTATGATTGTAGGTTCGAAACCTGGTTCGCCCCAATTATGTTTCTAGGTTTGTCAGCACCATACCTGTGCTCATGGGTTTCACCGAAGTGGTAAACGTCTGAGACCTGCATCACTTCGGGCTTTCCTCCCACATTAAGCTGACTCGCCGCGATATAACTGGAATACTGTTAAAAGCGGCGTCAAACCAAACTCACTCACTCACTCACTCATGCAGGTGCCTCACTATGGAGCTCTCTTCCCTTGATCCGTCTCTCATGCAGGTGCCTCATTATGGAGCTCTTTCCTTGACCCGTCTCTCATGCAGGTGCCTCACGATGGAACGCCTCCCCTAAACCCGTCTCTCATGCAGGTGCATCACTATGGATCTCTCTTCCCTTGATCCGTCTGATGCAGGTGCCTCACGATGGAATGCTTCCCGTAACCCGTCTCTCATGCAGCTGCCTCACTATGGAACTCTCTTCCCTTGATCCCTCTCATGCAGGTGCCTCACTATGGAACTCTCTTCCCTTGATCCCTCTCATGCAGGTGCCTCACTATGGAACTCTCTTCCCTTGATCCCTCTCATGCAGGTGCCTCACTATGGAACTCTCTTCCCTTGATCCCTCTCATGCAGGTGCCTCACTATGGAACTCTCTTCCCTTGATCCCTCTCATGCAGGTGCCTCAATATTCCCTTCAACCCTCAAAAGTGCTCTGGACTCAAAACATACCTTTTAAAAATGCTACAACAGACTCGTATAGGAATACTAAGTTGCCCTGAGGCCTGTGTGAAATGTGTGGTCATGACATCTGTCGGTCTTTGACACAGTCGCTAAGAGCAAAGACACTGTGTTAGGTGGCGTCTGTCTGGACTTGCAGGTGTGATCAGTGATGACATGAGTAGAATGCTTGTCTTGACCCCAGCAGTGACAATTCACAGGATGTAGTTAGTGTTTGAATGACATTGTTTATATACTTGTTACAAGTGCTGCTCAATAAACAGTGATGTGGAATACATAGTTGTTTGTTTTCAGCGTATGTCTAAGTTGGTATTTCTGCTCTCCAAAATGTCTTATTGTTGATATAAATGCGATGTTGAATAATGCGAGAAAAGACCACTCGCATTTTTCGCATTTAATTCACGCTCGCGTTAATATCAAGATTTACAGTACCCTGTCTGTAAAGCGAATCGGAATAAAGCACATCACCAGTGCATACACAATCCCTACATTTGCAATAAAAATGTGTTTGTCTTTCGCAGAATTTTTTTACGTTGTATTCCTTCAGCGAATTCAGGGAAACGAAGAGGTCATAACAATTAAACTTGGTCAATTCAGATTTGAAATTTGAGATAAAACATCACTAGACATGATTTACTGATTAAATTAAATTTTCTGTTCTGCTAGGCATTGTGTTTTATGCGGATATTAAGATTACCGTGTGTATTTGCTCGTAAACTAACCGGAAGCAGCCAACAGCTGTACACACGTTTTCTCAGAATCTCCTGGTGCAAAAACAATTAAGGGTAACAAATCAGACCTTAAGTAGTTAGTCTTAAGAAAGACTCCTCTTTGGAGTGATGTTGCCTCGACTACAGAAGCATCGGCTGTTTGGGCTTTGTAACAAACAACATTTTAACAAGTAAAATTAGATGAAGCCTACTTTTTGGCATCTATTGCCAGATATTTTTTCGTATGGAACAATTTTACCAATCACCGTTGATGCTCCCTTGCTGGCCATTGCAAAAACTTTGTTGACATATAATAGTCAACTACAACAAATGACTTTCAGCGAGTCAATGTATGGCATTAAGGTGTCAATTGCGGCAATATGACCGTGGTTGCTGTAAATAACGGTGAGTTGTGCGATCTTCAGATCACTTCATATACGATTTCGCCAAAATGAATGTAAACAATATTGAATGAAATTTTGAATAAAGTTAATAAAATAGATTAGAAAATCCGGATACATAATGAACTCTCTTTATAACCAGAGTGTAATTACATGATCAGTTTGTGTACTTCAGTACAGATTTGTTTACGTGGCATTTCCGGTGTTACATGCTCGCAGTAATGTCTTTGTGTTGGGGGCAAAAAACATCAAAACAGTTCAACCATGTGACAACCCTCTTTGAAAGCCCCCTAATTCTAGGTACGAAAAACTTTCCTTATGCACAGCGATATACAGTATATACAATGCATTTAGATATCCCTACATGCAATATTTGTAACTCTACAAGGCAAAAATAAGCCATTGTATTACAACAATTAGTGCATGGAACAACCTCACGAATATATGAACTGTGAAGTTGCTCAATCGAAAAAGCCTATTAGGAACATATTGTTCTTGCACATTAAACAAACTGTCCGTAAGAATAGTTGTTATACGTTAATTTATGTTGCGATTAGGTATATGTTCAAGATTGTATGCTGTACTGCATACAACATTTACAATTTGATTGATCCCACAAAACTCTTACTGACAGAAATATGAAAAATACCTGTATATTACAGCAGTATAAAATATAATGGTGGTATTAACAAATGAGTCACTGATAATAATATTCACGTCGCAGCAACAGTAGTCAAACTTCCAACAATGATCTTAACACAAAAGCTGGTACGGATGTAATTTGGAGATCTGCTAGGGATACTCATACCCCCTTATATTGTCTAAATTCCTTCTGGAAGGTTCTCTTCACTGCTGGATAAGTTATGCTACACTTGACCATTCCAGATTACACTTGACACCAAAAGCATCTAAATTAGTAACATCCACACCACCACTTACAGTAGATGGTGCCACATTCCTGTTAACTAAGCACTTTCAAAACACAATGCTATGAACTTCTACTGAATCTTAAAACAGAAACAATGTACAATTGCATTGTTAAAAAAAACTCAGTCATATAACACATACACACAGGCACATAAAAGTTGACATATTTTTCAGATTTGCCTATATAGTGTTTGGTACCGCCGAACAAGCCACCACAGCCTTAGAAGAGAAACAAGGGGAGGACCTTGAAGGCCAGGCCATTTATCTGGATAGACCAAGACAGAAAGGAGACAGCTTTAGATCTCCATCAGGCGGCCAGAATAGGGGCAACAACAGACAGAAATCAGCAGGTAATTACAATTTCAACACCATGAAGCAGGCTTCTGGTGCAATCTCTAAAAATGTCTTTTACTTAGGACTTCTCCTGAACCCGGTGCCAAGTGGCCCATTGCTTTGAGACACCACGTCGCACTTCATAGTGCAATACACATCTACTTTTTTTTGCCATGATTTAGACATTAACTTTGGACCAAGTTACAAAAATGTCTCAATGCATTTCCTCGTCTGTAAATACCATCTTCTTGACCTTGTTTTTGTCCATTGTTTGGGCCATGCTTATTTTCTCTCAAAATGCCTTTTTGGCTCTGTAAACATCATTTCCTCAGACTGCAGGGGCCTTCACATGTGTGAGACCATCAACGATGACATCCCAATTTGTTCAAGACGTTCAAGTCCTATTAAAAATTTTTAATGTCTGAATATTTGAAACAACCCTTTTCAAGTGAGCTTTTGTATGGCGTTGTGTATGAGTCCTGTACTGTCCATGCTCCATTGTCCATCAGAAGTCACTTGAACAGTGAAGCTGAAACTTACAATGACAACTGATCTTGTTGGCCACCAATATGGCCATATTCCAGGTTGGAATTTGTTCCTGTAAGAGCTACAGAATTGTTGGGGTGGTCTCACTGAGCCATAACTCACCATTGCTCACAATTAATCTTCACTGGAATTGTCTTGTCAAGAAATGATTATTTTGCAGGGCCTCGTCATATACAGTTGATCTTTGTTGTGTTGAACTCATAGGAAAAAAAGTTCAAGTCATCCGGGGTTCGAGACAACTAACAAAGTGAATTTTCGAAGACCTAACATCATGTTATGAGAGATTATTACTAGATCTGGATGCAACGGTAGATTTCAAGGCATACTTTCAGTTCTCCTGGAGTGGCGCCATTGTTTTGCTTTATCTTGAATTATAGATTCACCAACATAATCCTTATCCCTTTATCCCATTTCTAAACGTTCATATGCCTCTCTGACTCCCATTCCGGATCTGCAGGCCTGGGGAGTCATTGCACTAAGCATCCTTTGGGAGGGGTTAAGAGCAATACAAGTTTCCAGCATTTATCATGAGGCTCTTGTTTGCCCTATTGATTAAGCAAAAGACCTGTTTCTTTGTTTTGTTATCAAATATATGTTACTTTTATGATTCCAGAACGTGGCTCCTCTAAGATCCTCTTCGTGAGAAATTTGTCATTCCAATTAGATGAAAGTTCCTTAAAACAGGAATTTGAGAATTCTACATCTGCAAGAATAATGACACATGCAGACTCTGGAAAGCCGAGAGGGTATGTTATGTGCAGACAAAATTGTCTCGGCTCTCCGGAGCCCTTTCATTAAAATTTAAAACAATGATGTTATCACTAATTGTTTGGCCATATGACGCAGAAAGACAGTTGCGAGTCATTGTTTGTAAACTTATTATTTTGACACCAGCTCTAGAACCGTTTGTTTGACCTGAAATGTTTTGTAGGAATTTTCACCCATGACTGGCAGATCTAAAATCAAAGATAATTAGCACCGACAAAGATAAAAGCAACGGCAGAGGCACAGGCATTGCAAGTCCCAACCCCCGAGGATGCATATACCAGATCCCCTGCAACTGTGGCCACCAGACCTCTGTCAACAAACTCGACCGCTAATTCTGAACACATCCTCAAGAGCCAAGACCATGCCATCATGTGGGAAGCCCATGTCCTGTCTACCAAGAATAACAACTGGCGACAAAGGAAGAAGCCATTGAAATCAGGAGACACCATCACCTGGGAACCCATCTGCCTCGTGCTTGAGACATATTGCTTTGATCTTTGTTGGTGCTAATTATCTAGCTGGCTTCCATTTGCCCATTGCTATTTCCATTCTATTACCTATCTGTGCTAATAACCCCCAGTATCCCGTTTGCCCATTGCCCATTGCCAATTACCAATTACCACTCAGTGAAAACTATCAACGCTAATTACTGTGAAGTGTTGGCTTCCATTGTCTATTGCTAATCACCTATCAGCACCAATTATCTGTTGGCTTCCCTTGTTAAATTTCCACCTTTTGTTATCTTATTACTTTTGTTGTTCTTACATGTACATATATATGCTCTCTGTCTCATAGCATTCATTCAACTGATGAAGGAATAAGCATATACGTTTTTTGTTTGTGATGTTGCTCTGTTTTGTTGGTGGCAGTGCTTTGAAAAGACCTGCATGTATTTATTACTTTGAACTTAGCAATACCATCTCTTTTGTACATATAGGTTTGGTTTTGTGGAGTTCAGCACTGCAGATGATGCTTCTAAGGCATATGATAGTATGCAGGGTCAGGAAATCATGGGCAGAGAGGTGTTTGTTGATTTTGCTTCAGAGAAGTCTAATGGTGAACGCAAGAGTTTTGGTAAGTTCTAAATGTTTTATCTTATGTTATCTCATACTTTGCATATCTTCTGGTTCGATCCAGTATTGAAACACGCTTGAACCATGTTTTCAGCTTCTAAAACAAAAACATTCAACCGAACACACCACAGCACCTCAATGGTTTCGTCTGGCAACTGGGTCAATTATGTGCTCATGGCAAGCTTGCTGGAGCTGACCATGTGTATACCTCTGCTAACTCATTCTCTTTTTCATCGCCACTCGGGCACGGGTGGCCCAGTCGTCTAAGCGCCGCAATTCGCTGTGCAGAGTTGCATCCCTTGGGCGTGCCAGAAACCTATGATTTTGGGTTAAAATCCCGGTTCGCCCCGACCGTCTAGGTCCGGCATGTTCAGAATGCCGATGTACATACTCAACATCTGACCCTCACACTTTGTGCTGAGATTGTCATGGGCAGTGCTTGTTGGACTCACATTGATTCTGCTTTCAGCATCTACCTCCATAGTGTCTCCAGCGGATTCCTGCTCCCAGGGTTGGCATTCAAGATCGGGTCACCACTCTTGCTCTCCCAATGTACGATCAGCTGATAACAAACACTGTGAGTCCACTGTCGATTATCGACGTCTACGCAGATCGCAGACAGGGATGGGATGCTTAACAGTGTATTTCTCACTCGGCCCCTCCCTGGTTGGGTGGTCTGGTTTCTGTGTCAGGCGACCCTACTCCACCGGATCTACCAGCTGACAGTTCTCTCCCACCTGGTGCGCTTGACCATCACTGGTCACAATCCACCTCGGCACTTTTGAACCCACAGACCCTGAATCAGTCCTTCATTGGATCGCTGACAAGTTAAAGTTACATCGTACAAATGTGGATCGACTCGCAGGGTTTGTGGTAGCAGCCAGCTCATGCAATATTGCGCTCCCTGCCTGACCAGTATTATTGGACATTTGCTCTAACCTGTATACAGCCTTTGCGAAGTATATTTGCTGTTACAGAAGCTCTGTGTTTCATCCTTCATGATTGAAGATCTGGACCTCACACACTTGGATGCCACAGTACGCCGTACACTACAGTTTGTGTTTACAATTCTGTCAGAAACGGATGCGCTCTCCACCTCTTTCTTCAATGCCATGAGGACAACTTCATTCAAGGATTGGTCCTCTTTATGCTGGATAAACTCGCGCAGATCCTGGACCTTCTCTCCCATCATTCTGGTTCCATGACAGCTGAACGTCGCCATCATTGGTCGCAACCATGGCCTTCCCGTATCCTATTTGCAGATGCGATCCAGCGGTACAGATCAAGAGGTACAGAGTAACTGTGGATTTCTTGCAACAACTGTAGGATCGAGATCAGAAGGATCGGAACTGTCCAACGCGATCTTCGAGATTTTCCCTCCTCCCGCCTAATCCCTTTGATGGACGCGGAAAAGGATGAAGGGGACAGCGAAGTTCGAGACCTTTTGTCACGCTCTTGACATTTCAACTCCTACCTCCTACCTGACTCTGTTTGCCACCACTTCTAGGTGCAAAGGTTTCCACAGTTGAGGAACTCAATCACTCTGCTCATACAAACTAGTAGATCAAGCCTTTCGTTTCGCCCACCTTTGTGGGACCTGATTGTCATTTTACAACATCCAGTATCCGTGATTATGAGCAACTGGCGGAGAAGGACTTTGAGATTGTCACACTAACTGTCATGCTGTTGGCTTGGCTACTGCAGCTGGCGTTATCAAAATTCATGTGTTTATGAGAGATGCGGAAGTGGTCAGGTGTTCCTCTGCCTTCGTTGGGATTTTATGGCAAATCAACCTCCCTGTCAACCTGTTATTTGCAATTCCCCCTGCTTTCATCAATCCCAGGATAGGATGACCATGAAGATCTCTCCCTGTGCCCAGTTCGAGCGCTTCCACTGTATCTGGTTGCACTCGCCTACGCAGACGCTCTCGAAAGCGGCTTTTCATCCCGCATTTCTACTGTGTCTGCCTAGGAAATTTGGGCAGCACTCAATCTACCTTCGAGTGTTTACTTTATCTGGGCTGCCTCCACCTACTATGACCAATCCCCGCGAGACTCGAGCGGTTGCTTCCACGATGGCTCTACACAGTAACTGCACCCTCTTCGCGATCATTGAAGGGTGCTTTCTGGAATTAACAAGTTAGGTCTGTTGGTGTTGGTGCAACAACTCTCACCCCAGTTCATGCAGATAGATAAACTGGTATACACACGTGATCCTTACGTGTTTTATGTCTGAATATACAGAATAAATGATGGAACATTACCTACTGTTTTTTTTATATAATTCATGTTTTCCCAGATTAAGACCCTTTTGGAGGGTGGTTTAGCTCATCTGAAGTTGCCATTAGGTGCTGCCGTTCATAAAACTATGAACGGTGTCCCCAACCTTTATTCTGCTCAACTGTGCCTTGGTATTTTTTATGTAGGGTTTTTGTTCAAGTGAGTGAGTATGGTTTTAGGCTGCTTTTAGCTTTTAGCAATATTCCATTAATATCCCAGGTCGTGAATAGAACACGGGTCTTCGGCGTGACGAGCAAACGCTTTAACCACAAGGCTACCTGACCTCCCCAGTTTTTGTTCTAAGATCCTTGCTATTGAATATTGTCCATCGTTCCTCGTGTCGCCATTTGCTTCATGTACTCAATTTCTCAAATGTGTTTGATAACATTGATGAAGCTTTAAAATAGTTACCAAACCTGGAGAACACTATTTTCCGTGGGAGAAAGTGTTGTTTTGTTTGAAGAAGCGATGCCAGTCAAGGATTGATTTTTAAATTGTCAGCCATTTCGCTTATGTGTTAACAGTTATGCAATCGTTCTATAAAGATAGATGACATACGGGGGTAAAACGTTCAGCATGTATTCCCGATCTCATGCTGTTTTTTTTTTAGAAACGTATCGTGATTGTTAACACTGGTTGATCATATGAGTTCCTGTCTTTTAGTCATTAGACAGTATTTTAAATTTTATAAACAAATTTTAAATTAAGCTGAATAGAATAAGCATATATACATATCCATTTTATGCTAAATTTTCCAATATTTCATTGCTTTAAAAAGCCTTGAAGTATACAGATGTCATATAAAGGAGTTGGCCAGAGGAGTTAAGTAATTATTGATAAAAGACTGCTGAGTGCTACCAGCAGTGAGGTTCTCGATGAATCAGTGTCAGATTAAGACCTCATTCATTTGGATGGACAAAATTTGACCATACATGTAACAATCAGGTCTAAATTAGTGCACAGTCAACTAGGGGGATAAACAAACCATCAGTTTTTTTAACAAGACAAGGTTCAGAGGAATGTCACACTTATCCAGAGTTGGATTCAGATCAGAGTCATATTGATCGTTGTGTGGGGTCCTTGTATATATTCTATACAGGCTATTCTCCTGGCCACTCATTCTTTGATTTATTAGAGGAGCTTTGCTACCTGATGCCAGACCTTAAACCCCAGGTAGAGGAACCATCTGTACCTGATAAGTTAGAGTATACAGGATGTCTTGGTCCTGTTCCCATTGATGGGCATAGATAAATTATGTAACCTTGGTCTATCTGTGTCAATCAGGTTGTTGACCAGGCAAATGAGTGGTTTAAAAGCCTAGGAGTGACAAAAAAAATACCTCTCCCTTAATTAAACTGACATACACATGACTCCCATGCCGGATTCATGTTAGATGTTTTATTCTATAAGCCAGTCAGGTCCCTCAACATGTCCATGCCTGTTCATTTGATGAGGTTTAGAGATCTGATGTGGTCAACTGTCACACCATGGATATGGCAGCATATGTGATTGGTTTATTGCTGGTGAACGCCATGTATTACTTCGGAGAGTTCCTTACGAGGGTATACTGGGGGCACAGGTGGCCCAGTAGTCTAAGGTGCCGTGATTCGCTGTGCGGAGTTGCGTCCCTTGGGCATGCCAGAAACCTATGATTGTGGGTTTGAATCCCGGTTCAAGGCTTGTCAGCACCATACCCGTGCTCTTGGGTTTCACCGAAGAGGTAAATGTCTGAGACCTGCATCACTTCGGGCTTTCCTCCCAAAATTAATTGACACGCCGTGATATAACTTGAATACTGTTAAAAGTGGTGTTAAACCCAACTCACTCACATTCACAAGGGTATACCACCAAAGGCTCTTATTACCATTTGTACTGACCAGATGGACTCTATGTATGCAGGAGCTCTCCACACAATTGTTGATAACCACACAAATCACCTCTCTGTAAAGACTGCATTTGTTATCTCAGGTTCAAAATAAGGGGGTTTCGGAACAAACTGACAAGTTGATCATGAGTCGCCTTATTTCCTCATTCGATTTTTCAAATGACAGGAGGTCAGACAAGAAAACTACCATTGCACCAAATTCAAAGAAGTCTGGGTTGGATCCAGGGATGCTTCTTTTTGTGCCTCACAAAAGAAGTTCGTTCCATCCAGTAGATGTAGTTGTCTCACCAAGCTGATAGTGGTCAACGTAAAGACAGGTGTTTCCAATCTTATACGGAAGCCAAGGATACCACCAGACAGCCGGAATTTGCCCGTAGAGGGGTACGTTTCCGTGCAAATACTGAAGGGAAGGCAAGTCTTGACGGCAGAGGGGAGTATCATTTTGTTTTAGCAGGTTCACCGTCTTCTGGGACTCAATCCTGTTAACCTTACTCTTACTACTGACTTGGATTCAAGACTTCCAGAATTCAACTGAGAACCAACTCTTGGGTTTGTGAGGTGGACGTCTGATTTTATGAAAATTTATAACTTGTATGTCTTTGTGCATACATCAACTATTCTGTCGACTAAGGGGTACAAGAACCCAAGATTAGATAGAATCAAGCCAGTACAAGACATTTGTCTGCTCCAACCTCAAGGCATTGCAGTGTCCACTGGAGGACATCAATAGAAGATCATTTTAATCAAGCTCCTCATTGATGAAATAATATTACTTCTAAATTGGAACAAAATACAGAACATATAAATACATTTTCAAATTGGTATCGATTGTGTGCATGACAAAAATAAACCTGTTGCATAAGGGGTTTATAAATATCGATCAGGCGCTCAGAATGGTCCAACAACATGGCTGATGACCTTGGTCAGTGTCAACTAAGGTTAAGCTGTTAAAACTGCATAGCAATCCACAGCAATCCATTTGAGCTGATTAACTCTTTCATCACTGGCTGCCCCAGAGTTATGTCCCTTGAGACCCTGCAGTCCCTGACACTGACAAGGCCTGTACACTGGCCTCCCTGGCAGTATTATTGGAAAATCACACTATCATTTTTGATGCACTTTTTCTACCAGAAACTTGCTTTTAATATACATTTATCATATACCATTGTAAAGAGGATTAAGTATACTTTAATATTCTTTGTTGTTATTGTCTCTAACCTTTGTTATTTTCTAATTACAGGTGTTTACAAGTGAAATAAAACTTGAAAACACTGAAAAAATGAAAACAGACAATGAATTTTGGCTCAAATTGTATTACAAATCACAAAAATAAATCACAGATACAAGGTAAACATAACACAGTGGTCTTGTCATCTTGGACGGCACAGGTAATCCCAGGTGTTACAGGTAAATTCTCTTCATGCACATCTGTAAACAAATAAACAAGTTTACAACTCTTGGTACTGACTTTGTTTTCAATACTGATGTCACATATTACTTATGATACACTTACAGCCTCTTAGGTAAACTCGTTAACACAGGTAAACTTGTTAACGCAGGTAAACTCGTTAACAGGTAAAAACACAAATATTTGATTTATTTTGTTCTTTTTCAGGATTTGAAACAAAAATTAAGTTTTTAAGTTTTTAAATAGTAATTTATCACATTACCTGAACATTGAACCACAGCTCCTATAAGAATGACATCACAGAGAGGATATCACAGATTGATCTGAAAGGAGGGAAAAATTGTAACAGGACGGAAAGATCGTAAATTCAAGTTCTGCAAATATACAAGTTGTGATAACATATTTACAATACACTGTTATTTACAATTGCATAATAAATTAAATCAGTACATTATTACATCAATTAATAAATAAATAATCATTACAGTTACTAAAATTTAAATTAAGATGTAAAAAACAAGAAAACAAACATGAATATGGAAATAAATTTTTATTCAAATTGAGCGAAATATAAGGACATACCACAAACCGGCAAACTACAATTCGGATTGCGATCAGAAACTTAAATTTTAAAAAAAAGAAAGAGATACGTCATGCCATTCACCTTTGTTGTTGTTGTGATCGCTCGTTCACCTGTAGGCTGCATTCTCATTCGTCGCACTGATAATCTGTTCAAACACAGAATCATTGTAAAACAGTTGGAAAAAATCAATAGCACGATATTTCACTCACCGTGTCAATATATATTCTTGAGTCCGGTCGCCTCTTCAAAATCCCTCATGTCTCCACCGTTGTGGTCCCTCTGCCACTCCCATTCTTGAAAGTTGGCGGGGGGGGGGACACCTCGTCGAAACCGTCAAAATCTTCACCAAAATCTTCACGAAATTCCCTCTCCCCTTCACGTAAATTATTCAAATCAAACACATTATTATTCCCGATAGAGTCGTTGTTAGTCATCTGATCGCTATCCGAATCGTAGTTGGCCGCCATTACACTAGATTTACGATTCAAGCGAGAAAAATACCTGTCGCGAAAACAGGTGACATTCGCGATTTTCGCGCCAAAAAGACTGGGAAATTCCATCGAATGACGTGTCAATCACGTGTAGATCTCGTTTCCATATTTAGAACGAGATTACACACGAGAAAGGAAGTTGAAAGAGCGATTTTGTAAACACGGTCGCGCCGCCCGATTTATCGGGCAGCCGTGTGTGGGGCTTGGACAATAGCCGCCCGATTTTTCGGGCAGCTGGGTACTGGGACACGGTTTATGCTGCCCGATAAATCGGGCAGTCGGGGCGAAAGGGTTAAAAAGTTCCATTTTGACAGGGTCATTGAGAAAGACCTGTACCTAACTTGCTACCAAATTGTAAAGTTTTGATGCCCAATACATGAGATCTCAGGATTAGCTGACATAACAGTGAATGTATGGACGAGAGGGTATTATTTTCTTGGAAAAACAACGTATGTCACAGCTATATTCCTAATACTCTGTGATTGTCAGGTTGGAAAATGTCACTGTTTGGAAGTGACTATCTGGCAGTTGCACAGATGCATTGATTAATGATTTTATGTTTTGTTAACTTGCAGGAGGAGGTAGAGGTCGAGGAGGGTTCGGAGGTGGGCGTGGTGGACGAGGAAGAGGTGGTGGCTATGGTGGTGGACGGGGAGGTGGTTTCAGAGGTGGAAGAGGCGGAAGAGGAACACACAAAAAATTTTAAGAAACTTTATTGTCCGTCCTGTAAAGACTTTTGGAATGTTATCAGGACCAGGGGCAGTGCTGTAACGTTATCCATCTGTCTGCCTGTCCATAAACCCAAGAAAACTATATCAACGTCTAGAAAAAGAATGAAAACCTGAAGCCATGTCCATAATATAATGATTATCTACATGGTGCATTCCAATGTTGTTTCTTGACTGCTTTGAACTACTGGTGGATTAAAAGTTATCCATTGTCACTGTTTCCATTACGATCCAGGATGATTGTCATTTACAAATCTGATTCCACACCTGTTCAGCTTATGAAAGGGTGCATCAGTCAATCAGTAAAATGATGCAATGTCAGCATTTCAAAAATTAAGTTTGTGTTACTTTCTGTTACAGTCAGGCTAAGACTGAAACAGATTGTAATGTCATTGTTTTTGTTTCTTTTGTTTCTATACATTCTCATTAGTTAAAGCTAACAGAATATGATTGTAGCTCACTTTGAGACTCATTACAGGCCACAAAATAATTGTCATTTCCTAAAATATTTTCTATTGCTATCGGTTTGTACACTGTACTTTAAGATGAACGCACCTATCAACCTACAACTGCTCAGGCAGATGCGATTATTGGGAAAGTCATTTTGGAGCAGACACGACCCAAGTTGTAGATGGTGGTGGTTTGTTAGAAAAGATCATTAAAAGAGTTTTGGGCAGAAAATGTTGGACATTTTGAAGCAGTATTATGCATATGACTGTTAAGTATACACCAGAACCATTTCTGAGCATGTCAGACCAAACAATGTGAAGATATGTACTTTCAAGTTTTTGCCCTGAGTTCCAATTTCATAAGTTACACTCTACAAATACAATTTTGGCATTTATTACTGCAACTAGGGTTCAATAGATATGAAATAATTTTATGTAAATCTTTCATAAACAGATTCCTGCAGCAACATCACCCAAAATAAGTTTAGAAACATATGTTTTATCTACTTATATTTTGGCAGTGGTACTAAATTTGCAACTGCTTACAGCAGAGCAAACGACTACCCTCGTCGGAGTCAGACTGCTGAATTGGCAGAGTTAACACTCGTTTGTATTACAATTAATACTGAGTTTATTTTGCTATTAAACAAACATTTTGCAGGTTTCACAACCTGTACAGTATGTACAGATGTTATTACACCTTAACTTATGATCAAGTGGTTAATACTGTGTCCATAATGAGGATATTGTTAGATATATCATTAGTCATTTGCTCCTGAACCATTGAAGTATAGACAGTTAGAACTGGATTGGTTGTCTATAAAATCAAGTTGAAAGTTTATTAAATTTATGAAATTAGCTTAGAACTGTTGTCAAATGATGATCAGTTTAGTTTTGCTGTACAAGGTAGACATGGTGTTGAGGTTCGATTGTTTCCTGTATTTTTGTTTATGGTAGTATGGTCTGTAGCTTTCCTACATAAAAATCCAAATATACTAAACATTGGTAGTACTTAGGATGTCTTGTGTGTTTTCTATTGTGTAAAACTTTGTCCAGTCAGCATGCAGTCATGGTAGTATTTGATTGAAGGTACTGTGAACCAGTGGCCTGTAATAAATTTGTGACAATTTATTTCCCCACAATGAGTTTTTTAAAAGAGAGCCTGAAGTGTTTAGTCAGGGCTTGCAGTTCATAGAGTCTGTGGGTCATCATGGCAGCCTGGCATTTTTTAATATTTCAAACACTGCTCTGCACCATCTTGTAACAACTTTAAGTTCCCTTAAACAATTATAAGTTGCTTCACTGCACGTCTGGTGTTTATTTGCTCTCAAATGCTTATGCTGACAGATTCATCTATATGGTTGGCAGATAGAGTATTGGTCTTGCAATTGAGATTTTGTCATATGTTAGTGACCATGTGGATGTGTAAACTTGTAGAATGTAGAGTCTATGAACTCGTAAGTGATGTATGTCCAGCATAATTGTACAAGCATATATGGAGGAAATAAACAATGTCATGAAAACGTTTCCATGTCCATTGTCACACTTATGGATGGAAATATGTGACCAGGAAAGAAAAAGGACCAAATGTCGACTATTGAAAGTAAGTTGGGCATATTTTAAATTAAAAATAATATCAAAGATGATTTCAAAAATTAAAATGTCAGTAAATAAATATTTTAATGGCATCATTGTGATTTGAAGTAAGCAAGGGTAAAAAAAATGAGCTTTTTCAGTGGTGGTTTGGTCCTGTGGTTGAAAAGGTGGTTATGTTTGTGTTCTATTGCAGTTAAAAACACCTGTGGTGTAGTGGAGTGGAGTATCTTCCGGATAGTGGGAAATCATGGGTTCCATCCTCGGCTACTTCATACTAAAAGACCGCCATGATATTGCTAAAAGCGGCGTAAAACCATACTCACTCATACTAAAAGACGTTAGAAGATGGTACTTGTAACACTCTCTCTCTCTCTCTCTCTCTGTGTGTATATATATATATATATATATATATATATATTGGCATTGGCAGGATGTGTGCACCATTTGATTGAAAATCTGTGTTTGGCTGTATCGTTATAGAATTGTTGCACATCATTATCAGCGAGCACATTTCCTACTATAATTGCTCGAACTGAATACACATATTGCCCCTCAGGGTCAAAGGTGTCATTTGACGACCAAAGAATTAGTGCTCAACGTCACGTTGCAAACGACTTTGCCAGCAAAAGACAGGTTTCTCCCAATTGCAGCGAGACCTCATCACTTTGTGACTGCCACCATATTAAAGTTTCTACTCAGTGCATAATCATCTCCATGAGGCACACACGTTTGGAATTGGCTGAGGATCACATATGTTGGTACAGTCCTTTTCACTGATAAATCGAGATATTGTCTTAAACTTCACAGATCAATGTGCTGGAGTGTGGCATAGATTTCAAGATTCCATTGTAGCCGAACATGATTTGGGCGGAATCAGTAGAGCTGTAAGAAATGATCTCCATGTCCTACAGAGGGGCACGATAACCTGTGTGTGCACTTCTGTCGTGACATTCTACATGTGTATGTTTAACCGTATGCTGGTGCAATCGGACTGAACTTCTTTCTCAGTCATGGACAATAATGCACATTTTCATCGTGCCAGGGTGGTTGATTCCTATTTCGAGCAGGAGGCCGTTGTCAGCGTGGACTGACCAGCTCTCAACAGACCTGGAAGTGGAAGTAGCTTCAGATTGCCCTGTTCTTCCTGCAACTGTTTTTCGTAAAGAAAATATCATTTTAGGTGCCTAGTTGCTTATGCAGTCAATATGGGCAGACATATTTTGTGTCTTGGGATTAAATAAGACCGAGGTGTTTGAGTATTTGAGTGATAAAGTGATGTATTATTATAGACCAAAGTAGGTTTGGCAATATTGTTTGTGTCAAAGAATATATATAAATATATTTATATATATTTATATTTATTTATATTTATATATATATATTTTTGCAAAAGAAGAAATGCGATGGCATTGTGTGTTGGGCTCCCGTCAGTCCTAGCATCTTTTCGCAGTTCATTTGCTGTAAGATTGTGATGGCATGCAAAATGAACCCCAACAAGTGATCTCATGTTGGTATGTTTCAGCGCCAGGCTCACTTGATTGTGTTTTTGCGAATTTTTCCATCTGTAATTTCTGCAGATAACATTCTTTCCTCACATCAATCTGAATCAATGCAGCAAAGTACAATTCAATTTTGGTATTAATTTTGTACTGATGTCGGCAACACTCAGATATTTAGGAAGTTACTACTTTTGCGTTTCGTTTTTTGCAGAGTATATGTTTTGTCAATTAAATTTTACAAGCCAATTATATGTTCAGTTGTAGAGACAAGATAAATCAAGGTTTCTTCCAAGTGGCTGATTCTAATAGATGATACGCCAATAGACATGTCATCAGCGAATAAATGAGTCTAATTGTGCAGATTATCAGCCAATTAGTTTATTTAGCAATGAATTAAAAGATACCTAGTAGAGAACCTTGTGATACCCCAGCTGTGGTGAATTTCAATGAGGATGGACTACAATTTACAAATACTTATCTAACTTAGCTTTTTCCACATTGCTCGTCGTAAGAGGCGATCGAATTGGACAGCCTGTTTGCTGTGGGCTGCGACAAACGTTTGGTATTTAAAAATAGTTTATTCAAAATGACTAATATATGTATATAGCTATAGCTTTTCATGTCAAGGTTGCTGGAGTATACCACCCCTTTGTCCTCGGCCTTTGCAGCTTGGAAATCCGCTGCATTATTAGACTGTCCTTATTGAGACACTGATGGGTGGGGAAAAGGGGTGCTGAGTCTTTTTTTCATTTCGACTTTGCATCCCAACACCCTGGTTAAAAAAAGACAGATTCTGACAATACCTTGTCTGACGAGTATACATCCATTAAAGCAGACTATTGGCCATGTTTGTTGGTAATTGAAGCACGTGACAAAGAACCAATCAAGCTAAATACTTTTGCAATTTCCAAAGGTATCTGCAGAGGGTTTCAAATGTCACTAAACTTTGTTCTAGTGCTCTCCTTGTGTTGAGTGCAAAGAAACAGCAATCCGTCAGTCTTCTCAAATTGAAAGAGTTTGTAAACATCAAGGTTGCTGTTTCAGACCACAAGACTCATGTTTAGGGCATTGTCCGTGAGAGCATGCTGCCTGTGTGGCATGACCGAAGAACAAATTGTCAAAGAACTTGATCATCAGACACAGCTGTGAAGCGGTTTTTCTGTCAAGACGAATGGACTGCAGGGAGGATGTGAAGTGTTCAAACTGTGGTGGGAAGCATATGGCCTTTTCCAAATCCTGCCCTGTGTGGCAACATGAATTACATATTATGAAAATCAAGACTGAACAAAATCTCTCGTTCCATGAAGCCAAGATGACGGTTGTAGGTTCTACTGCAACCACTTCTGCTATCTCTTACTCTGCTTCAATCTCTCGCACTCCTGTAACCACCACCTCTATCGACTGCCAGGGTGATGTGACATGGGTCAAGTCTGTCCAGCCACTTCCAACAGCCTCACTCCAAAAACCAGCAGCGTCACCTTGGTCTGTGACGTCCCCAAGAATATCAAGCTGTACATGCCAGAACCAGCAACAGAACTAGAACCAGAAAATGTTCATCTGACAAAGAGAGAGTTATTTAAGCAAAAGCCACAAAGAGAACTGTTAAACACAACACCAGAGGCCACCTCTCTTTAAGTTGTTAAACAACGCACTGGGCAGTGTTCCAGCTATATGATCGAGTATGGACCAGACAGTCCAGTGATTGACATGAGCATCAATCCACGCAATTTGGATACCATAACATTTTCAAACAAGTCAGCGAGTCTGACCACCCGATCCCGTTAGTCGCCTCTTTCGACAAGCATAATTGCCTAACAGCAAGCATGGGTTGCTGAAGACCTATTCTACCCCAGATCTTCACGGGTCTCTCTCCTTAAGAGGTCCTCATTTAGGCCCATACCTCCATTTCCAGAGAAAAGAGTTAACTACGTCTCCACATGACAATAATAGTACCACAAAGTCTTTCTCACGTTCAAGTCTCACCTGTGGAAGCACCACCACAATGAATCAACAAAACACAATTCTATGGAATTGCAAAGGTCTTGAGAATATTTTTTATGAAATACAACTTTCAAGATAAACTGAACAACAGTTCCTGTGACATTGAAAAAGATTGAATGCAAAAATATGTTTTTTACCAAATCTGAAACAATTTCGGTTTCCAACAGATAAGACTCCTTGTAAGTGTTCAAATGGTTTAATTTGCCATGCTGACTTCAGAAAATGCGTGATTTAATAAAAAAAAACATGAACATGCCAAAATGTCAATTTACAAATCAACAGCGTGTGTCCACCTCAGGTTGCAATGCAAGCAGCACATCTTTGTCTCATGGACAGATATCCCACAGGAATGGTCCATTCCATATCTGCTTGAGCATGTTTCGAAGTTCCTGGAACACGTGGTTGACGTCAAAGGCGCCGATCCATCTCATCGCACGTGTGCTCAATTGGTGAGAGATCAGGGGAGCGAGCTGGCCGGCCAGGGGATGACATTCACGTTGTTTTGTTGAAGAGAATCCTGAACAAGTAGAGCAATATCAGACAGGGCGATGTCATGTTGAAAGGTAATGCCTGGGCCATGACAACGCAAAAACGGAAGAACAACGGGGCCGATGATCTCGTCGTGGTAGCGATGTCCATTGAGATTTCCCTCTACCACTGTCAGACGGGTCCTTTGTCTTGCTGTAATCCCACCCCATACCCATAACGCTGCCGCCCCCGAACCGATCTTCTTCCATGACACAATGAATGACGTAACGTTTACCTTGACGTCGGTACACTCGAATCCGTCTATCGCTGTGGCTGAGATGAAAACGAGACACGTTAGTGAATAGAACTTGTCCCCCACTGCATGGCCGTCCAGCGTAGACGATGTCTGCACCACTGTAGACATGCTTGACGGTGGTTTCCTGTCAAAATGGGACGTCTGGCGACAATCCCTGCACATCTGAGGCGACAACATACGGTTTGTGAAGATAATCGTCGAAGGCCAGGGATGCTTCTTGCAGTCACTGTTGCTGGCTGGAATCGATTTCGTAGGTGTGTTGTTCGAATCCAGTTGTCTTGTCGATTATTGGTTCGCCGTGGCCTGCCACTGCGAGGGTGGTCTCTGACTGCATTCGTCTGTTGCCAACGTTGCCATAAACACCAAATGGTGTTTCTGTGGACGTTAAATTGTCTTGCAACATCATGTTGACTAGTAGTATAGGTAATAGGGGTTCTGGCTCACTTCCACTGGAACCGGATTTATATACCTATACTGCTGCTACAGCTGGCATTTTTTATGCCAAAATGATTATGCGATTCAACGATAGTCATAAGATTAAGTTAAATTGACTCCAGCTCACCACCACCTGGAGTCAATCAATGCTACTATGATACTACATTTATACAAAAATATTCTCTATTATTTTACAAGTAGGCCAGATTATATACTCTTCTTGGTAATTGATGATCATATTTGTTTGGTTTACTGATATAATATATACCTTGTGGTAATTCTTTCAATTTGATAATTTTGTCTATGAGTAGTATAGGTAATAGGGGTTCTGGCTCACTTCCACTGGAGCCAGATTTATTACCTATACTGCTACTACAGGGGGGATTTTGCGATTTAACGATAGTCATAAGATTAAGTTAAATTGGCTCTAGCTCACCAATACCTGGGGCCAATCATTGCTTTAGATGAGCCTAAATGGTAATAAAAATATTCTTCATTATTTTTATCGATAAAGCGATATTCAACATTTTTATAAAGTTCTTCATTCATTTTACTAGGAGACCAGACTATATAACTACACTCTTGTAAATTGATAAGAAACAATTGATAACCGTATTTGGTTGGTTTGACATCACTGATATAATAAAAACCTTGTGGTAATTCTCTCCATTTAATAGCTTTTTCCATTATTATATATATTTATGTAAGCATTTGTCTAAATGTGATCAAACGATAGTAAGCAATCTATTTTTAATCTCCAGCCAGTTCTTTGGTTTTGGCACGGAATAATTAAATCGCCTGTTGCCTCCCCTGTTCTATGAACTTTTTTTTCGCGTCCTCGCTAATACCACTGGTCTTACGAGAATTTGATCGAATCTTGTGCTTCATTACGTTGTATTTGGTGAGTTCCGACAGCACTAAACGAAACTCATCCTCGGATATCTTACAATCGGCCATTGCTGTCGAAATATGATCCTCAATGCTGTTCAACTTTGCTTCGGCGAGTATCCGAATACTATCGTGTTTTAATGCTTTCTTTTGTAACCTACGAGAAATGAATTTTATCGCTATTCCTGCCAGTCCCGAGACTCCAGCTGTTATTTCCATGGCGAGCACGATAGGCGCGGCGATTATAGTTGATAGTAAACCGATACCCGCTACACCGAGTCCCATGCCAATAACTACAAGCGTGGTGTCAACTCCTTCCAGAGCATTCACGGCTCTGCGATACCTTTTATACAATCCAAGTCTCAACTCCCTATCCTTCTCTATTCGATGTTTTATGTCGCTTATTTGATGTAATCGAAATCCATCAACAGTTTCCATCTTTTCAAATGCTTCATCGAGCGCTGGATATAAACTCATAGTGTATATTACGATCATATAATAGTCTTTAATTGGTCTTGCTTAAATGTTTTGAGACTATACATCAATCTTATCAAATGTATATTATACGGCAAGAATATCTTAGAAAGAGAAATGCTGTCACTTTTAATAATTTGAACCCCCTCGAGGGTTGCAACGGGCGATGCTCCGATATGAATAATACTGCAACGTTGACGCTCGTGTTTCTTGAGCCATTTAATCGATAGACCTGGTAATATTTCGAAGGCATCTACCGGTGCATCTCCGAACAAGACTTCAATAATAAGCGTAGAAAGATTAGGTATTGCACTCAATTTATCTTTAATATCATTGAATTCAGTAACCAAATTTAAAGTAATATTTTTTAAGGCTGGACGACTATATAACATATGACCTGGGTTTTCTGGCAGGGGAGTGACTAACACACTTTTTCGTTTTGATGGGATATAAGCCGCGAGTACGATGCCACTATTTATTATCTTAGTTAAATTATGTCCCTTACCCATCATCACATAAGGTGGGGTAATGACGATATTCAGTAGCCACTCGATGTTTGCTTCGATCATAGACAATTTATTATCGTCGTTGCGAGTAATATTGTACGAAGTGTTTTTAATGAGTCTACTAACGTCGACATTGCTTAAATCTTCTAGATTACCTGTGAATGTGACTTCTTTCCGCTTGTATACATTATCGTGTAAGTGTAAAGCGTATAACTTACCATCGTAACCGGGTTTATCAAATCCTTCTGTGTCTCCGAGATCGGAAAGCGCAATTGTATTACATTGTCTGATCGTTCCAGGGCCTGATGCATCAACCATTATTTTTAATATGGAGTGTTACACTTAAGTATCCTATATGTACAGGTTGATGTTTTACATCTAATACAGAAATTTTGAGGTCTGAAATAATACCACACTTCAATTTTTTATATTGTAATGACGAGAAAGATTCCGTTCTACCACTATTGTATTTTTCATCTTTAACTGGAACACATCTGAGTAGAGTTGAAGGACTTTCTTGTTGAATATTATCCGTCGTGCTTATTTGATCAAGATGGATGCACAACTCTTTATAGGGAACTAAATCAGGTAATTTAGATCCATAAGATGTTGCCTTGAATAAACCCATATATCTGAAATCATCATTTATTTTTCGTGCAAATCCAAGTTTATCTGATATGTTCTCATGAATCCATATACTTTTTTCTCCAGTGTCTAATTTCAGTATCCCATTCGACTCATTTTGTGTGAGACTAGATCCCAAAGGCTTAAAAATTTCATCATTGAGTGAGCTTACGCTGTAATACCCATCAGGTATAGTAACGGGGACTAAATAACCACGTGCGGATAATGTAACCATCTCATTATCTCTTGCACCATTTATATTGGTCCACCTCGGGTAATACATTACATCGCATAGAGCGACTTCGAGTTGTCCATCCGAGTTATCGATAGTACGAAGCAGTTGAATAGACTGACCATTTGTTATTCCCAGGAGTGTAACATACATATTAAATATACAATGATACTATATCATAACTTAAATATGGAATCAACCATTATTTATAATATGGAGTGTTACACTTAAGTATCCTATATGTACAGGTTGGTGTTTTACATCTAATATAGAAATTTTGAGGTCTGAAATAATACCCTGCTTTAATTTTTTATATTGTAATGTTGAGAAAGATTCCGTTCTACCACTATTGTATTTTTCATCTTTAACTGGAACACATCTGAGTAGAGTTGAAGGACTTTCTTGTTGAATATTGTCCGTCGTACTGATCTGATCAAGATGGATGCACAACTCTTTATAGGTAACTAAATCGGCTAATGCATATACAGTCACTGGTTTGTTGGGTGGTAATAATACTGACTGTCCAAATCCAAGTGTAATTGCTAAGTTCTCGTCAATAATTATACCTGTTTCTCCAGTGTATATTTTCACTGTCCCAGTCGCCTCATTTTGTGTGATACTAATTCCATTAGACTTAAAAATTTCATCATTGAGTGAGCATACGCTGTAATACCCATCAGGTATAATAATGGATTTGTCCATACCCCTGTTTTCACCTGGTATAATCATCTTATTTTTTCTTTTTCCAGCATTTATATTGGTCCAACGTGGGTAATACGTTATATGGCATAGGGCGACTTCGAGTTGTCCATCCGAGTTATCGATAGTATGAAGCAGTTCAATAGACTGACCATTTGTTATTCCCGGGAGTCTAACATACATATTAAATATACAATGATACTATATCATAACTTAAATATGAAATCAACTTACATTACTAATCAATCGATTATAGTAACTGCCTCTGGTGCTGAGTTTACCGTTAAATTCCACGATATCTTTGAAAAATACAGTTTCACGGCAACTAACGATACAATGGTGGACGATTGGTTTAACCGTCCGATGCAATTTTGGCAGAATCAGTTAAACTTTGCCGTATGGTGTGCCACAACGGGATGTGGCTTATCTGTTAATGCCCCAGGATTTAAACTATATAAGTCTGTTATATTATTTCACGTGTACTATCAGATTAGACGTATACTTAAAGAAATTAGTGCTCCATTACCGCTGGATCCAGCATGGAATCACGCAAATAATCATTATAATAAGAGGGCCTTCGAACGTATTTGTAATGAATTTAATGTTTCTACGAGTAAAGATTGGCGCATTAAAGGACCTAGTCATGGTCTAGGTATTCCGTACAATGGACAAAGAACTATTAAAGATAAAAGCGATTATTTAATTAAAGAGGGTGTGATCCCTTCAGGCTTTGCTCTCTCGAGTAAACAGTTTAGAGCAGATCGTATGAACTTTGAGAGTGTCATTCCTTATATTATAACAAAGTTTGTGCATCCAAACGATACAACAGACGCTTGGAATGAATTTCTTAATGATAAAACTGAAAATAATTTTACTAACCCAGGATTTGAAAGAGTTAATGAATCGATAAGAACTTATGTGTGAGCAATTCTCGGAGCGCAATCGCAAACACGAACGTCCATTATCGGCACTGGGATGGCGTTCGATGCGCAAAAACAGTTTGTCGCAAACGTGGAGGACGCCATTAATTCACCAGTTGACATACCATCGTCTATAAAGCGTTTTCAAGATGCATTACAGTACGCTCAATCCAAAGTGGACTTTGTTTATGCACCGGGACTATACATGTCTCCGAGTAATATGGAACTTAAGATCGGTCAAGTGATAGGTTATAATAACAAAATTGTTATTGCTACCGATCAACAAAAACCAGGTATAAATTCAGATATTAATACCGAGGCTAAAAATCAACAACATATCGATGAAAAAACAGCGCTTGTAGTGGGTGGAGTCACGGTTGGTTTACTCATGATTTGGTGGTTAAATAGTTCTTAGCGAATACATACAACAGCCCTGTGATTACTACGATCAGCCCCCACAAGTTTTGACTAAGCCAAGTGGTGGTCTTAGCTAATAAATTCAATAGCCAGGAAACAATACTCCCAATTATACCGGGAAGTGCGGCCGCGGCTTTCTCAGCGAGCTTTCCCAGTGCTGAACCTAATGCTTTTAAATGCTTTTTTATCCACTCTTTTATACCATTTTTATCGTGAGGCGGTGTACTACCACCTGTACTGCCACCTGTTAACGAGAGAGTCAAAGTCGATATAATAAATCCCAACACGGTTAAAATACTGGCAATGGTTATTCCCTGTTCTCTGAACAATGTTTTAATTTTATCGGCCAGTGTAGTATCATCGTTGAGGACTTGATCGATAGTTTCTCGAATTCGACTGATTTGCGAACGAAGTGCCTCTCTATTAGTGGAAGCTGCTTCGAGGCAGGCCGATCTTTCGTCTTCTAAGTTACGTATTCTTTCCGCTACGCGGCGTCTACTGAACTCATCGCCCGCCTGTTCGAGTTTTGTTTTCTCGTAAGCTATATGCTTATCGATTTCGGATATGGACATATTATTGATGAGTTCTCCCCGCATTGTTCGCATTGCCTTGTCAAGACCTCGTAATTCCCTAATACTAAACTCCAAGGATGGTACCTGTAACGTGGAATTATCGTAATAGGTATCCAAGATTTCTCCGAGTCCGTTCGAGGCCACGTTAGAGGCTTCTTCCAAATTATCTGTGTTACCGAGTTCTTCCCGCACAGTCCTAAGAACTTCGCGGGAAGTTTTGCTCGTCCGTATTCTACTAAACCTAATTTATCGTGAACAAACTCGCGGCTATGTTTACCAGCTATAGTAGACAAGGCTAGGGGCTTACGAGTACTATAATGCATAAGATCAATATGCGGAGAGTCACGCAGTCGCAATATTCCTTTACTATCTAGCATAAACTTTGAATATTCACGACCTATTGGGATAACATAATTTTTATCTTCTTTTAAGGCATCGTAATAATCTTTGACGGTTGATTGTAAAATTTCATCGTTAAGATTCGTGCCACCAAAGTTAGTTTCATCAGTATCTTCGATTGGATTCTGGTTATCAAAGTCATCAAAGGTACTTAGATCTAAGTCATTATGTTCAAAATTAACCATTTTTATATTAAACATAGGGTTTCATGTTTTCAATATAACAATGTCTTCGCAATACGGACGCAAGTTAAACCCACAACGTAGACTTCGAGATCCATTAGGGGTCAAAGCAATTCGTCAGTCTGTAACTATAACTAATAACCCTAGTACCATCGATCAGAATCAAACGCTTCTGGTTCGCTTTCCTAATCTCGGCGCACACGATGTGTTAGTTCCGGGAACTGTCCGACTAGCATTTACGATTAGTTTGACTTCTACCGACGTTAACAGGGAGCCCGTTCAGAACATAGGTCGTGCTATCGTTAGGAAAATCGCGATTAAAATTAGCGGTAATGAAGTATTGAGTATCGACGATAGCGATGTATACTATTGCTACAGGGATCTTTGGAGAACAGATAAAGAGCGGGAAAACTTACAGTACCAAGGTATTTGTAATCGGAACACATTGAGACTGCGCGTGGGTGCTGAAAATGGTGTTGTTACCAACGAAAAAGTTAAGGCCATTGCTGACGCAATAGGTAACCGATTCTATATTCCCCTAGACTTTGAATTACTAGATAGTCACATGCCCTTTTATCAAGCATCCCTAGGCGATAGGTTAGAATACGAAATCACTTTTAATGACTACGGCAGAGTAATCAGAGCTGCTGAAGATGCTAGCTATTCCATTGACAATATCTCGCTGGAGTACGATATGATAACGGATCCCGAATTAGCCAGACAAATTCGTAACCATTATACAGGAAGTTTAGCCATTTTGTACGATCGCGTGCTGCGACATCAAAAGATCACGAGGGACAAAAAAGATACGATGTGGAATATAAATCTAAACGTCCCCACGAGGTCGTTGAAGGGTATTTTAATGTAGTTTGAGGACCCCTCCGATGCATTTAAAAGAAATACCGAGAAGTTCTACAATCCCAAGATTACAAAAGTAGAATTGACTATCGAGGGCATTCCTAATCAACTATATAGCCAAGGAATGCTAGCGTATCACCAGTGGGATGAGATTAAAAAACTTCCTTCTATAAAACGTTCTCCGGAAGTTAACGCGGTCGTGAAAGATCTGTCTCTCGGGAGTGTATTGATGGGTGAATACCTCACCACGAAGTACGCGCTATGGCTCGACATGCGAACAACGGACGATGACCAACTACACGGCAGTGGGAGGAGAATAGAAAATACTAGCGAGGCTGCCACCATACAGATGACGAAGCTCCAGGTAACGGCTGGTAAATTAAACATATATTTGTACGTGATTATGGATGCGCAACTTAATATACAGAATGGGCGATTCGTGCAAGCAATCTATTGATAATCTTTTACCTAAAGATCCGCACTGCGCTATCATATGCGGAAGTACGGGCTGCGGAAAAACAGCTTTTATTCTAGATATTTAAGAAAGTCATTATCGGGACGTTTTCGATCATATTATTATTCTGTGTCCGACTATAAGCGTTAATAAAACATACTTATCGAGAGATTGGGTAATGAATGATGACGGGGTACACAGAGTCTATCCGGGCGATCGTTTACAAGACTGTTTACGAGTATGTCACGAAAAATACAAAGGAGAATCAACACTTTTCGTAATAGACGATTGCAGCACGAGTAAAGAACTAACAAAAAAGAAAGATATGCTTTCGTATTTAGCATTCTCCGGACGGCATACTCAACATAGTGTTTGGGTACTTACTCAAATATACAACTCTGTCCTGAAAGATCTCAGAGAGCAGACCAAATGGGTAGCACTGTTTCATTGCAAAGACCGAGATTCATTCGAGGAATGTTTACGCGAAAATGATGTCATTTATACCAAGGGCGAATGAGATAAAGTCAGAAAAGTGTTAGCGGCAACGAAGGACTGTAAACTCGTATTAAAAACCGATCAACCAGCTGCTTATGCAATTGCTTAGCAAATTAAAGCAAAAATGTAGCAAAAATGTAGCAAAATTATAGCAAATTGAACATTAGCGTTTAATATGACATAAAATGTGGTTCGAAATCATCAATCTTTTGCAACAGTTCATTATTACGGGTTGTATTGGATATGTCATGTTATATTATGTTAGACTTAAATATCTCCTTAGGTATTACATTATGGAATGCGACGAACTCATCGAACAAATGCTCAAAGAATCTGATGCAGATCAACAAGTTACATATAAATCTTTAGATAAACATAGAGAAAGACTCGCGGCTTTGGTAGCGGGTGGAAAATGTTCTCAATATTTGGGAGAAAATTATACCATCGAAAAAATTGATAACATGACCGCCGAAGAGATTAAAAAACTGTACGCGCGTTACGAGTCTAGACTGGGAGCTACCATGACTAAAACGATAGGTTCGTCTATATTACAACTATACACAGGCGTAGCTAGTACGTTTCTCCCCATCCCGGCAGAACATCGCATGTATTTATGCAAATCTCTCGAGAAAGACCCATTCATCGAACACGCTATAAGCTCAGTGAGCTGTGAGTTTTATCATAGATTCGGAATGTTCTTAGCTCCGTTCACCACAGCTTTAATAACGGCTAGGTATTGTCAATTTAAACATACATGCCCACTTAATAATAATGGAGACTCAACAGGTGACACCACAGATTGTGAACGAGGAACAACAGATCGTGGAAACAAAACAACAACAAGTGAACGAGGAACAACAGATTGAGGAACAACAAGTGAATGCACCACATGTGAATGAGAAAATACTAAAAGCTAGAGTTACTAAGAACCCCACAAAAATAGCTTCAGGAAGAAAGGGTGGGCTGGCGAGGAAAGCGAAATTAATAAATAATTCAAATATTAATCTGATTAAAACATGGGCACTAGTAGGAGTTGCTGGTATAGCGGCTGTATGGTTCTTTTATAAGACCGGAGAAGAGAAAACATCACCCCCGCCGCAACAACAAGTTCAATTAGAGGTTAGCCCCAATATAATGCTATAAGAAGCATGACTACTCCAGTTACAGACGGTAAAATGTTGGTAAACGCGACGTATCATTCAGCGGTGGTCACCGGCTTGGCCATTGGCTATGCCCGTATAGCTAAAATGATTACTAAAGCCACTCCTCCCAAGCTAGATTTTAATGGATTTGATATAGGTATGATGGTTCTGGATATTGGATTAGCAATGGCAACGAAGGATATGCTCATCAAACAAGGACTTATCCCGGAAGACATAATGAAGTAATTAAACATTTGAATATTTTATATTCATATACTATGGCAACAATTGCGATGATGGTCGGTGGAGCTGTTGTTAATGCTCTAGCTTTTTCGGGGAGTAATTATTTATTTTCCAGTATGAGGGAATCAAACGCTAAAGAAGTTGAAGAGGAGCGTAAACGACATAACGAAGCTTTAGAACAATACCAAGCAGCCCAGTTACAATATACACAGAAGAGAATGAAGAGATTAGACTTTATTCATGAAAAACTGATTAAGGAAGGACATTCAATTCAAACGTTTAAGGATGTCGAATATGCCATGCACGAATACTACCTCGTTTTTGGGAAAAAACTAGACCCAATACCGATACCAACAATGAGTCAGCTTAAGACACCGTCAGAGTCTCAGAAAGACCGAGAGGTCACATTTGTGATTATGGGGTTATCTGCTCTATTGATTTTCAGCTATACAATAGCTACTCATAAATAACCACAGCTGTGGCTATGCATAAACCATGACCTAGTTATAGCGATCTATAAATAGCCTAATCAATATCTCGCCTAGTGTAGATGTGATTTGCATTTAGACAAATGATATGATAGATGTATATACCATGAATAATTGCAAATTTACACTCATGGGGAAGAGGACTCTATGTAATCGACGCTGTGTTGATATTTACTGCGGTATACACAATTATTACATCAGGCGCGGACACATAAACTATACGTGTTCTGAATGCGGGATAGGGGTCAAAGGTCGTTATTGTTTATGCAAGAAACACAGTGCTGATAGGGTCAGAAACCAGATTATTTATGCTAGGAAGAGAGATTACATCAATGAGAGGAATAGGTTGGGGGAGAATACGTATTTAGATATATGAAAACAACCAATTAGACATTTGTCTCATTTTACATATACCATTCAACCACAATGGTTTTTGTCAGAGAGTTGAAGGCTATGGCAAAGCAAAGTGGACTACGTGGATATTCTCGCATGAGAAAAGCTGAATTGATTACCTTACTCGGTTTGGAATACAACAAACCCCAGACTGTTAGAGAACTCAAAGCTCAAGTGAAAAACAGTGGGCTAAGAGGTTATTCTCGAATGAGAAGAGCTGAATTGATCGCTTTACTAGATAATAATGATGATAATGTTGATAATGATAATGTTGATATTGATAGTGATGTTGAGAATAAACAACAAGAATTAATATTTGTACCCACATCCTCTGACGTTGGTAAATATCTAAGAGGTTGGAAGATGGATATTAATTCCAACATGGATGTTAACGATATTAAGCCCATCATATCCAGCAAAATTAACGAGGAGTTAGATGATTTACATAGTATAAAATACCAGCTGACTATTAAAATGTCATTGAGTAAAAGTAACACAGACGATAGCGTCGAATATACCGAACCATATTTCCGTAGCAATCAAGAAGTTATAACCAAATCCGATACTATAAACGCATCATTAGATACATCAATTCAGAGAATACAGGAAACTTTAGAATGCTGGACTAATAGAGGTTCTGTTTGGGGTGTGGATAAAATCGATAGTTTATATTTAGATATAGCAAATTATATGCCTTTCAAAGGTGGATCTTATATAGATTTACCCCCGTATTATAAGAATAAAAAAGCCATAATTAACGTAAAAAATAAATGCGATGACTGTTTAAGAATCATGATAAAATCTGCATTGTTAACCGTAGACAAAAATCCGGATAGACCTTCTAGCTATCCCCAAAACGATGGACTCAACTTCGATGGTATAGACGAACCTACACCAATATCACAAATTGATAAGGTGGAAAAGCAAAATAATTTAGCTATAAATGTTTTCGGACATTCTAAAGGAATTGTTGTACACAGGATAAGCTCCGCTCCGGAACATATTCCCAGAATCAATTCATTTCTGATCGAAAAAGATGGAAAATATCATTATACATGGATAAAGAGTTTAAACAGGCTACTATACGATCAAACAAAACATAAAGAAAAGAAATATTTCTGCGAAAGATGCCTACATGGGTACAGCAGACAAGATCTATTAGAAGGGCATAAAGAAGACTAGAGGTGTTGGACAGAATGCTATCAGGATCGATATGCCTAAAGAGGAAAAAAATATATTAAAATTTGAACATTATTGTAATCAAATGCCAGTACCGTACCTAATTTACGCCGACTTTGAAGCGCTTATCAAACCCATAGAAAATACCAACCATAATAATCAAGAGAATAGTTTTACATACAAAACTCAAGAACATATTCCTTGTGGGTTTGGATATATAGTTCTAAGGTATGATGGGAAAACAAACACTCCCATGATTTACAGATGTCCCGATGCAGCGGGAAAGTTCCTAGAATATCTACAAAATGAAGAGAGAATAATCAGGGAAAAATTATTGTGTAAGAAACCGATGCGTATGACGAGGGATGATTGGAGGGCCCATAAGAAGTCAACGAGTTGTCACGTTTGTAATAAACCCCTGGATGGGGATTCCGTAAGAGATCATTGTCACGTCACGGGTAATTATCGGGGAGCCGCGCATAACGAGTGTAACTTGAAACTAAAAATGAATTCTCAAACAATACCCATCCCCGTTGTGTTTCACAACCTTAGGGGATACGATTCACATCTCATTATGCAAGCTATCTCAAAGACCGACGGCGGTTTAACATGCATTCCTAACAATATGGAAAAATACATATCGTTCTCGTTGACTAAACCTACACATTATAGGGACAAGGATGGGAAATCTAGAATAAAGCAAAGTAATGGGCTTAGATTCATAGACTCCGTACAGTTTCTGTTATCTTCCCTGGACAATTTAGCTAATGCGAACAATCCCGATGACTTTGCGATAACAAATAAATATACCGATAAGATAACTCGTCATTTGTTGCTGAGAAAAGGTGTATATCCTTACGAATATATGGATGATTGGTCTAGATTCGAAGAAACCGAATTACCACCCCTTGAATCATTCTATAGTAACTTAACAGAATCTAAAATAACCGAAGACATGTTTAAAACAATACGGCTTGAACCCGGCATGGTACTATTCCAGTCCCGGACTATCGTGGGATGCATTGTTGAAGAAGACTGGCGTAGAACTAAAACTACTCACAGATTACGATATGCACTTGTTTATTGAGAAAGGATTAAGAGGTGGTATATCGATGGCAGCGAAAAGGTATTCTAAGGCTAATAATAAACAAGTGGAAGGATACGATCCGAGTAAACCCGACACTCATATATTGTATCTCGACGCTAACAATTTGTACGGATGGGCTATGAGTCAACCTTTACCCACGGGTGGTTTTGAGTGGGTCGATAATATCGATGTTATTAATATCCATAATAATGATGCGAATAAAGGGTACATACTAGAAGTTGACTTGGAATATCCAAATTCCTTACATAAAGACCATAACAGTTATCCGCTAGCTTCCGAAAGATTAATGGTTGATAAAGACTGGATGTCGGAATATCAACACTCCTTGATGGGTAATAGTAGGTTAGCTAACGTAGAAAAACTCGTACCAAATTTGATAAGACAAAATATATAGTTCACTACAGAAATCTCCAGTTGTATCTATCGTTAGGTATGAAACTTAAGAAAATACACAGAGTTCTAAAGTTTGATCAAAGCCCTTGGATGGAGCCCTATATAAGGTTGAACACAGATTTAAGAAAGATAGCTACCAGCGATTTCGAAAAGAACCTGTATAAGCTCATGAATAACTCGGTATTTGGTAAAACTATGGAGAATCTAAGGAAGCGTGTTGATGTTAAATTAGTCAAATCTAATGAAGAAAGACTCAGGAATCTTAAAGCCAGTCCGGCTTTTAACAGAAGCAAGATATTCGATAACGACTTAGCCGCGTTCCATATGCAGAAGAGTAATATAAAATTCAACAGACCGGTGTAGGTCGGTATGAGTATTCTCGACTTGTCAAAACATTTAATGTATGACTTTTATTACAACGAACTTAAGAAGCAATACAGCGATAGATGCGAGGTGTTATATACCGACACAGATTCTTTGTTGATGGAAATACAAACCGAAGATGTGTATAAAGATATGGCAGAAAAAATAGATATGTACGACACGAGCGATTACCCAAAAGATAATCCACTGCACAGCGTTGTAAATAAAAAGGTGTTAGGTAAGATGAAGGATGAATGTGCTGGGACCCCTATAGCGGAGTATGTCGGATTAAGACCTAAGATGTATTCTATAAAGAAGTCCGATAAAGGAGAGATAAGAAAAGCAAAGGGTGTTAAGAAGTATGTTGTAAAAAAGCATATCAAACAAGAACAGTATAAAGAATCATTATTCAACGGTAGAACATTCAAACACGAGATGAACTCTTTAAGAAGTTACGATCATAGGATATATGGATTAAGAATGAACAAGACATCATTATCCCCCTTAGATACAAAGAGATGGATTGATAATGATGATGTAACTACCTATGCTTATGGTTATGGTGGTAATACCGTACCGTTGGGAACTATGAACAACTCTTCTCGTACAAATGCCTACCTGGTCCATCTTGAAGATAATAAAGAATAGGCTCTCCTTCTTTCGTAACCAATCGACTAATGTTATACGTCTTAAGGGACCATATAGGATCTGTTGCGCGACGTAGGCCTCCTTCGAGTTCACGGGGCTGTTATAAATATCTTACCCTTACTCTATCCGGAAGTTTTCGTTCTTTGCCTCTCCTCGGTGCTGAAGATTCGGAAGTCACGGATTTCATTTTAATAGCATGGGATGGTTTCTTCCCTATTAATCTCGGCTGATAATCGTGTCACCCATTCGGTTGATCTCAATCGCTCGGATTTCATTTCGATCCCATACTGATAGCCAAACAAACGTTCCGCTAATGTCCTGTTAAATCTTTCGACGATAGCTTGACTACGGTGGGCCTCTCTTTCACCACGGACGATTTCGACATCGTGCTTTGTTAACAGTTTAGTTACCGATCCCATAAACTCGCGACCGGGATCTACTTGAAATAGCTTAGGCCATTTTAGCTGTCCGTGTTTATATATGCGACTCAGTGCATTAGCTACTTCTGTTGAATCTTTCGAGGTTAATGGCTCAGCCTCTTTGTATCTACTAGCCACATCCACTACTGTTAAAGCGTATTTATACGTTTTGCGTTTTACCTTATCGTGGGGAAGAAACAAGAGGTCAGCCTGATCAAAAATATCAAACTTCTTCCTCGGTATATAACGCGGTGCCGGTAACTATATTTGCCACATCGCTTGTTTCTTTAACCAATCCTTGGCCACATCTTTAGATACCTTAGCCTTGGTGGCTATTTTTTTTATTGCTCCTACACCTTTCCAATATCCTTGTGGGCTATAGTAAATTTTATCCATTATTAATTAATATTGATGTTTCGTTTAATACAACTCATGACTATCGTTAAATCGCATAATCATTTTGGCATAAAAAATCCCCCCTGTAGTAGCAGTATAGGTAATAAATCTGGCTCCAGTGGAGGTGAGCCAGAACCCCCATTACCTATACTACTCTATGAATATAAATGTTTTGTGTTCTTCATTTGGTAGTTTGACATTACTGATATAATAATTTTGTCCATGAACATAAATGTTGTAATTCTCCATTATTATATATTTATGTAAGCATTTGTCTTAATGTGATCTATCGATAGTAAGCAATCTATTTTTAATCTCCAACCAGTTCTTTGGTTTTGGCACGGAATAATTGACGCGCTTGTTGCCTCCCCTGTTCTATGAACTTTTTTTTCTCGTCTTTGCTAATACCACTGGTCTTATTAGATTTTGATCGAATCTCATGCTTCATTACGTTGTATTTGGTGAGTTCTGACAGCACTAAACGAAACTCATCCTCGGATATCTTACAATCGGCCATTGCTGTCGAAATATGATCCTCAATGCTGTTCAACTTTGCTTCGGCGAGTATCCGAATCTTATCGTGTTTTAATGCTTTCTTTTGCAACCTACGAGAAATGAATTTTATTGTTATTCCTGCCAGCCCTAGGACTCCTGCCGCTATTTCCATGGCGAGCACGATAGGCGCGGCGATTATAGTTGATAATAAACTAACACCTGCTACACCGAGTCCCATGCCAGCTGCTACAAGCGCGTGTCAACTCCTTCCAGAGCATTCACGGCTCTGCGATACTTTTTATACAATCCAAGTCTCAACTCCCTATCCTTCTCTATTCGATGTTTTATGTCGCTTATTTGATGTAATCGAAATCCATCAACAGTTTCCATCTTTTCAAATGCTTCATCGAGCGCTGGATATAAACTCATAGTGTATATTACGATCATATAATAGTCTTTAATTGGTCTTGCTTAAATGTTTTGAGACTATACATCAATCTTATCAAATGTATATTATACGGCAAGAATATCTTAGAAAGAGAAATGCTGTCACTTTTAGTAATTTGGACCTCCTCGAGGGTTGCAACGGGTGATGCTCCAATATGAATAATACTGCAACATTGACGCTCGTGTTTCTTTTGCCATTTAATCATCGATAGGTCTGGTAATATTTCGAAGGCATTTTCCGGTGCATCTCCGAACAAGACTTCAATAATAAGAGTAGAAATATTAGGTATTGCACTCAAGTTAACTTTAATATCATTGAATTCAGTAACCAAATTTAAACTAACATTTTGGATTGCCGGACGACTTACCCCGGTAATAACATATGACCTGGGTCTTCTGGCAGGGGAGAGACTAACACACTTTTTCGTTTTGATGGGATATAAGCCGCGAGTACGATGCCACTATTTATTATCTTAGTTAAATTATGTGCCTTACCCATCATCACATACGGTGGTGTAATGACGATATTCAATAGCCACTCGATTTTTGCGTCGACCATAGTCCATTTTTTATCGTCATTGCGAGTAATATTGTATAAAGTGTTTTTAAGGAGTGTACTAACGTCGACATTGCTTAAATCTTCTAGATTACCCTTGAATGTAACTTCTTTCCGCTTGTATACATTATCTTGTAAGTGTAAAGCGTATAACTTACCATCAGTACCGGGTCTACCGAATCCTTCTGTGTCTCCTAGATCAGAAAGCGCAATTGTATTTCATTGTCTGAGCGTTCCAGGGCCTGATGCATCAACCATTATTTATAATATGGAGTGTTACACTTAAGTATCCTATATGTACAGGTTGATGTTTTACATCTAATACAGAAATTTTGAGGTCTGAAATAATACCACACTTCAATTTTTTATATTGTAATGACGAGAAAGATTCCGTTCTACCACTATTGTATTTTTCATCTTTCACTGGAATAGATCTGAGCAGAGTTGAAGGACTTTCAAGTTGAATATTATCCGTCGTGCTTATTTGATCAAGATGGATGCACAACTCTTTATAGGGAACTAAATCGGGTAATTTAACTCCATGCAGCACTGTTTCGTTGGGTGGTATTACACCTGCCCGTGCATATCCAAGTGTAATTGCTAAGTTCTTGTAAAGAATTACACCTTTTTCTCCAGAGTCTAATTTTAGTATCCCATTCGACTCATTTTGTGTGAGACTAATTCCATTAGGCTTAAAAATTTCATCATTGAGTGAGCATACGCTGAAATACCCATCAGGTATAATAATATCATTTTTTTCATATAATATAGACATCTTATTATTACCTCTCACAGTATTTATATTGGTCCACCTCGGGTAATATGTTACATCACATAGGGCGACTTCGAGCTGACCATCCGAGTTATTGATAGTTTGAAGCAGTTGAACAGACTGACCATTTGTTATTCCCGGGAGTGTAACATACATATTAAATATACAATGATACTATATCACAACTTAAATATGGAATCAACCATTATTTATAATATGGAGTGTTACACTTAAGTATCCTATATGTACAGGTTGGTGTTTTACATCTAATACAGAAATTTTAAGGTCTGAAATAATACCCTGCTTTAATTTTTTATATTGTAATGTTGAGAAAGATTCCGTTCTACCGCTATTATATTTTTCATCTTTGACTGTAATAGATCTGAGCAGAGTTGAAGGACTTTCAAGTTGAATATTATCAGTCGTACTGATCTGATCAAGATGGATGCACAACTCTTTATAGGGAACTAAATCGGGTAATTTAACCCCCTGTGCTGATGTCTTGAGTGCTGTTATATCTCCATCTACATATCCAAGTGTAATTGCTAAGTTCCTGTAAAGCTTTACATCCTTTTCTCCAGCGTTTAAAATCAGCATCCCATTGGACTCATTTTGTGTGAGACTAATTCCATTAGGCTTAAAAAATTCATCATTGAGTGAGCATACGCTGTAATACCCATCAGGTATAATGTATTGTTTACTATTTATTACTGTCTCATTATTATATCTTGCAGCATTTATATTGGTCCACAGCGGGTAATACGTTACATCGCATAGGGCGACTTCGTGTTGACCATTCGAGTTATCGATAGTATGAAGCAGTTGAATAGACTGACCATTTGTTATTCCCGGGAGTGTGACATACATATTAAATATACAATGATACTATATCATAACTTAAATATGAAATCAAGATACATTACTAAACAATCGATTATAGTAACTGCCTCTGGTTATGATTTTATCGTTAAATTCCCTGATATCTTTGAAAAATACAGGGTCACGGCAACTAGCGATAAAATGGTGCATGATTGGTTTCACAATCCGATGCAATTTTGGCAGAATCAGTTAAACTTTGCCATATGGTGTGCCACAACGGGATGTGGCGTATCTCTTTATTCACCAGGATTTGAACTAAATAAGTCTGTTATAACATTTCACGTATACTATCAGATTAGACGTATACTTAAAGAAATTAGTGCTCCATTACCGCAGGATCGAGCGTGGAATTCCACAAATAATCCGTACAATAGGTTCGTGTATGAGCGTATTTGTCAGGAATTTAATATTTCTAAGAGTAAAGATTGGCGTATTAAAGGAGCAAACCATGGTCTAGGTGTTCCGTACAGCGGACAAAAAACTGTTAAAGAAGTCAGCGATGATTTAGTTAGAAAAACTCATCAACCATTCGATCCATTTAAGTTGTTAAAGAAAAACAATCTTTTTGTAAGAATGCATAATCTTTATCATGGCTGGGAACTTTCGAGTAACGATTAGAGAGGGGATCTTATGAGTTTTAAGGGTGGTTTGGCTTATATTGTTACAAAATTTATACAACTGAACGATACCGCAAACGCTTGGAATGAATTTCTTAATGATAAAACGGAAAATAATTTTACTAACCCAGGAGTTGTAAGAGTTAATGAATCGATAAGAACTTATGTATGGGCAATTCTCGGTGCACAATCGCAAACACGAACGTTCATTATCCATTCTGGGACGGCGCTCGATACGCAAAAACAGTTTGTCGCAAACGTGGAGGACGCCATTAATTCACCAATTGACATACCATCGTCTATAAAGCGTTATCAAGATGTATTACAGTACGCTCAATCCAAAGTGGATTACGTTTATGCTCCGGGACTATACATGTCTCCGAGTAATATGGAACTTAAGATCGGTCAAGTGATCGGTTATAATAATAACATTGTTATTGCTACCGATCAACAAAAACCAGGTATAAATTCAGATATTAATACCGAATTAATAACGCAAACAAACACAGGCGAAACAGGAATAGTCAAGCCACAGTCACCACATGTTTCACAAACATCAACTGACGCACAAGTGCCATCGCATATTGCGGCTAAAAATGGATGAAAAACATATGGATGAAAAAACAGCGCTTGTAGTAGGTGGAGTCGCGGCTGGTTTACTCATGATTTGGTTAAATAGTCTTTAGCGGATACGTACAACAGCCCTGCAATTGCTACGATCAGTGCCCAAAAGTTTTGACTAAGCCAAGTGATGGTCTTAGCTAATAAATTCAAGAGCCAGGAAACAACACTCCCTCTTATACCGGGAAGTGCGGCCGCGGCTTTCTCAGCGAGCTTTCCCACTGCTGAACCTAATGCTTTTAAATGCTTTTTTATCCACTCTTTTATACCATCCCTATCACTAGGCGGTGATCTGCCACCTGTACTGCCACCTGTTAACGCAAGAGTCAAAGTCGATATAATAAATCCCAACGCGGTTAAAATACTGGCAATTGTTATTCCCTGTTCTCCGAACAATGTTTTAATTTTATCGGCCAGTGTAGTGTCATCGTTGAGGACTTGATCGATAGTTTCTCGAATTCGACTGATTTGTGAACGAGGTGCTTTTCTATTACTTGAAGCAGCCTCGAGGCGGGCCGATCTTTCGTCTTCTAAGTTACGCAATCTTTCCACAACGCTACGTCTACTGAACTCATCGCCCGCCTGTTCAAGTTTTGTTTTCTTGTAAGTTATATGCTTGTCGATTTCGGATAGCTTGGCTATATTATTGATGAGTTCTCCCCGCATTGTTCGCATTGCCTTGTCAAGACCTCGTAATTCCCCAATACTGAACTCCGAGGATGGTACCTGTAACGTGGAATTATTGTAATAGGTATCCAAGATTTCTCCGAGTCCGCCTGAGGCCACCTTCGAGGAAGCTTCAAAATTATCTATGTTACCGAGTTCAGTACGCACAGTTCGAAGAACCTTAGTAGTCTTCGCGGAAAGTTTTGCTCCTCGTGAGTAGTCCACAAAACCTAATTCATCACGAACAGTGCTGATACCGTGTTTAGCGGCTATCGTAGGCAAGGCTGGGGCTTACGAGTACGAGAATTCATAAGATCAATATCTGGAGCGCCACGCAGTCGCAATATTCCTTTACTATCTATCTCAAACTTTGAATAGTCACGAACAATAGGACTAACATCTTTAAAGGTTTCGTAATAATCATTGACGGTTGATTATAAAAGTTCATCGTTAAGATTCATAAAACTGGTTTCATCAGTACCCTCTTCGATTGTACTAGTATCAGTTATGTTATCTAGATTAATATCATCCATTTTTATATTAAACATATGGTTATATAATTTCAATATAACAATGTCTTCGCAATACGGACGCAAGTTAAACCCACAACGTAGACTGCGGGATCCATTAGGGGTCAAAGCAATTCGTCAGTCTGTAACTATAACTAATAACCCGAGTACCATCGATCAGAATCAAACGCTTCTGGTTCGCTTTCATAATCTCTGCGCACACGATGTGTTAGTTCCGGGAACTGCCCGACTAGCATTTACGATTAGTTTGACTTCTGCCGACGTTAACAGGGAGCCCGTTCAGAACATAGGTCGTGCTATCGTTAAGAAAATCGAGATTAAAATTAGCGGTAATGAGATTTTGAGTATCGATGATAGCGATGTATACTATTGTTACATGGATCTCTTGAGAACGGATAAAGAGCGGGAAAACTTACAATACCAAGGTATTTGTAATCGGAACACATTGAGACTGCGTGTAGATGCTTCTAGTGGTGATAGTACCGTCGTAAAAGATCAGGCCGTTGCCGACGCTTTAGGTAACCGATTCTATATTCCCCTAGACTTTGAATTACTAGATTCCCACATGTCTTTTTATCAAGCATCCCTAGGCGATATGTTAGAATACGAAATCACTTTTAATGACTACGGCAGAGTAATCAGAGCTGCTGAAGATGCTAGCTATTCCATTGACAATATCTTGCTGGAGTACGATATGATAACAGATCCTGAATTAGCCAGACAAATTCGTAACCAGTATACAGGAAGTTTAGCCATTTTGTACGATCGCGTGCTGCGACACCGAAAGATCACGAGGGACAAAAAATATACGATGTGGAATATCAATCTAAACGTCCCCACGAGGTTGTTGAAGGGTATTTTAATGTTGTTCGAGGACCCCTCTGATGCATTTAAAAGAAATACCGAGAAGTTCTACAATCCCAAGATTACAAAAGTAGAATTGACTATCGAGGGCGTTCCTAATCAACTATATAGCCAAGGAATGCTAGCGTATCACCAGTGGGATGAGATTAAAAAACTTCCTTCTATAAAACGAAGCCCAGAAGTTAACGCAGCCGTGAAAGATCTGTCTCTCGGGGGTATATCGATGGGTGAATACCTCACCACGAAGTACGCGCTATGGCTCGACATGCGAATAACGGACGATGACCAACTACACGGCAGTGGGAGGAGAATAGAAAATGCTAGCGAAGGTCTCACTATACAGATAATGAAGCTCCAGGTAACGGCTGGTAAATTAAACATATATTTGAACGTGATTATGGATGCGCAACTTAATATACAGAATGGAAGATTCGTGCAAGCAATCTATTGATAATCTTTTACCTAAAGAACCATACTGCGCTATCATATGCGGGCAAAGGGGCTGTGGAAAAACAGCTTTTATTCTAGATATTTTACAAAGTCATTATCGGGAAGTTTTCGATCATATTATTATTCTGTGCCCAACTATAAGCGTCAATAAAACCTACCTATCGAGAGATTGGGTAATGAATGATGACGGGGTACACAGAGTCTATCCGGGCGATCGTTTACAAGACTGTTTACGAGTATGTCACGAAAAATACAAAGGAGAATCAACTCTTTTCGTAATAGACGATTGCAGTGCGAGTAAAGAACTCACAAAAAAGAAAGATAGGCTTTCGTATTTAGCATTCTCCGGACAGCATACTCAACATAGCGTTTGGGTACTTACTCAAAAATACAACTCTGTCCTAAAAGATCTCAGAGAGCAGACCAAATGGGTAGCACTGTTTCATTGCAAAGACCGAGATTCATTTGAGGAATGTTTACGCGAAAATGATGTCATTTATACCAAGCTCGAACGAGATAAAGTCAGAAAAGTGTTAGCGGCAAAGAAGCACTGTAAACTCGTATTAAAAACCGATCAACCAGCTGCTTATGCAATTGCTTAGCAAAATGTGGCAAAAATGTAGCAAAATGTGGCAAAAATGTAGCAAAATGTAGCAAAAATGTGGCAAAATTATAGCAAATGTAGCAAAAATACGATAAATTGAACATTAGCGGTTAATATGACATAATGTGTTTTGAAATCCTCATTCTTTCGCAACAGTTCATTATTACGGGATGTATTGGATACGCCATATTATATTATGTTAGACTTAAATATCTCTTTAGGTATTACATTATGGAATGCGACGAACTCATCGAACAAATGCTCAAAGATGAGCCTGATCAACATACACATCAACATGCAGATCAACATGTAGATAAATCTTTAGATAAACATAGAGAAAGACTCGCGGCTTTGGTAGCCGGTGGAAAATGTTCACAATATTTTGGGGGAAATTATACCATCGAAAAAATTGATAACATGACCGACGAAGAAATAAAAAAACTGTACGCGCATTACGAGTCTAGACTGGGAGCTACCATGACTAAAACGATAGGGTCGGCTATATTACAACTATACACAGATGTAGCTAGTACGTTTCTCCCTATCCCGGCAGAACATCGCATGTATTTATGCAAATCTCTTGAGAAAGACCCTTTCATCGAACACGCTATAAGCTCAGTGAGCTGTGAGTTTTATCATAGATACGGAATGTTCTTAGCTCCACTCACCACAGCTTTAATAACGGCTAGGTATTGTCAATTTAAACATACGTGCCCACTTAACAATAATGGAGACTCAACAGACACCACAGATTGTGAACGAGGAAATAATAACCCCGACTGCACAAGAGATAGTGAATGAGGAAATACCAGCGATTGCACCAGAAACACAAAACAACCCAGAGTTACTAAGAACCCCCAAAAATAGCCGCAGGCAGGATGGGAGGACTCGCTCGCAAAGCGAAACTAAACAATAATTCAAATATTGATCAGATTAAAACATGGGCACTAGTAGGAGTTGCTGGTATAGTGGCTGTATGGTTATTTTATAAGACCGGAAAAGAGAAAACGTCACCCCCGATGCCACAACAAGTTCAATTAGAGGTTAGCCCCCATATAATGCTATAAGAAGCATGACTACTCCAGTTACAGACGGTAAAATGTTGGTAAAGCAACTTATCATTCAGCGGTGGTCACCGGCTTGGCCATTGGCTATGCCCGTATAGGTAAAATGATTACTAAAGCCACACCTCCCAAGCTAGATTTTAATGGTTATGATATTAGTATGTCTGTTCTTCATATAGGATTGGCTATGGCAACAAAGGATATGCTCATCAAACAAGGGCTTATCCCGGAAGACATAATGAAGTAATTAAACATTTGAATATTTTATATTCATATAATATGGCATCAATTGCGATGATGGTCGGTGGAGCTATTGTTAATGCTCTAGCTTTTTCGGGGAGTAATTTTTTATTTTCTAGTATGAGAGGTTCAGAGCAGAAAAGACATAATAAAGCTTTAGAACAACTAGAAAAAGCTCAGTCACAATGGGCCAGAAATAGGACATTAAGATTAGACTTTATTCATGAAGAACTGCGTAAGGAAGGACATTCAATTCAAACGTTTAAGGATGTCGAATCTGCCATGCAAGAATACTTTCTTGTTTATGGAAAAAACTTGACCCAATACCGAGACCAACAATGAGTCAGTTTTATACACCGTCAGAGGAACAAAAGAACCGCGAGGTAGCATTCATGATAATCGGGTTATCAGCTGTATTGATTTTCAGCTATACAATAACTACGCATAAACCATAACCTAGTTAGAGCGACAGCTAATCTATAAATAGCGTTGACTGCCTAATCAATAAATAGCCATGTCTCACTAGTGTAGATGTGATTATTTGCATTTAGACAAATGATATGATAGATGTATAAACCATGAATCTGTGCAGATTTACACTAATGGGGAAGCCGACTCAATGGGGAAGCCGACTCAATGGGGAAGCCGACTCAATGTAACTGACGCTGTGTTGATATTTATTGTGGAATTCACTCTTATTACATCAGGCGCAGAAATATAAACTATACATGTTCTGTATGTGGGATAGGGGTCAAAGGTCGTTATTGTTTATGTAAGAAACACGGTGCTGATAGGGTCAGGAACCAGATTATTTATGCTAGGAAGAGAGATTACATCAATGAGAGGAATAGGTTGGGGAGAATACGTATTTAGATATATGAAAAACAACCAATTAGACAAATGAATCATTTTGCATATACCATTAAACCACAATGGTTTTTGTCAGAGAGTTGAAGGCTATGGCAAGAAACCCATGTGTATGACGAGGGATGATTGGAGGGCCCATAAGAAGTCAACGAGTTGTCATGTTTGTAATAAACCCCTGAATGGGGATTCCGTAAGAGATCATTGCCACGTCACGGGTAATTATCGGGGGGCCGCGCATAACGAGTGTAACTTGAAACTAAAAATGAATTCTCAAACAATACCCATTCCCGTTGTGTTTCATAACCTTAGGGGATACGATTCACATCTCATTATGCAAGCTATCTCAAAGACCGACGGCGGTTTAACGTGCATTCCTAACAATATGGAAAAATACATATCATTCTCGTTGACTAAAACTATACATTATAGGGACAAGGATGGGAAAGCCAGAATAAAGCAAAGTAATGGGCTTAGATTCATAGACTCCGTACAGTTTCTGTTATCCTCCCTGGACAATTTAGCTAATGCGAACAATCCCGATGACTTTGCGATAACAAATAAATATACAGATAAGATAACTCGTCATTTGTTGCTGAGAAAAGGTGTATATCCTTACGAATATATGGATGATTGGTCTAGATTCGACGAAACTAAATTACCACCCCTTGAATCATTCTATAGTAACTTAACAGAATCTAAAATAACCGATGCCGATTATGAACACGCTCTGACGGTCTGGGATAAATTAGGTTGTAAGAATTTAGGCAATTATCACGATCTGTACTTAAAAACCCATGTACTGTTACTCGCAAATATATATAGGAGATATTTAGAAAGACATGTTTAAAACAATACGGCTTGGACCCGGCATGGTACTATTCCAGTCCCGGACTATCGTGGGATGCGTTGTTGAAGAAGACTGGCGTAGAACTCAAACTACTCACAGATTACGATATGCACTTGTTTATTGAGAAAGGATTAAGAGGTGGTATATCGATGGCAGCGAAAAGGTATTCTAAGGCTAATAATAAATTAGTGGAAGGATTTGATCCGAGTAAACCCGACACGCATATATTATATCTCGACGCTAACAATTTGTACGGATGGGCTATGAGTCAACCTTTACCCACTAGTGGTTTTGAGTGGGTCGATGAGAATGATATCCATAATAATGATGCAAATAAAGGGTACATACTAGAAGTTGACTTGGAATATCCAAGTTCGTTACATAAAGACCATAACAGTTATCTGCTAGCTCCCGAAAGATTAATGGTTAATAAAGATTGGATGTCGGAATATCAACACTCCTTGATGGGTAATAGTAGGTTAGCTAACGTAGAAAAACTCGTACCAAATTTGATCGATAAGACAAAATATATAGTTCACTACAGAAATCTCCAGTTGTATCTATCGGTAGGTATGAAACTTAAGAAAATACACAGAGTTCTAAAGTTCGATCAAAGCCCTTGGATCGAGCCCTATATAAGGTTGAACACAGATTTACGAAAGATAGCTACCAGCGATTTCGAAAAGAATCTATATAAGCTCATGAATAACTCGGTATTTGGTAAAACTATGGAGAATCTAAGGAAGCGTGTTGATGTTAAATTAGTCAGATCTAATGAGGAAGAAAGACTCAGGAAACTTATAGCCAGTCCGGCTTTTAAAAGGAAGCAAGATATTCAATAACGACTTAGCCGCCTTGCATATGCAGAAGAGTAATATAAAATTCAACAGACCGGTGTTCGTTGGTATGAGTATTCTCGACTTGTCAAAACACTTAATGCATGACTTTTATTACAACTTATTACAACGAACTTAAGAAGCAATACGGCGATAGATGCGAGGTGTTATATACCGACACAGATTCTTTGTTGATGGAAATACAAACCGAGGATGTGTATAAAGATATGGCAGAAAAAATAGATATGTATGACACGAGCGATTACCCAAAAGATAATCCACTGCACAACGTTGTAAATAAAAAAGGTGTTAGGTAAGATGGAGGATGAATGTGCTGGGACTCCTATATCGGAGTATGTCCGATTAAGACCTAAGATGTATTCTATAAAGAAGTCCGATAATGATGAGATAAGAAAAGCTAAGGGTGTTAAGAAGTATGTTGTAAAAAAGCATATCAAACATGAACAGTATAAAGAATCATTATTCAATGGTAGAACGTTCAAACACGAGGTGAACTCTTTAAGAAGTTACAATCATAGGATATATGGATTAAGAATGAACAAGACATCATTATCCCCCTTAGATACAAAGAGATGGATTGATAAGGATGGTGTAACTACCTATGCTTATGGTTATGGTGGTAATATGAACAACTCTTCTCGTACAAATGCCCTACCCGGTCCATCTTGAAGATAATAAAGAATAGGCTCTCCTTCTTTCGTAACCAATCGACTAATGTTATATGTCTTAAGGGACCATATGGGATCGGTTGCGCGACGTAGGCCTCCTTCGAGTTCACCGGGCTGGTATAAATATCTTACCCTTACTCTATCCGGAAGTTTTCGTTCTTTGCCTCTTCTCAGTGCTGAAGATTCGGAAGTCACGGATTTCATTTTAATAGCATTGGATGGTTTCTTCCCTATTAATCTTGTTACTTCATTATTCAGCGCTGATACAACAGCTGATAATCGTGTCACCCATTCGGTTGATCTTAATCGTTCCGATTTCATTTCGATCCCATACTGATAGCCAAACAAACGTTCCGCTAATGTCCGGTTAAATCTTTCAACGATAGCTTGACTGCGGTGGGCCCCTTTTTCACCACGCCTGATTTCGACATTGTGCTTTGTTAACAGTTTAGTTATTGATCCCATAAACTTGCGACCGGGATCTACTTGAAATAGCTTAGGCCATTTTAGTGGTCCGCGTTTATATACGCGGCTCAGTGCATTAGCTACTTCTGTTGAATCTTTCGAGGTTAATTGGTCAGCCTCTTTGTATCGACTAGCCACATCCACTACTGTTAAAGCGTATTTATACGTTTTGCGTCTTACCTTATCGTAGATACCTTAGCCGCGGCGGCTAATTTTTTTTATTGCTCCTATACCTTTCCAATATCCTCATGGACTATAGTAAATTTTATTCATTATTAATTAATATTGATGTTTCTTTTAATATGACTCATGACTATCGTTGAATCGCATCATCATTTTGGCATAAAAAATGCCACCTGTAGTAGCAGTATAGGTATATAAATCCGGTTCCAGTGGAAGTGAGCCAGAACCCCTATTACCTATACTACTTGACTCGACCCTGCTTCAAGCATACCAATGGTTCCCAGACGCTCATTTTCGGACAGGCGTGGTATTTCGTAATGTTGAATAATTGCGTAATTTTGTTGTTTTTCTGAGTGGTTGTTGTCAGCACGATGCTCAACAATGCATATGGAATCCCCTTAACGCACATGTTTTTATACCCATTCTTGGGTAGTGAAATGCATGGGGCTTGCATAAAAGTCAACTTTTGCATGGAATGCATGCTTTTCTGTAGCAGTTGCGATTTGTGACTTGATTCCATACATGTACTACAATATTGAAAACCAAACTTTACTTGTTAAACACTAACACTAAAATATTGGTGTCACAGGAACTTTTGTTGTTGAGTATATTAAAATTCAAGATATTAAACCGTCAGCTTTTAGTCTCCATGAAACATACCTAAGAACACAGATCTATTTGACATACGCCAGTGCAGTTCTTTCAACTCGTTTTCCATCCTGATGACAAAGCAGCAGGAGGCTCTATCCTGGTGAAGCAGGGCATAATCCATAGCCCTATTCCACTAAACACCCCCCTCCAGGCTGTTCCTGTCTGTGTTACTTTGAACATAGTGTTGACATTATGTTCACTGTATCTTCCACCTTCCTCAAGAACCCACCAATCAGATCTTCAGATTTTGTATGATCAGCTCCCGAAACATGTATCATGATGAGCGATTTAAACGGTCATCCTCCCCTATGGGGGAGTACTGATACAAATGATAAGGGAAAAGTCCTCAAAGATTTTATCTCAAACAATGATTTATGCATCTTCAATGATTGATCTAATACTTCCCTGCATCCTGCCACTTTCACATACTTTGCCCTTGATCTTTCACTGACAGATTCCAATATTTTAGAATTGAATGATCGGTCCATGGCAACTTTTGTGGAAGTGACCATTTTTCAACTGTACTTACAACTATCAATCCTGCTGACGAACCGGCTTCAACACGGTGGAACTTTACAAAGGCCAATTGGTCTTTATTCCAAACACTATTAACGGAAAAAACTAAAACCTGACAGTTACAGGAATGTTACTGATCCTATACAATTTCTTTTCAAATCAAGGGGCGGTCGGGTAGCCTAGTGGTTAAAGCGTTCGCTCGTCACGCCGAAAACCCGGGTTCGATTCCCGACATGGGTACAATGTGTGAAGCCCATTTCTGGTGTCCCCCGCCGTGATATTGCTGGAATATTGCTAAAAGCGGCGTAAAACCATACTCACTCACTCACTCACTCTTTTCAAATCAATTAAATGCTATTATGCGAAACAAACTGTATACACATTTGTCGTAATATACTCTTCGAAAAAAAGAAACGCAATACAGATGAACCATAAATTGACACGAGTTTTAGCATGTAGTGAAGCCTGATGGTGTTACCAATATTTTTGGTTGCATTTTGGAAGCCCCGAGTAAAAACGCAACATAAAAAACGAATCGCCAAAATGCACCATTTCAATGAATATGTGGGTATCATGCACCCATTTCTCGCGAAATCGAAAATGCACGAACTGTAGTGGGTATAAAACTGTGGCTGATTCTTGGACCTACCACTCCTTGGTTAACAATGCCACGCCCAACTCAAATTCAGAGAAACCAGGCTATCACACGAAGCTGAAGAGTCTGTCCAAGATGTTGCCCGTCATTTCAACGTTAACATAACCACAATTTACCGTCGCCTGCATCGATACAATGCTACACAGACCACAGATGACCTTCCTCAGAGCGGTCGTCCTTGGGTCACCACACCTCGACAAGATCGGCAGATTACCCGTCAACACCAGCGACATCCGTTTCTAACTGCAAGTGAAAGTGCTCGACAGACCATAGGAACACATAATCGACACATTAGCCGGGACACTGTGATCCGACGGCTCCATTCCAACAACCTCAGATGTCGCCGACCAGCACGTCGTCCTGTTCTCCAACCACGGCATCGACAAGCACAACTTCAGTGGGCACAGGGTCATCACAATTGGCGTCATCGTGAGTGGAGGCGTGTCATCTTCTCTGATGAAAGTCGCTTTTGTGTCTCCCATGCAGAGATCGAGGTGATCATTTTGCTAACAGAAACGTTGTGGAAAGGGATCCATGGGGTGGACCTAGCGTCATGATATGGGCAGGGATTGGACTTAATACGAGACTTGGACCCATTGGCTTTCTGAATAATGGTCAAGGTCGGCGACACGGCATCATTGCTAAGCGGTATATCAACCAAGTGATCAGACCCCACGTTGTTCCATTTTTTGCACAACATCAACAACACATTTTCCAGCAGGACAACACTCGTCCCCATGTTGCCAGAGCTACCATGACCTTTCTGCAGCAACACAACATCCGTGTTCTACCGTGGCCAGCCCTCAGCCCTGATCTGAACCCCATCGAACACTTGTGGGATGAGGTTCAAAGGCGTCTGCACCAACTCCGTCAAAAGATAGTCACCGTTTGCAGGACATCACCGCTACGAAATTGGCGTGTGCCAGAGTTAACAAGAGTGTTCTAAACCCATTTCCCACCTAGACAATGTTCGAACCCTGTTAATCGCCTCTTACGACAAGCATATCTTCAAGATTAGTACACATAATGCAGAAGACACTTGACAGTGAAAGGGAGATTATCCTAGGTTTTCTGAGCGATTTATTAAGTATTTCGGTAAAAAAAATCATCAAAATCAAAATCCAATATAGGCGCAACTAAAAAAATGTCCAAAATCACTTAAGACAATTTGTTGTGTTGTGTATGGAGACAATTCTCAGAAAGTTTGAATGCATTTCATGCAGTGGATTCGGAGGAGTAGGGATTTGAAGACATGGACAAAATAAAACCTGTAAAAACCCTGAATCTAATATGGCCGCAACTGAAAAAGATATCCAAAATCGATTAAGACAATTTGCTGTGTTGTATATGCAGACAATTCTCAGAAAGTTTGAATGCATTTCATGCAGGGGTTTCAAAGGAGGAGGGATTTGAAGACCTGTGAAAACCTTGAATCCAATATGGCTGCCAAACCACGTGACCAATGAAAGGACAAAAAATGTCAAGCAGCTCAAGCAGACCTTGTATCGTATCTTGTTTCAGGGACAATTAACATGAGGCACGAACCCGAAGCTTTGCTTATTCCTCCGCCAATGATATTGAGTCTTACAGTCACATATCCAAGATATGGAAGCTGTTCCCCTCTGGCACACTCAATATGACGGATATCACTGATTGGTTCCAAGGGCAAAGTCTGTAAATGATTCTTGTAAAATGTCGCAGATATGATAGAGACTGTAGCACCAGTGTCCAACAGAGCACAAACTGAATATCCTTCAATGCTGATCTCAACTTCTGTGGCATATCCTACTAGTCCGTCTGGAATCTTGGAATCTTATACTTTGGGCGCCCAATAAAGCCTAATGGTTGCCCCCTCCCATAGGCCTGGCCAAGTTTAAAGGGCATCGGAGATGGTCCAGTCTCACTCTACACCCAACCACAATATGTCCAGGGTATCTAAAGCGGTAACAATAAATGGGTTCCTTTTGGTTCTGGCTGCAGTCCATAGCTCTCAATTTGAGGCAGTTGAGGTGGTGGAATATACTGGGGCATATATGGCGCTTATGGCCTAGGAGGCGCGTGCTGACTGTAAGAAGGCTGTTGCTGAGGCATATCAGATGGCATCTGGGACTGGAATGAGTCGGATGTGATGGTCCATTCCGTTTCCCATAATGTTTGCTGTTCCTCTTCCAGGAAGTCTGAGGAATACCTTGAGAGGCTGGTGATGGTTGATGAGGCCGTTGAAGAAATACCTGAGCTGAAAGTTGACGTTGCTCCTTTAGGCCTTGATATCCCTCATCATGGCTTTAAGATCCATCACTTCTTCCTTACTTGCGACAGCAGTAGAAGAGTCAGAGGTAGAGGCCATCTTAACTGTCTGATTCCTGTGCTGTGACTTTGATCCCGCTTCATGTCAAACTCAACTTCCCTCAAATATAGTCGGAGCTCATCAAAGTTTAACATGTTATACTTATGGGCAGCAAGGATCTTCAATTCAGGCTTAAGGACATCCCACATCTTGCTTTGGATCATTTCATCCTGTTCCTCCAAGTTCATCTGACTTTGGGAGGCTCTCTGGTACCTGAGGTTCTCCAGCTGGCAACCCCATGCTGTAACATCTTCCTTGTCTCCTTGTAAAGTACCATAAAACTGTGACATCATGGTCTCCGTCCTTCTTAAAGTTCCAAAAGCAGAATGGAGTTTTGAACAAGAGGTCCTCCACTGTGACAGTGTGTCCAAGCTTCATGGCAACCAGTGCTGCTTCTCCCTATCTTGGGAAAGTGATGGTATGTAATGCCAGATGTTGAAGGCGGAGCAAATAGTTCAGGGTAAGTGACTGAGTGGCCTTTGATTTCAGGCTCTGTCTTTACAATAGGTCCTTCCTGTTGTGCCATTCCTTGATTCCAGGCTTTAAAGTCATCTGGATTCTCAACCTTTGGAGACAGTCCCATCCTTGTAAATATAGTCAACACACTTTTGATCCCTTCTTCTTCAAGATTCATGATGAAAGATTAGGATGCAGTCCAGTGGAAGGATTGCAAAATCCAAATGAAGATCACAAAAGCATGTGAACAAGATGTGCAACAACTGTGAAAAGTCACAGAAGTTTTGAAAGATCTTGATAGCTGAAATATGAAAATGAATAGAGATGATCACCGAGTCACAACTGCAATCTGAAGCGAAAACAGCTACAATGGAATATGGAATAAAAATATGGATTGCAACAATATTTCGAAGAACCCCCCCTCCCCCCCCAAAAAAACAACACACAAAACAACAACCAAAAAAACCCTCAGTGATAAATAAAAACAGTAGTACACAAGTTTCATACACATACATATTCATACATTACAAGGCGACCTTTCATTTTATATAAACATACGTCTATATTTGGAACCAAGGGCAATAACTTGATCACGACATTACTTATAAGATACAATATAAACATGGTCCATGTTTCTAAAATACAATGAACATTACAAATACAATTACGACTTTCTTGAAACTACTATATTAATTCATTAACTGATCATACATTCTGCATGATACACTATTTACAAAATATACTTCGAGACACAACAGACATGCAAATTATCCGTACCCTGTGGGTGACACTGGAGTGTTTGTCATATACAGACAGCCGCCTTGCGTAGAATTTATGCAGCTCTCAGCACAATCCTATTCACAGAATCAACTATGAACTAATATAAGATATAGAATACAATTGAAGATGTGTAGGAAATTAACTAACTACACACTATCATACAATTGCATACAGATACAGTATTTACACAATTATATACTCACACGCAAAAGAAACGCAAGTCGAGTATGCAGTATACATGTTATTTATTTTTAACAGTAAAGACAAGAAATACTAATAGGGCAAGATTGACGTCATTCAGCCGTCTTTGAATCTCGTCCAACAGGTGCTCAAAGGGCTTTAAATCGGGACTGAGGGCAGGCCACTGCATGGTTCTGATGCCATTCTGCTGGAGGAGGTCTCTTGCTCTCGCAGTGTTGGCACGGACGTTATCATGACATTGCATCTCCCTGGACCAATGTTCTGGAAGACGACAGGGCCGACCCTCTGTGCAAGACCAATTCCACCCCACACCATGATGCTCGGACCATCCCACATCTTCTGTTGAGATCCAGTAACGGCTCTCGTCCGAGAAGAGGAGACTTCTCCACTGCTGGTGGCGCCAACGCTGGTGCTGTGTTGCCCACTGAAGACGTTCCCGTGACAGTGGAGGTGTCAGCTCGTCAATCGTCGACGCACGGTTTCCGCACTAATGTGTGGCTGGTGTGTCCCCATGGTCTGTCGACCAGTTTCCGTAGCAGTAACAAAGCAATCTTGAAGATGTTGTCGCACAATCTGACGATCCTGACGTCGGGTGGTGACCCTTGGTCTTCCACTACGTGGTAGGTCATCTATAGTGTCGGTGGTCTGGTACCGTTGCCGGAGCCTGTATATGGTCCTTACGTGCATTGGCTACTTGCCGGGCGGTTTGTCCAGCTTGCAATCGTCCAAGGGCTTGGTGTCGCTGATTTCTTGTCAATCATGGCATTTAGTAGCAATTCAATAACGAATGAATGTTATCCGATCTGGGTGGATTTTTATAGGGCAAGAAATGGGGGAACGCATGCGCATTTCAATTTGCAAGGATCTCACATGCATCGGGTTACCATGGCCGTTGCCGTGATGCGTTTGGGCGATCGGTTTTATTGTCATCTGCTTTGTTTTTTTTATCATCAAATTTCAGTTTTCCGGACAAGGTAATGTTAAATTTTAGACACTTTGACAAAAAAATTGTAAATTTTGTAAATGCACTGGGTGCGAATCGTTTCGAATCGTACGTGTTTCAAGTTGCATGTCCTTGTTGTGATCATTTTGATCTGAAGAATTTGTCACTTGTCACAAAAACATATACTCACACGCAAAAGAAACGCAAGTCGAGTATGCAGTATACATGTTATTTATTTTCAACAGTAAAGACAAGAAATACTAATAGGGCAAGATTGACAAAAAAAATTGACTGAAGACAGTTTAATGGTTTAAAAGGCAGATGACATAATAGTTTTTTTCAAATGTTAAGGGCTTACACAGTTTCGGGTCAATACCCAAAATGTCAGTCAATACCTGGTGTGACCACAATTAGCATTGATCACTGACACACATCTCCTGTACATTGAGTGGATCAGACGATTTGTGAAGGCCCTAAGGATCCTCCTGCACACATCCAGAGCAGCTTTGCGTAGTTCATCGGCAGTTGTAGGGAATGGGCGCACATTGTGCAGACGCCTTTGAACCTCATCCCACAAGTGTTCGATGGGGTTCAGATCAGGGCTGAGGGCTGGCCACGGTAGAACACGGATGTTGTGTTGTTGCAGAAAGGCCATGGTAGCTCTGGTAACATGGGGACGAGCGTTGTCCTGCTGAAAAAAGTGTTGTTGATGTTGTGCAAAAAATGGAACAAGGTGGGGTCTGATCACTTAGTTGATATACCGCTTAGCAATGATGCCGTGTCCCCGACCTTGACCAACATTCAGAAAGCACATGGGTCCAAGTCTCTCATTAAGTCCAATCCCTGCCCATATCATGATGCATGGTCCACCCCATGGATCCCTTTCCACAACGTTTCTGTCAGCGAAACGATCACTTCGACGCCGCCAAATTCTGACTCTTCCGTCTGCATGAGAGACACAAAAGAGACTTTCATCAGAGAAGATGACATGCCTCCACTCACGATGACGCCAATTGTGATGACCCTGTGCCCACTGAAGTCGTGCTTATCCATGCCGTGGTTGGAGAACAGGACGACATGCTGGCCGGCGACATTTGAGGCTGTTGGAAGGGAGACGTCGGATCACAGTGTCCCGGCTAATGTGTCGATTATGTGTTCCACTTTCACTTGCAGTTAGGAACGGATGCCGCTGGTGTTGACGGGTAATCTGCCAATCTTGTCGAGCTGTTGTGACCCTAGGACGACCGCTCCGAGGACCTTGTGGTCTGTGTAGCATTGTATCAATGCAGGAGACGGTAAATTGTGGTTATGTTAACGTTTAAATGACAGGCAACATCTTAGACATCTGGTTTATCGCGTAGAGCTATGAGTCCCAATTATGTTTTCAGTGAAGCAATGTATTTGTGAAACAGCCTCTATCATATACAGTGAGTGTGAAACGAGGTCACGTCGCCAGACAGTATACAGTGAAGGCAGTCAGCAACATAAACACACAAGCACGTTTGTTATTGAAGGTAACCGAGGCCCGTCTCTGTAGTTATGATAGGCTATGTAGTTGATGAATATTTAAGCTCTATTTACATCGTTTAGGCTTCATTTCACATATAACCATGCCTGCTGATGGATGGAAAGCATATTTGTCTAGTATTTATTTTAATGCCAAACATCCAGCCTCCTTTTCTGGCCCTGTAAAAACGTATCACATTGTGAAAAAGGAGGGGAAATTTGATATTAGTTTACATCAAATCAAGAAGTGGCTGGCATCACCAGATGCCTATTCGCTTCAGCGACCTTTAAGATACAAGTTCAAGCAGCAGTAACATTTAAATTGACAGATTATTGTTCAGTGTCTGTATCATCATCAACATCTGACCTTTCCTCACTTTCTCCAGAATAGGCTTGAAAAGGGGTCTATACCCAAAGTAGGTGACATATCTGATAGCTTTTGAGAGTCGATCTAGGAAAGTTGATTCCCAGCATTTCTTGAGCTTGTTTTCAATCGATCTCTCACTTTAACCTTGATCTTCATACTCCTCTCTTGACTTAAAGATATTATCTTGTCAGTACTTTAGTGTTTGTTCCCACATGTATTCTAGGCCTCTAGTCTCCCTCTCTTTATCTGCGTCAGTGACTTTGGAGGTTGCTACAGGAGATAGGACATTACTATTGTCATGAGTTGCAACCGCTATCTCACATTTAGCTTTTTTCCTCAAAGGTTCCCCACCATTCTCAGGGCACCACGATCTGACATGATGCTGGAGGTCATGATTATTTTCAAACACAATACCACACTCGTCACAGGAAGGCATTGTTGTGTCACTAGTGTCGTCCTCTGATTCACTGTCCACTGGAGCGACTACTTTTGAGATGTGGTCTGTTCTTGCGACTGGCTTCAAATGGTACTGGTTGACAGTCTGCTCCTCTTTTATAGGCTGTGGGGTGTTGACTGCTTCAAGCACATTAGGTTGTAGTCTTCCTGATTCCAAGGTAGTAGAACGCAGGTTGATTGTCAGATTGCCATAGGGTTTTTCAACAGCTTCTTTATACACTGACAAACAGTGGTCGGTATTGTTTGGATAGATGCGCCTGGCAAACATGTTGACTTGATGTCTGTCCACAGGGGAATTAAAGAGAGTCACATAATGAGAATTCAAAGCAATGTCACATGATTCCTTGCCTCTTGGAAACAGATTTTGCAACAATAGGAAGATAATGACATTCTTATGGTGAGAGGTTCGAGTGAACAGTTGGGAGATGCGTTTATCATCTTTAGCCTCATTTAGTACAATCACATTGTTATTCCGAGCATCCAGATAGTTATCCTTATGCAGGTTGTGAGGAATTCCCTTCACAAACGTCACATAGGGTAACTGTCCAATGATCATCTGATACAGAGGCTACCACTCCTTATAACACCAGATAATGTTATTGGGTACTTGTTTGATGCAATTCTTTAGTAAAATGTTGAACACAAACATAGTCTTGCCACTTCCACTTGGACCCACCACAATGGCATTGGATGTAATGGTAAACTTGAACTGTTCTGCGTCCTTGGTGTTGGTGGTGGTGGTGGAAGAGTAAATTGTGGTGGTGGCTGTGGAGTAAATTGTGGTGGTGGAGTAAATTGTGGTGGTGGTGGTAGTGAATGCTTATTCTTTCTGTGTCTCAGCATAGCATCTTTCCTAGAAAACGGTTTCTCACAATCAGGACACGATGTGGACTCCATGGCGAGTGGAGAGTAAATGAACATTTTCTCAAGAGGAATATTCTTATATACTCTGAAGATCAGTCTCTGTGATCCAACTGTTAATTTTTTTTCGGATAGCCTGTCCATTTCACAAACACCTCTTTTACACCAACTCGCTTCCATGTCTTCAAAACCTTCTCCACTCTCCACACAGTGTCTGCAGGCTTGTCTACTCTCTGTAGTTCATTTGCATAGAAACTGCCTTGAACCGGAGATCGTCTGCCATATCTTTCAACTGATAGATGGCTAAACCATCTCTGTAGTATCGCCTCCTAATAATAAAGATTTCCTCAGTCCATTTTTCTTGATAGTCTCTTTGAATGTATGTATCAAATGAGACAGTCTCACGCTTGAACTTGTATCTTAAAGGTCGCTTCTTGATGTGATGTAAACTAATATCAAATTTCCCCTCCTTTTTCACAATGTGATACGTTTTTACAGGGCCAGAAAAGGAGGCTGGATGTTTGGCATTAAAATAAATACTAGACAAATATGCTTTCCATCCATCAGTAGGCATGGTTATATGTGAAATGACCTAAACGATGTAAATAGAGCTTAAATATTTATCAACTACATAGCCTATCATAACTACAGAGACGGGCCTCGGTTACCTTCAATAACAAACGTGCTTGTGTGTTTATGTTAACCCGTGGATACAGCTGACTGCCTTCACTGTATACTGTCTGGCGACGTGACCTCGTTTCACACTCACTGTATATGATAGAGGCTGTTTCACAAATACATTGCTTCACTGAAAACATAATTGGGACTCTTAGGCCTACGCGATAAACCAGTCCATTCAAGCGTGCTTTCATTGGCTGCAGCTTTGACATGTTGAGACACGCACGGCTAGGACAAACTCGTTTTATACACATAGTGAGGTTCCCTTGTTTAGAGTTATATGGTTAACCTCGTTTAACTATATCTTTCGTTAAATTCATGATCATTTCCACGTTTATTATTGTTTTCCCTTACACATATACATTTGATATATTGACTCAACCAAAAACAGTTCAAGATTCGTTTTTTATGTTGCGTTTTTACTCGGGGCTTCCAAAATGCAACCAAAAATATTGATAACACAATCAGGCTTCACTACATTCTAAAACTCGTATCAATTCATGGTTCCGTGTTTGTTACCTATTTGCTTAAAACCACTTGCGTTTCTTTTGCGTGTGAGTATATATTGCAACGCATTCACACACAGATATTTAGAAGAATGAAGAGAAGAATTTGGAGTGTTTTCTTAGCCTTATTTAATTATTAATTTAACAATTATGGTGACGCAATCACCATACCAGAGATAAGCATGTTAATGATACTGAAATAACATTCCACATAACTTAGATAACATAAGTTCTATTATAATACAAATACATACATACATACATATTAGCGAGCAATTTTATAGATTACTAACCTTCACAATCGAATTATTTATCCAAAGATGTATCCAAGTCCAAAATGTTGCCTGACTTCAAAAGTGGTGTTGTGTCTAGCGCAAGATGGATGAAAAGTGCACAGTTTGAACAAGTCAATTGAAACAAGGCTTGGGTAGAACAAGAGAAGAACATATTGCCTTAGTAAGCTTTTTGGAAATTCTCCTAGAAAGATTAGACATGTGGACATCCCGAAATGCCAGTATTTTTCCCGATATGTTGTAGTTTGGCTTAATGATCATGTATCCACACAGCATTTCTAGATAACCAGAAAGCTTTTGATCGAATATGGCACTCGGGTCTCTTTCCAAAACTCTATCATCTTGGTATTAGTGGTAAAATGTGGTCTCTGTTACATCACTGTTATACTTCCATGTATGCGTGTGTTCAGTATAAAGGTGAGCAATCTGATGTATTTGCTGTAAGACAAGGTATAGGTCAGGGTAGAGTTATCTCAGCTTGGCTTTTTCTTGCGTGCACAAATGACCTCATAACTGAGCTTCGGCAGTTAGATACAGGAATATGTATATATAACGTTAGTTTACCATGCGTATTACTTCCTGATGATACTACTCTTATCACTTGCAGCCCTAAAGGTCTGCAAACAGCCTTAGATAAGTTGTTAATTACGCGTAAAATTGTTCTGTTTCATAAAAAGAAGCAATTATTGTTTACGCATGCTTATCACCTTTGGGATTATGACATACCTGTGTTTGATAATGTAAAATATGCGGGTGTTGTTCTACAAAGTAATCTTTCTTTCAAATTATATATTGAAGAGAGCTGCACAAAAGCAAGGCGTACTATTAATTCTCTCCTCTCTGTTGGTCTAAATAGTAGTGACTTACTTCAGTATGCAAGTATTAAGATATGGAAAAGAATGATCTTACCAAGTTTTTATGGATGTGTATTACTACATCCTCTGCATGGTAAAGATCTTGAATTAGCTGAAAGCTAAGCTGGCGTTACTTTTCCGGAATTGTACAAGGTTTTGACAAACGTTCTCCCACTGATCCCACTATTGCTAATCTAGGACTTAGGAGCATGGTACCGGTAGGCTATATAGATAAATGTAGACTACAGCTGATGGGGCGTCTCTACAACACAACTCACGTGTCAACTTCACTCTATTATTTTCATAACAATAATTTACACAGTTTATGTGGAGTGTTGCTTTCAACAGCTAAGAAATATGACCTACTTCATCATGTATTTCACTACGTTTGCACAGGGGAATTCCCCGCGAAGACTAAGTGGAGAAAGATTGTGTTAAATGAAATAACTACCCACGAGGAAAAAGTATGGGAATATAAACAATGATGTAGAGCTGACCTGTCTCGATAATCTAAAATTCACACAACACTTACTTATCATGTATTATACAGCATTGTAATGTTATATCCAGAACTGAGAGAAGAAATACAGCATGTAATAAGGATTGGATCCAGAAGCAAAATATCAAATGAATGTACAAAATGTAATACTTTTGCTCATGATTATTTTCACCATGTCATCTTAAACTGTGAATGTCTACTTTCAGAGAGAGAGATGTATTCTTTTCAACTCTAATCGAAAGTCTTGATGTTGAAATGTATGTTAAAATAGAAATGATGGAAGACCATGATATGTTAGCATTCTTTCTTGGTGCAGATAACAAAGACATGGATGAAATAACGTGGCATTTCCCTATTATTGAATTCTCAAAGTATTTATATTAAATTAAACATATCCCCTAAACAACGTATGGTTATGTTACCAATATTTCTCACTGTTTATAGCCTGTAAATATGCGGGACATATATACATATATATGTTTGAATATTTTGTTATTTAATTATTTAATTACATAATCTTGATTTGTTTAAGAATCTTTGGATTTATCTGGAGGAAATGAAGACATTCATTTATTCATTTTATATCTCACGTAGCGGTTTCCACCTTCACATCTAACCTATCTCATTCAAACTCCATTTCTAACTTAGCTCTTTCCAAATGAATATCTGAGTCAAATGTTTCATAAACCATACCTTACTTAGCTTTTCCAACTCCGTATCTATCTTGGCTGTTTCCAAATCTATATATCTAACTTAGCTCTTTGCACCTTCACATCTACCTTAGCTCTCTCCAAATCCATGTCTAACTTACCTCTTTCAAACTCCATATCTAAGCTCTTACCATATCTATATCTAACGTAGCTCTTTCAACCTTCACATCTAACTTATCTCTTTCCAACTCCATATCTAACTTAGCTCCTTCCAAATGTATATCCGAGTTATCATTTTCCTAAACCATACCTAACTTAGCTCTTTCCAACTCCATATCTAAGCTTTTACCACATCTATATCTAACGTAGCGCTTTCCACCTTCACATCTAACTTAGATCTTTACACCTTCACATCTAACTTAGTGCTTTCCATCTCCACATCTAACTTAGTTCTTTCCATCTCCATATCTAACTTAGCTCTATATTTGCCTTATCGGCACGCGTGAAGAGCAACCTCCCCGTTGTGAGTGCTGGGTAACGCTAATTGCTCTTCCACCGTGTGGACCCGGGGTAGAATGTGTCCTCAGCACCCCTTTGCTGCTCGTAAAAGGCGACCGAATTGGACAACCTGTTTGCCGTGGGTTGCGTCTCTGTGTTGGCGGTGGACGGGAGTCTGGTGGCTGAGGGCACTGGTTCCAGGAATAGCGTTCCTTTGCCCAATACACCACTTCGACCCTTACTTCGTCTAGATGGGTGGTAGGATGGGCCCGGTCCTATCAATCGGCTGGTAATGCCAAGCCCTGAGTACCTTACGTTTTGCTCACTGCTCTCACTATTTGGCTTGGAAATTTGTATCTGTAATTGAATTGTTTGAATAATCATTTACACCGATTTTCTCTGTACTTGTTATATTCAAAATTTGCCTAGAAGCCAGTGATGTTTCTGCTTGAGTATACCCTCTTGGTATCCTTGGTGTCGCCTGTTGGAGACTCACAGGAATATGACATTGTCCTTGTTGACACTCCATGGTGGGTGGGGACCCACGAGGGTGAATCAAAGTAACTACCAACATGGAACCCCCACTGAAAAAACGTTCACATGAATCACTTGATTGGTTTGATACAGAGGAGAATAGTCCACGGACGCCTCCTATTACTTTTGAAAACTGGCCTTGATTCTTTGTTTTTTCTTCTTTGGATGACACTCCTCTGAAGCTGAATCTATTTGCTGTTGAAAAGGCTATTCAAGGCATATCTGGAGATGTTGAAGATGTCAAAAGATTACGCAGTGGATGTTTGTTGATCAAATGTAAGCGACACAAACAAGACGTTAGTCTTCTCTCTATTAAAACACTTGCAAATGTTGCAGTTGTTGTTACTCCACAAGTCCCTTAACAGCTGTAAGGGACTTGTAAGAGATAGAGGCCGTTTCCTGGCTGCTATGTCCGAGGATGACATTTTGTGGAAGAACTGAGAAACCAAAATGTACTTTCTGTCAAACGCTTTTCTTCTAAGAGAAATGGTGAGGTAACTAAGACCAATACCTACTTGTGTACTTTTGGTCTTCCCAAAATTCCAGATTCCATCAAAGCAGGATGTTGTAGCATCAAAGTGAATATGTACATACCTAATCCACTGAGATGCTACAAGTGTCAGCATTATGGCCATGGATCAAGAACTTGTGATAAGCAGACTGCTTGTCATAGATGTGGACAACATGTTTCTTCCCCTAAGGAATGTCACACATGGAAGCGTGACTCTAAACTTGTTAAACTCAAACATGAACGGAGCATCTCTTTTCAAGATGCGAGGAATATTGTTTGAGATGAAGAACAGTCTTCTTGCAGTTCTTAATCTGCAGCTGTTTCCCGACCAAATTCCAAACCTGCTCCACAACATTTTCCACAGCCTATTTCTTGCATATCTGTGGGTTGTCAAACAGAATATACCTTGACTAAAACAGAATCTCCTGAAGTAATTTCCCTCTCTGTTGATTCAACATCTGTTTTAGAAACAACCCGCTCACAAAGTCAATCTCAGTCAGCAAGAAAACAACAATCTGAAACTACTGTCAAGCAAGTCACAAAGAACAAACCAAAACCCCGAACAGAGTCATCAAAAAAGTATCAGTGTCGCAGACCCTCAAAAGGACCAGACAACCAGATCCAATTATTTAACAAGTTTGGTTCCCTCGAGGATATGGATGTGTCCGACAACAGCCACCATAGGACACAAAGCTTGTCACCTTCAAAGAAAGGCTGGGGTAGATCCCCAATTAAAATTCTGAAAAGATAATGTCTTCACACATTATACAATAGAACTTTTTTAATGATTTCCAACTTTTAACTCAAGATTTCAATCAATCAGCATTATGTTTGCAGGAAACATACCTAAAATCCATAGACAAATTTGATTTAAGACATTATGATTTTTACCATTGCTTCTCTCCTCCTGGTGAGAAGGCTACTGGAGGATCTTCTATTTCATAGACCCGTTCCGCTCAATACCCCTCTTCAGGCAGTTGCAGTGCGTGTTACGCTGCATATATGTTTTACTTTGTGTTCTCTCCATATTCCGCCATCATTTTCTCTGCGTCAGTCAGATCTCCAAGCCCTTTATGACCAACTCCCTCAACCCTGCATTATCATGGTAGATTTCAATGGCCATAATCCACTTTGGGGCAGTAATAACACCAATACAAAAGGTAAGATACTCGAGGATTTCCTATCAAATAATGATTTATTATTTATTTATCATTTATTTTTAATGATGGCTCTAACACATATCTACACCCTGCAACAGGTTCATATTCCTCTCTGGATTTGTCTGTCGTGGATGCCAATCTGTTTAATGAATTCGAATGGTCAGTCCACAATGACCTTTGTGGAAGTGACCATTTTCCCACTGTAATTTCAATCGTAAATCCAACTGATGCCCCACCATCATCAAGATGGAATTTTACAAAGGCCAATTGGTCTTTATTTTGCACATTATGCACTGAAAGATTAAAGCCCAAATTAATTCTAAATGTTAATGATCCTATTCATGATTTTTTCTGATGAATTAAATATAATTGCTTATGAATGTATCCCAAAAGTCCTCTACGGTTCCACACATCTGTAAACCATGTTTTAACATGGACTGCAAACAAGCTAGAAAGGCTAGGAAAAAGGCAGAAAAATAATTTCGTCGCCATCCAACAGTCCATAACTTAAATCAATTTCAAATTTCAAATGCCAAGGCTCGGCGTACCTTTAAGCAAAATAAACGACAGTCATGGCAAACATATTTTTCTAAAATTAAATCACACACACCTATTTCTAAGGTTTGGAATATGGTTCAGAAAATTGAAGGAAAAGGGTCTAAATCAAGTGTTCACCATCTGAAGGACAAATAAATCAGATACTGCAAATAGATTAGGTGAAACATTAGCTCAACGTTCCTCATCGTCCAAATATTCACCTAACTTTCAGAAATATAAGGAACAACAAGAAAAAAAAAAACCTAATTTTTTTACTCAGATAACAGTGAGGATTATAATGAAGTATTTTCAATTCATGAGCTCCATACCATCCTTGGGCAAGCTCATGATACTGCTTCGGGGCCTGATAATATTCATTATCAGCTCTTTAAACATCTACCTGAATCGTATTTAGAAACTATGCTCAATATCTTTGACAATATTTGGACTTCTGGTAATTTTCCAATCAGGGTCAGGGTGTCCCACAAGGCAGTATCATTGTTTAGCATAAAGATTAACAGTTTGTCAAAGGTTTTAAACGATTCACTTGATGGATCCTTTTTTGTGGATGATTTTAATATTTCTTGTCGTAGAAAAAAACATGCATACGATTGAAGGGCAACTGCAATTGTGTATAAATATAATTCATAAATGGTCTCTTGAAAATGGCTTTAAATTTTCAAAAGGCAAGACCAACTGCAATAATTTTTGTTGGAAATATAAGCCGCATAAGGACCCTGATTTAGTTTTGGATGGTGCCCCTATCAAAGTTGTCAAGTTTCTTGGTATGCTCAATGTCTAACTTAGCTCTTTCCAACTGAGCTTGGTGCACCTTCAATATTTAACCTAGCTCTTTCAAACTCCCTATCTAACTTAGAACTTCCAAACCTCATACCTATTTTAGATCTGTCCAACTCAATATGTAATTGATCTCTTTCCAAATCCAAATGCAACTTAGCTCTTTCCAAATCCATACCTAGCTATTTCCAACTCAATATCTAAATTAGCTCTTTCCAAGTCTTTTCTAACTGTGCTCGTTGCATTTACATATTTAACCTCGCTCTTTCAAACTCCATATCTAACTTAGCTCTTCCCAACTCCATATCTAACTTAGCTCTTTCAAACTCCATGTCGAACCTTGGTCTTTCCTGCTCTGAATCTATCTTAGCTCTTTCCTGCTCTATATCTATCTTAGATCTTTCAAACTCAATATCTAACTTAGCTCTTCCTGATTCCATATTTAACTTACCGGTAGCTGTTTCGATCTTAGCTCTTTCAAACATCATATCTAACTTAGCAATTTCCAACTCAATATCTAACTTTGCTCTTTCCAACTCCATATTGAACTTATCTCTTTCCTGCTCTATGTAACCGGGGTTTGTGATGACAAAAAGAATGTCCAACACGGGCTACGGGTGTGAGTCTTTATTGCCTTAGCAGATAATGACACCCTGTAATGTACAAAACAATAAGATTATAAAAATAGCAGTACACAGGTTGTTGCGCTTACAACATTAATGCACACGTATTTAGTTTGTATGGGTTTCTGAGTTGATGCTGTGTTGATTTTCATGTACTTAAGGAAGTACTTTCTTATGTTAGAGATGTTGAATATTTTGATGTTTGTTATGCATGTAAAACATGTGAAAAAAAAGGGAAAAAGAAAAGTATGTTTAGGTTGCGTTGTATGGGTGCGACTCGAACCAGTGTTGCGTGCATGTTGACATTCACAACGTCATTAATTAACAGTCAATTAGAGTTATGGTTCTTTGTGAGCAAGCGCGATAACCCTACTTGCGTGGTGGGCATAAGGCCGGTTTTCTTTGCTGATGAAGGGGAAAATTTGTAAGTTACAGCAGACGTAAATCATTATTGTTGATGACTCATTACAGTTAGCGTTTATTCATACATGTATGTAGCAGATAAGTACGCCTTATTCGGCGCTGTATGGACAGGACGTTAATTTATCATGCTTGTGTCTTCACTGCTTCAGACTTGAATAAACAAGAACCATTCAAGACCCCTTCGATTTGTTCCTTTACCTCGCCACAATTCAAGTAAATTCCTCGATCTGCAGTCAACCATGGAGGAAAAGGAACAGCTTGAGAGGGCGAGAAGAAACCGGAAAGGAAAACTGACGCTGGCCATGAAAGAAATGTTCAAGATCAGAATGTAAATGCTGAAAATGATAATGTTATTGTTCACAGTGATGATGAAAGTTGTAGTAATGATAATCAAAGTGTATCGGACATTGATGAACAAAATGTAAAAGAAAAGATTGACAATGTTGCCACAGATGTTTGTAGTAATGCAACGAATCCAATGGTTGGAATGATGCAGGCCATGGCTTTGCCTAGGGCACAGGCAAAAAGGTTTGATGGTGATCCTTTGCATTATCATGCATTTGTTGCATCTTATGAAAACAGTGTAAAATATATCTATGATGATGGTGTAAAACTCAATTTGCTGAGATCATTGTGTGTAGGTAGGGCCCTTGACTGTACAGATCATTGCTTGTTGAAACCCTCAGATGAAGGTTTGCGATCAGCATTGCTCACTCTGAAGGAGAGATTTGGTACAAATGGAGTGGTTGTCCAGGCCTGGGTGAGAAAAGTAACAGTCCGCCGTGCAAGAGTTGAAGTGGGTAAACTGGAAGAATATGCAGATGATTTGGACAATTGTCATCAAGCCCTGAAAGCACTCGGGTATCTGAATGAGATGAACAATCAAGCAACATTGAAGAGTATTGTTGAGAAATTACCAAGATTTCTACAACAGAGGTGGGCTAGAGAGGTTTACAAACTGAGGATGAATGGAAACATGCCAGCCTTGCAGGACTTGACAAGATTTGTCAGAGCAGCTGCTATAGAAGTGAATGATCCTGTATTCGGGATGGTTGATCGTCAACAGACACTGACTCAGACAAGGGAAAACCCTGGTTACCGCAGCAGAGTTCTAATGTTGAGAGGGACATCAAGAAACAAGTGTTGGAACTGTCCTGATGATCATTGGCCTGATGAATGTCCTGTTTTTCAAAATCTATCACCATCTGAGAGGCTTAAGAGAGCAACTGAAAAACGTGTGTGTTTTTCTTGTTTGAAGATAGCTGGTAAAGGTCACAAAGCAACAACATGTACTCGGCGTCAGCAATGCCCAAATTGTGCTGCTGTGCATCATAGACTTCTGCATGTTCAGTCAGGACCACATACGCAGCAAGCCTTAGTCTGCAGTGAAAATGAAAATGGAATGTTGCCAGTCATCAGTGTTGAAATTGGGAGGAGGACATGTAACGCCGTATTTGATTCGGGAGCTAGCATCACTCTTATCAGAGAGGAGGTTGCCAAGGATTGCGAATTTGAGAGTCACCCAGTACAAGTGGAGATAGGAACTGTTGGTGGAGAGATCCATATGCATAACACCAGAGCATACAAAGTTAAATTGAAATCAGTAAACCAGCAGATATTTTCTGTCATTGCAGTAGGGGTTCCAGAGATAACTGAAGTACCAGAAATGAGTTTGAGCCTGAAACAGAAGTTTGAAAAATATCTTGGAGAACCTATACACAGAAGAGGAGGACCTATAGATCTGCTGATTGGTGTGAACAATGCTCGCATGCATGTTGGAGAGATCAGAGAAGCTGATGGATTTGTTGCTCGCAAATCGCCACTCGGTTGGGTTGTTTTTGGATCAAGTGAAGGAGGTGCATCCAACAGTCAAGTTCTCGTTGCACAGCTAGCGAAACCAGTTGACTTGAGTCAGTTCTGGAGTACTGAAGAAATGGGAGTAAGATGCATGGCAATAGAAGAGAGTTCACAAGCTCATGAAATGTGGGATTCATGTCAAAGAGTTGATAATCATTGGGAGGTTACATATCCATGGATAAAGTCACCAGACCAGTTACCTGACAATCGGGATCAGTGCTTCTCTCAGATGAAAGCAACTGAGTCAAGGTTGAAGAAGAGTGCAGATTCAGCCAAAGTGTACAATGATGCAATACAAGAGTTGGTTGACAGACAATTTGCAAGAAGATTGAATGAAGAAGAGATCCGTGAATACAAGGGTCCAGTGTATTATCTGCCTCATCATGCAGTCATTAGAAAGGAGAGTAAGAGTACACCGATCAGAATAGTCTTCAACTCATCAAGTAAGTACCAAGGAGGCTGCATCAACGACTATTGGGACAAAGGACCAGATTTGCTTCAGAGTCTCGTAGGTGTTACTCTAAGATTTAGACAGTATCAGACAGCCATCGCTGGAGACATCAGTAAGATGTACTATCAAGTGAGGATATCAGAGCGCGATCAACACGTACACAGGTTTCTCTGGCGGAACTTTGAAAGGAGACCTCCTGATACATATGTTCTTCAAGTGGTAACCCCAGGAGACAAGCCTGCACCGGCTTTGGCAATAACTGCTTTGATGAAGACAGCTAAGGAAGCAGAATCAGAACATCCAAAAGCAGCACAAACCTTACTTAAAGATACATACATGGACGACATATGTTCATCAGTACCAACTGATGTGAATGAGAAGGAGTTGAGTGAGGATATTGATGCAGTCCTGGCATCTGGCGGATTCAAGGTTAAAAGTTGGACTTCAAACGGAGGCAAGTTCAAGAATAGCGAGTACAAAGAGAATATCATGTGGACAGAGGAACAGAAGATCCTGGGAGTGGTATGGGATCCAAAGGATGATGTGTTGAAATACAAGGTCAAACAACCTGACTTAAAGGGATCAAACCTGACCAAGAGAATTGTTGTCAGTGAGTTGTCAAAGGTGTATGATCCGATCGGATTTGCAGGAGCATATCTCATCAAAGGAAAGGTTATGATGCAGCAACTATGGTCACGTGGAGTTTCCTGGGATGAGGAACTTGGTGAAAGGGAGACAGTCAGTTGGATCAACTTTTTTTCTGAGCTTAAAGAGCTTCAGGGAGTCAGCTTTGACAGATGTCTCATCCCGGAGCAAACTGCAGAGACACGTCAGTTAGTGACATTTTGTGACGCTTCTGAGAAGGCGTTTGGTGCTGTTTGTTATACCAGATGGATAACGGTTGATGGAACTGTTGGTGTAAGATTTGTTGCAGCAAAGGCAAGAGTTGCGCCTTTGAAAGCCTTGACACTGCCAAGACTTGAGTTACAAGCAGCTGTGTTAGCATCTCGACTCGCGACAACTGTAAAGCAGGAAATGACAGTATCCTTTGATCAAGTGTTTTTCTTGTCTGACAGCGTTATTGTCTTGAGCTGGATAAGAGGTCAGTCACGTCAGTGGAAGTCATTTGTCGCCAACAGAGTTGCTGAAATTCAGAGCCAAAGTGATCCTACTGATTGGTTTCATATTCCAGGTGAATACAATGTAGCAGACAAAGTGTCACGGGGTGTGCCAATTGGTGATTTGACAGGGGATTGGAGAGATGGCCCGATATTCCTACAGATGCCCCAAGAGCAATGGCCAAAGTCAAATCCCAAAGCTGATTGCGATGAAGTTGAAAAAGAACGTAAGAGAGAGAAAACAGTATTGATAGTTTCAGAGACTGAACGAGTGATTGATGCAAGAAAGTTCTCAAAGTGGAGAAGACTGATTAGAGTTACATCTTATTTGCAGAGATTCATCAACAACTGCAGAAGAAAGGAGCCAGCCATTACCGGTCCACTTACAGTTGAGGAACTATCTGCATCTGAGAAATATTGGATCCTCCAAGCTAAAACGGAGCTCAAGTCACTTGACACTTACAAAACTCTAAGTCCTTTTGTTGAAGATCAGATTGTTTATGTTGGTGGAAGGACCAACAATCAGAGGCTGTCATATGATACAGCTTACCCAGCACTTTTGCCACAAAGTCATCATATTTCATACCTGATTGCAAAACATGTTCACGAGACAGGTCATTATGGTGTTGCCTCGACAGCAGCCAGGGTGAGGAGGCGATACTGGATCATTGGAGTAACAAAGTTGGTGAAGAAAATCAAGCATAGATGTGCAAGATGCAGAGCCTTTGAACATAAACTTGAGCAACAATGGATGAGTGATTTGCCCATGGAAAGAGTGAAACCCTTTTCACCACCTTTCTTTTACACTGCAGTGGATTATTTTGGACCGATTGATGTTAAAGTTGGCCGAAACAAGACAACAAAACACTATGGCGTCATCTTCACTTGTTTAAACACAAGAGCGGTGCATTTGGAGCTGGCAGTTGACTGTTCTACTCAGGAGTTTCTGCAAGTGTTGAGAAGGTTCTTTGCAGTCAGAGGCTATCCATGTCAAATACAAAGTGACAACGGTACACAGTTTGTTGGTACTCAGAGACAGCTAAGACAGATGATTCAAGGTTGGGGCAAGGACGAGCTGAAGGAATACTGTGCTGAAAAACAGGTACACTGGAAGTTTGTAACACCATTAGCGCCTCATCAGAATGGATGTGATGAAGCTTTAGTGAAGAGCTGCAAACAAGGCCTGAAGAAGGCTGTAGGATCTCAGCTTCTAACACCATTTGAGTTGTACATGTGTTTGCAGGAGGTGGCTAATCTTGTCAACCAAAGACCTATTGGAAGAATTCCCAATGACCCAGATGACGGATCATATGTATGTCCAAATGATCTTCTTTTAGGACGTGCTACAAGTAGAGTTCCACAAGGTCCCTTTCAAGAAACAAGGAATCCACACCACAGGTTTGAGTTTGTTCAGAGAATGGCTGATATTTTCTGGAAGAGATGGATCAGGGATGTCTTTCCAACGCTTGTTTCAAGGAAGAAGTGGAATGTACACAGAAGAAATGTGAGCGTCAATGACGTTGTAGTTATGGCTGATCCTAATGCAGTTCGTGGACAGTGGAAGTTGGGAAGGATTGTGGAAGTGTACCCAGGGGCAGATGGACGAGTCCGAAATGTCAAAGTTAGGACAGTCAAAGGAGAGTTCCAAAGACCAGTCACAAAGATTGCCGTGTTGTATCCATCTGAGGGTTTTGACGAGGAATGATTAATGTGCATTTTGATGCGAATCCTTCGCATGGTTGGGAGAGTGTTGCGCTTACAACATTAATGCACACGTATTTAGTTTGTATGGGTTTCTGAGTTGATGCTGTGTTGATTTTCATGTACTTAAGGAAGTACTTTCTTATGTTAGAGATGTTGAATATTTTGATGTTTGTTATGCATGTAAAACATGTGAAAAAAAAGGGAAAAAGAAAAGTATGTTTAGGTTGCGTTGTATGGGTGCGACTCGAACCAGTGTTGCGTGCATGTTGACATTCACAACGTCATTAATTAACAGTCAATTAGAGTTATGGTTCTTTGTGAGCAAGCGCGATAACCCTACTTGCGTGGTGGGCATAAGGCCGGTTTTCTTTGCTGATGAAGGGGAAAATTTGTAAGTTACAGCAGACGTAAATCATTATTGTTGATGACTCATTACAGTTAGCGTTTATTCATACATGTATGTAGCAGATAAGTACGCCTTATTCGGCGCTGTATGGACAGGACGTTAATTTATCATGCTTGTGTCTTCACTGCTTCAGACTTGAATAAACAAGAACCATTCAAGACCCCTTCGATTTGTTCCTTTACCTCGCCACAGGTTTCATACACACATATATTAATACAATATAAAGCGACCTTTCATTTAATATAAACATACATCTATAATCCGTACATGAACATGAACTTAATAATCAATGCTATATAAAATCGTTATCTTAACCCTGAAGTAAACAAACAATTTATCAAGGGCGATAACTCGATCCCGACATTACTGATAAGATTACAATATATAGATGGTCCATGGTTCTAAAATACAATAAACATTACAAATACAATTACCACTTTGTTGAAACTACTATATTAATTCATTAACTGACCATACATTTGGTATGATACACTATTTACAAAATATATTTCGTGATACGACAAACATGCAAATTATCCATACCCTGTGGATGACACTGGGGTGTTTGTGCTCTCTAGGCAGCCGCCTTGCTTGGTAGCTATGCAGCTATCAGCACACTCCTATTTACAGAATCAACTATGAATAAATATAACATAAAGAATACAATTGAGGAAATGTAACTAACTACACACTATCATACAATGATTGACATTGCATACAAATACTGTATTTACACAATTATAAAAATCAACGCATTCCCTCAAACATTCACACACAGAAAGAAGAAAGATGAAAAGCATTTATAGTGTTTACTTAGCCTTATTTGTAAGATAAGCATGTTAATAATACTGAAATAACATTCCACATAACTTAGTTAACATAAGTTATATCATGATACAAATACATACATAGATATTAGCTAGCAATTTTATAGATTACCAACCTTAATAATCGAATTATTTATCCAAGATGCGTCCAAGTCCAAATTGTTGACTGACTTCTGAATTGGTGTAGTGTCAAGTGCAAGATGGATGAAAAGTGCACAGTTTGAACAAGCCAATGAAAACAAGGCTTGGGTTAGAACAAAGAGAAGAAACAATGACACAAACATGGACCAACCAAACCACCCTCTACATTATAAGTAAATTAATCCAGAAGCCCATAATAGATATTGAACTAAAAACCTATTTTCCTAACAACTTAAAATAATATTACAAACCTAAAGGACCTCAAATAGATAAAACATATGTACAACAAAACTGTATGTTAACACTTGTGTTTGCTCTTTCCAACTCAATATCTAACTTCGATCTTTCCACCTACATATCTAACATACCTCTTTCCAAATCCATATCTAACTTAGCTCTTTTCAACTCAATATCTAACGTAGCGCTTTCGAAATCCATATCTATCTTAGCTCTTTCCAACTCAATATCTAACTTAGCTCTCTCAAACTCAAGATTTATCTTAGCTCCTTCCGTCTTAGCACTTTCATTCTCAATATCTAACTTAGATCTTTCCAACTCCATATCTAACTTCACTCTTTCCAAACACAATATCTAACTTAGCCCTTTCCAAACCCATATCTAACTTCGCTCTCTCCAACTCCGTATCTAACATACCTCTTTCCAAACACATATCTAACTTAGGTCTTTCCAAATCCATAACTAACTTAGCTCTTTCCAACTCAATATCTAACTTTGCTCTCTCAAACTCAAGATTTATCTTAGCTCCTTCCGTGTTGGCGCTTTAATTCTCAATATCTAACTTCGCTCTTTCCAACCCCATATCTAACTTAGATCTTTCTAACTCAATATCTAACTTAGCTCTTTCCAACTGAGCTTGTTGCACCTTCATATTTAACCTAGCTCTTTCAAACTGCATATCTAACCTAGCTCTTCCTGACTCCATATCTAACTTCATTCTTCTGCCATGAGCATCCCAGACGTGTTCGATGGGATTGAGGTCGGGAGACCTTGACGGCCAGTCCATGACGTTGACTCCCGCATTCTGAAGGAAATTCCTTGTCAAAATTGCTGTGTGGGGTCTGGCATTGTCGTGTGGGAAGATCAAACCGGGTCCATGTGCTGCCATAAAAGGCAAAAGTTCTGGTGCAAGTACCTGGTCGCGGTAAGCAGCAGCGTTGAGGTCGCCACGGATGCCAAGAAGCCTGGAACGTGCATTGCCACAGAAAGCACCCCACACCATGACACTTCCGCCTCGAAATCTGTCAACTTCCTGTACACAACACTGGGTGTAACGTTCATGACGGCGCCTCCAAACCCTCGCCCTACCATCAGCAAATCGTAGATTAAATCGGGATTCATCACTGAAGACGACTTGATTCCAATTCCTCTGAGTCCATCGTAAGTGTCGCTGTGCCCACAATTGACGTTGACGTCTGTGTAATTGAGTCAGAATCGGCCCGCAGTATGGCCGTCGTGCTTGAAGGTGAGCAGTTCTCAGACGGTTTCGAGCAGTTTGCGCACTCAGTCTACCCCTAAACAGTTCATTTCTAGTTGATGTAGCCGTCAAAAATCGGTTACGGAGGTGACGTAAGTCAATCTGACGATCCTCTGCATGTGACGTCACACGTGGTCGACCCGGCCGAGGGCGATCAGCGGTGGTACGTGTTCGTGTTTGCTGTAGACGCGTCTGTAAATCATAACAGTCCGTCGACTACAACCAATCGTCCTTGCGACTTCAGCTACGGACGTTCCCGTCTGCAACATGCCGATGGCACGTTCACGTTGCACATTTGAAAGGTGTGGCATGACAAATGGCCGTAAAGACTTTTGTTTTCTTGCGTTTTTTTCTTTTTTTGTTAATGACTGCCTACAAGTATGGCTGAAAACACGTGCGGTATTGTGGCCACGTGACCAGTTGCACGTGAAAAAACACTTTTGCCACTATAGTGCTGTGCTCATGATTTTGATCGATTCACCTGCACAAAAACGGGTGTTATCTGAAGACCATACGTTGCCATTACTGTTTAAATACACAATAAGGGCCCACAATGATAACTGGTCAAAATGTTAAAATTTTAGGAATGTGAAGTTTTTAATTTGGTTCAGTATATCTTAGCTCTTTCCAACTCAATATCTAACTTTGCTCTCTCAAACTCAAGATTTATCTTAGCTCCTTCCGTCTTAGCGCTTTCATTCTCAATATCTAACTTAGCTCTTTCCAACTCCATATCTAACTTAGCTCTTTCCAACTGAGCTTGTTGCACCTTCATATTTAACCTAGCTCTTTCAAACTGCATATCTAACTAGCTCTTCCCGACTCCATATCTAACTAAGCTCTTTCGATATTAGCTCTTTCATACTTAATATCTAACTTAGCTCTTTCTAAATCCACATCTAACTTAGTTCTTTCCAACTCAATATCTAACTTAGCTCTTTCTAAATCCATATCTAACTTAGCTCTTTCCAACTCAATATCTAACTTAGCTCTTTCCAAACTCCACATCTAACTTAGCTCTTCCAAACTCCATATCTAAATTAGCTCTTCCCAACTCCATATCTAACTTCGCTCTTTCCAACTCAATAGCTAATTTATATTAGCTTTTTCCTGCTCTATTTCTATCTTAGCTCTTTACAACGCTATATCTAACTTCGCTCTTTCCAAATTCATATCAAACTGAGCTCTTTCCAAATCCATATCCAACTTCGCTCTTTCCAACTGGGCTCGTTGCACCTTCATATTTAACCTAGGTCTTTCAAACTCAATGTCTAACTTAGCTCTTCCTGATTCCATATCTAACTTAGCTCTTTCCATCTTACCTTTTTCATACTCAATATCTAACTTTAGCTCTTTCCAAATCCATAACTAACTTAGCTCTTTCCAACTCCATATCTAACTTAGCTCTTTCCAACTCCATATCGAACCTAGGTCTTTCCAGCTCTATATCTATCTTAGCTTTTTCCAAATCCATGTCTAACTTAGCTCTTTCAAACTCAATATCTAACTTATCTCTTTCCAAATCCATAACTAACTTAGATCTTTCAAACTCAATATCTAACTTAGCTCTTTCTAAATCCATATCTAACTTAGCTCTTTCTAAATCCATATCTAACTTAGCTCTTTCCAACTCCATATCTAACTTAGCTCTTTCCAACTGAGCTCGGTGCACCTTCAATATTTAACCTAGCTCTTTCAAACTCAATATCTAACTTAGCTTTTTCAATCTTAGCTCTTTCATACTCATTATCTAACTTAGCTCTTTCCAAATCCATATCTAACTCAGCTCTTTCGAACTCAATATCTAACATAGCTCTTTCCAAATCCAAATCGCACCTAGGTCTTTCCAGCTCTATATCCATCGTAGCGCTTTCCAAATCCATATCTAACTTAGCTCTTTCCAAATCCATATCTAACTTAGATCTTTCCAACTGAGCTCGTTGCACCTTCATATTTAACCTAGCTCTTTCAAACTCCATATCTAACTTAGCTCTTCCCGACTCCATATCTAAGTTAGCTCTTCCCAACTCCATATCTAACTTAGCTCTTCCCAACTCCATATCTAACATAGCTCTTTCCAACTCCACATCGAACCTAGCTCTTTTCTGCTCTCTTTCTATCTACAGCCTTTCGGCTTTGAGCCCTAATAACAACAACAACAACAACAACAACAACAACAATAATAATTATTCGAACGATTACAATAGGGCTCTACAGCCTTTCGGCTTTGAGCCCTAAAAAGACCCAAGCCCCAAAATCAAACCCCATGCCTTCCTATTTTCAAAATGGGGCACACAGCTAACGAATCAGTCAGGCAAAGAAAACACCAGCTCATGGTAAACAAAACGCTCAGAACTCAGTGAGGGCATTGATCCAAATTACAAGCAGAAAAAAATGAGTGCCCAAACCAAAGCCACCTGTATCCTCAAACTGGCTTCCAAAATACTGAAATACTAAGTCCCGTCGGGAAATCGCACCCACACCGCCAGAGTGAGGCACCTAATCGCCAGCACACAAAGTCAGCGATCGAACCAACTCAGCCACCAAGGCTTCCACAAAAATGATATATCCCAAATATAACATTTGTTACATTTGACCACTTTCTCAATGGCATTGTGTGATCATATACCACAGGGTACCCATGAAACAAACACGGAAGAGCCAACAAGACTAGCTCAAATAGTAGCCAAAAATGGGGTAATCCTTGGTGACTTTGATGCCCACAGTCCTCTATGGGAAGACAGGAATGATTAGTGCAAATATGACAAAATGGTAGAGAAATGGGTTGAGGACGACACTCTCATAACTCTAAACAACGGCAGTCACACACGTTATGACCAAGTCCAAAACATGTGGAGTTCAATTGATCTCACAATTGCCACTAACAGCCTCGCCTCACATTGCCAATGACAAGTCCATGATGACACTTGGGGAAGCGATCACCTTCCTATACTCACCTACATAGGTAGCCCACCACAACTAGAGGAACAGCCCAGTCATCAGCTCACTTGGGACTATGCAAAGGCTGATTGGCCTAAATTCAGGAAGGAATGTATATCATTCAAATCCTCAGCAATTGCCTCGGATAATCCTGATCTTTTTGGCCAAAATCTCACCTCAGCAATTATTGCCGCAGCTTAAAAATCAATTCTAAAAAGACCACAAAACTGGCAAAACTCCGGTACCATGGTGGAACAGGGAAATAGCAAAAGCTAGGAGAGTGAGAAAGAAAGCACCAAATAGGTAAAAAAAAAGGATAAATCAGCCATTCGCCCAAGTCCGACCAGCCAGGACAAAAGTAAGACAGCTCATAGACGATTCTAAAAAAAGAGTCAATGCAGACCTTTGGCAAATATCTAAAGGAAAAAACAAATGCTAAAACAATCTGGCGCAATCATGTTAGCCACGCCCATACAGTCAAAGAAAAGGCCAACATTCTGGTCGAGCACTTCTCATCTGTCAGCAGCAACAAAAATTGGAGCAAAGAATTGAAACTGGAAAAAATGCTTATGCTTAAAATATCATAACAGCCGCAACGCAAGCATCTGGTATACAATATACCATTTACTGTGACAGAGTTTGATGATGCAATACAACAGAGAAAAGGCACAGCTTCTGGTCTTGACACAACAAGTTACGAGATATTGAAAAACCTATCTGATCAGACCAAACGCTTACTCACTGAGTTGAAAAACACGATATGGTCCAAAGGAGAAGTCCCAAAAGCATGGAAACCTGCTGCAGTTATCCTGCTTCTAAAGCAAGGGAAAGACGAAGCCCTACCAAACTCTTATCGACCGTTCTCACTCACCTCAAACATGTGCAAAGCTATGGAAGCCATTGTTACAAAAAGGTCATGCATCACCTTGAAACTGGCAACCACATTAAACCTGAGCTAAGCAGCTTCATGGAGGGACAGTCAAGTCTATAATATTCAAAGACTGGAAAATGAAATAAAAAAGGCTCAATTAAACAGACCTAGCTGCAGTATTTCTGGACTTCACCAAAGCCTTCGACATGGTATGGTATTATCATGTTCTGACTAAAAGGGGTAGCTTAGCCAGGTAGAACAAGAGACGACTAGTACAATATACACAGATTTATTTACATGAACATCATATATATAAGTAGCTAACAAATATATATAACAATGCTGAGCATACATAGACTTCCCAGGGACCGAGCATGTTCCTAGGAAGGCGAGAGCAAGTCTGAAGACACTTCTTCCAGACCGATATTTATACCAACTTATATGTGGTATACCATGGGTAAGGTTAGGTTCTGTTGACCAACCATATGAGGGATTAACATTTATGTGAATGTTATTATAAGGTTTGGAACTATTTGGAACCTTAAGATGTGTATCCTTTGACGCTAACTAGCTGGCAGGTGACATCTATTGTTTTAGATGTTTAGCACTAGGTAATTAGGGTGCTGTCTAGACTTATTGAATACAGAGATAATTAAGTGGGAAGTCTATGTATGCTCACCATTGTTGTATATATTTGTTAGCTACTTATATATATGATGTTCATGTAAATAAATATGTGTATATTGTACTAGTCGTCTCTTGTTCTACCTGGCTAAGCTACCTCTTTTAGTCAGAACATGATAGTATCATGGTATCACAAAACTAGCACAAAATGGAGTGGAAGGGAACATGGCAAACTTCATAGACAGCTTCCTGCAAGACAGGTCACTTTCAGTTAAAATAGGGAAAAATCAATCTGATCCTATGTCACCCGACAATGGCACGCCACAAGGCAGCATTATAAGCCCAACCCTGTTTAACATGTCAACTCTCCTACCCAAACTTCTAAATTCGCTGATGATGGAGCAATATGGATAAAGCACAGAGATATTTCACAAATCCGAAAAAAACCTTCAGTCATCCCTTGACAGAGTTGATCAATGATGCAATAAATGGGGGTTTATCCTTTCAAGTGCAAAAACTGTTGGATTTCTATTCAAACGCAGGGGGAAGGATGCTATGATACCCCATGTCTCCATAAAAGGCAAACCAATCAAATTCGAAAACTCGACTTGGCACAAACATATAGAATATGTGGAAAACAGATAGCAAAAAGAACTGAATGTATTACAGGCAATTCCAGGCACATCTTGTGGCACATCGATGGACTCTCAGTTGGACCTCTACAAATCACTTATCAGATAAAAAATAGACTATGGTTGTGAAGTCTTTCACTCAGCATCAAATACTGTCTTTGAGCCGCCTCAACATAATACAATACAAAACGTTAATGCTGGCCACAGGCACTTCACTAGAAGCACTACAAGTAGAAACGGGAGAACTCCCATTGAAACTAAGAGGAGAGCAGGCAATATTATCGTTCTCTGTACGACCGTCGAACCCTTTGGTTAAAAAGATATGGCAAGATAAAAACATCCGAGATGAAGCCCTAGCTAGGAAAAATCCCTCACTGAAGCTATCTGGGATATAAGTACAAGAACTCATCCGAAGTCACAATTGTGATGACATTTAGCCACCAGAAAGTCACTACAAAGGGTTTCACCATCTCTGGACTTTAAAAACTCCCAAAGTTGACACTGCTTTAACACCAGAAGTCACTAAAAAAGAAAAACCAATCCTACGATCAGTAGCTATCACTAAAATTCAAACTACCTGGAACAGCTGGGCGCATATATACACTGATGGATCCAAGAATCCCCTCAACAACAGTGCTGGTTACGGGATCCATATCCGCAGCTCCAAGCCCCAAGCACATTCGGTTCGCCTGCCTGATGGTCAGTCAGTATTCACTGCATAATTAGAGGCAATTCATCAGGCACACAAACTCATACCGGAACTTCTGGAAGCATTGGCAGTCGTCCTATCAGACTCGCTCAGTGCACTTCAAGCCACCAGTGGCAGAAACTCAAACTCCAGGCCAAACACAGTCAACATACGAATATACAAAACTATAGGAACAAGGGCAACAGGTGGAGCTGTGTTTGATCCCCTCTCACATAGGTATTCATGGAAATGAAAAAGCAGACATACTGGCGAAGCAAGCTCTAGACAAAGCGGAGATACACCCTATTGCCTTTAGTAAACTAAAGATAAAGAGCAAAATCAAAGCCTCTATAGCCCAAAGATGGCAAGCCCAGTGGGACACAAGTAAGATTGGCAGATGGCTACACACCATTCAACCCAAGATCCAACAAAAGCCAAACTCATACTCAAATGAAAGGAAAGTTGAAATTGCCATCTCACGCCACAGACTCGCTTACAAAAAGCACTTTGACAAAATTTGTTCATCTTGCAATCAACCTGAATCCATTGCTCACTTGTTACTGGAATGTCAAGACCACGCCCTAGCCCAGTATCAGTTAAAACAAGAATTGCAGTTAGATCAGCTATCTGCCATATATCTCCTAAAGCCAAGAGATGCAATAACTCTATAACCAGACTGAGCACAACCATCAACCAGAACACGTCGGCAAAATCAAGTTCCTGAGCACACTTCGGAAGCGGCTCCAGATGAAACTACCCAAAATGCACACCCTATATACAACGACCAGGTATCACAAGAAGAAGATGCCGAGATAACTGTTCTGCCTTCCTTCTACAGCATCAGCAGTGGTCCCCTAAAGACATCACTGCACCACTACACCTGCTCTTCCTCAGACCCTCTCAGAAGTTGACCTCCAAGACTCCTGGACTGAGACCCTTGATTGCCGGCCCTTCCTTCTTTTAAGTGATGGCGTGCACAACAAGATCCTGACCTTCTCTACCATTGAGCATCTACAAGCCCCGCAGTCCGCTGATACAGTGTACATGGATGGCACCTTCACTGGCTGTCTAACAAATAGGAGGTTACCACCACATTTATTCCATTAGATCTGTGGTCCAACGGTTAGAGTGCCGGCCCACAAATCAGGAGATTACGGGTTCGATGTCCGTCTTCAATTTCACTTCTTGTCTTTGAATTTAGAACACTGGACGTTTGAAGCACCAAGCCCAAACTCCATCTGCTTCTCTACTGGTCAGGTCTTACCAGGGTTAAAGTAAAACATCAAACTTGGTCTTACTAAGAAAAAGTTAAACCGCTATTCTTTTAAACACGGGAACACATGTCAAAATAGGGAACTGCATCGGACATTCTTTTTGTAGCCTTTTGTATGAGATATCACTCATGTAATGGCCACAGCAAAAGATTTTGCGACCGAATTCGGTTTTGTTGAGAGTTGTAAGGTCTTCAGGGGAATAGGTAAAAAAGTAAGATCGAGAGCAGATAGATTTACACATCGACATCTTCTTCGATTGATATACGCATGAATAAAATTTGTTGTATTTATTTGATACCGATAGGCCTTTTTTACTATTGTCTCGTCCAACCCTAATTGCTATCCTAGCATGTGCAGCAATGACATTCCACTGCATCGGTAACACTGTGTTACAATGCTAAACATGATGTGTTTTCATATTCTATTCACAGCATGGAATATTATCATATGAAAAAACTTAACTTTTAACCAGTCAAAAATCAACATTAGATGCGAATACAGTGATATAGTTTGAAGTAAACCCTCTGTCTTACTTATGATATAACGTAAAACTTTAGATCGTACCTCCTCAAAGAAGGTCCTCTTGAAAGAAATAAAACCTCAGAGCAGGTCTTACTTAAAATTCAAACCTCCGCATATACATTCAAACTAACTTCCGGCTTTCAAGTTTAGTCCAAGTAAAAGGAAAACGTTTCGGTATAGAACTCTAGATGACATCACTAACTGTTAATAATAAGTGAGGTTCAGAACTTGGTTACCTTCATTCAGCCTTTAGGTTGACTTAATACCTTATGAGCACATGATTAGCAGGTGGCTCATATGAAGGTGAGCTAGTTGGTTATTCTTGCCGTCGTTTACTTTATACACGTGAATCACGTGAACTGATACCATATGGAATATTTCGGCAATCACAAATTGCTCACAAAAATAAGTATTTATTGCCTGAAGCCGGATAGCCGTTACCTGCCACGTGACGGCGACCTGTAAACAAACCAGACAATCAAGTGATCGATGAACCAGAAAATTCAGTTGCACGATAGTACATTTACTGATTTTGTTGCAAGTAAAGAAAACAAACCATGTCGGACATTTTTCTTGACGTTGTCCTTTCATTGAATCTCTGTACCCGAACCACGATGTCATCGTATCACCCTCAACTTCAGTGAGTTATTTTGTTTTCATGGTGTCATAGGAATATAAATTATTAATGAATATATATATAGCCTCTAGCATCTATGTTCTATACAAAAGAACACTGATTATAAAGATTTACTTCATACTTTTCTGAACATAAGGAATTAATATTGACATAAAATAATTGATTTGGGTTTTATGCCCTCGGATAATTCCACCATGGAATGAAGATTGAAACAGACATGCGCACTGTTTTATCGCGCTATTTCTTTTTCAAATGAAGGAAGCCGTGCGACGTACTCAACAAAAAAATTGTTATATTGGACTCTCTCAAAATTCGCAATGATACCAATAGTCAACCAATATCCAACCAATACACACCAAAGTTCAACACTGTTTCAATCTGATCAACATCTTATCAACTTTCAAATCCAACCAAAAAATCAAAGTCATTCCAACGTTGAAGCGTGATTCAACATAAGCTCAACATTGTTGTGCCTGCTGGGTATGCATTGCTTACTCGTTTGGGATGTCGTTTAGAATAAAAGCGCCAGTTTTTAAACAGACATTCTTGTTTCCGTATGTGCACTGAGTAAATCGTATCTGCTTCAAGATGTTCCCACAGATCAATTACACGTTCTAAAATACGACGAACCTTAATCATTTCTCTTAATTGGTATTTGGACCACATATTATTGGCTTGGAACATTTGCAGCTTAATGAAAGAATCATAAAGTTTTGTAATGGATAACATAAAGCGAGGAATTATGTCCAATTAGTTTCAAATGCCAAAGCCAAATGGATAATCATAGTAACATTTGTCACATGAAAATCGTTGATCATGTTGTCCGTTATCATAAAAAAATATTTATATATGGCAACGATGTCATAAGATAATAAAGAGAACATCCTTTGTTGTTAGTTATACTTGCTTACTTTTGAAACATAATTTTGAAATAACAGCAGTCAATAAACTTCAGTCCGATTGGCAGGATAAAACACAACATATGGCATAGAAAAAGAATGCCAAAAATGAGACGAAATTGAATTGAGTCACCAAAATACTTTAAGAAGAACACATGCATTTATCTGAAATTTATTGAAATAACCATAAGAAGCGCAACTCTCCCTCTAAGCGCAACGTCAATTTAGACGTCAAACACTGACTGCACATTAAATAATTATAAACATCATCACCCTAATCATCCATGTTTTAACATCATGTCATTCATATAGTTTAAAGTAAAACGGATATTGCAGCTATGTTACAAACCTGTCAATACTTTAGCACCAGTAAGTAATTAACAAAACGTTTCTGAACAGATTGGTCGGAATGATTTACAGTTATTCACGTAAGACTACAGATGTTTGGACCGCACCGAAAGGAGTAATCCTACATCCATATGTTCGCATTTGCTACAATATTGAAAGTTTACTGTAATATGGACTATGTTTGTCTGAAGAGTTTGATCTACTCAAATTAAGCTTTTAATAAAAAATAGGATTTCGAAAAGCTTCACTTCAGGCTGTTTCTCGTTACCCGATACACATTACTCACATAAGTTAGACGACGGGCGTTTTTAATTCTGAAGACAATGAAATTGAGCACTAAATTAACAGATATGTTGTAGTTATTTGCATAACTTCCTAATGCACAGTTGCATTATCATCTAGACATGGAAGAGGATTTTCTTTACGTACTACATTCATCAACATACCAATGCATTAAAAAGTCCACCCTGTCTTGTGATATCTAGTCATATCGCTTTGATAGTTTGTCGTTTAACGCCGCACTCAGCAATATTCCAGCTATATGACGGCGGTCCGTAAATTATCGAATCTGGACCAGACAATCCAGTGGTTGATATCATGAGCATCGATCCACGCAATTGGGATACGATGACATGCATCAACCAAGTCAACGAGTCTGACCACCCGATTCCGTTAGTCGCCTCTTACGACAAGCATAGTAGCCTTTTACGTCAAGCGCCCAAAGATTTGAGACACCGGCTTTTGTAAATTTCAAGAATGAAAAATTGCGATTTACAATAACCCTATGTCTCCGATGACTAATATAGTCTTCTAACTAGAGTAGTAGTTTACGGGAATACCGTATGATTAGTTAATGAAGTAATCCTTTGTACTAAACTCTGTCAAATGATTTAGATCCATCACACTTGATTGTTTGTTTGTTGTTTAACACCGCACTCAGCAATATTACAGGTATATGACGGTGGTCTGTAAATAATCGAGTCTGGACCAGACAATCCCGTGATTGACATCATGAGCATCGATCCACGCAATTGGGCTACGATTACATGCATCAACCAAGTCAGCGAGTCTGACAACCCGATTCCGTTAGTCGCCTATTACGACAAGCATAGTCGCCTTTTACGGCAAGCACTATTCTAACACAGACCTTCACGGGTCCCAATCATTTCAGAAAGTCCTTGTCTGCCTCTCAAGAAGAAAGAATTTCTGAGCTGTTTTGTCACATGTTTACTTAACTATTTTCATGCCCTTCTTTTCTATTTGTGATCCTATTGGTTGATCATATCCCAATAGATATACACATTGGCTAATGGAAAGGTATTTTGGTTGTATTGATGACACGTCGCCGCTTGACTGATACCCATGGTGTCTTTGCGAGGGTAGAGATTATGTGTGTGTACAGAAATATATTTAGACATTGTGTTTCTTGGTTTCCGCAATAGATTTGCATATCTAAACTAATGAACGAAGTCTTCTGACCTTTATCGTATGTATCATTATTAATAATAATCAAATATGTACTTATTCTTTCAATATCACAATACCTTGCGATAAATATATGCATATGTCATTTTAACAATTCCTCTAAGAAAAAGTAACTGGTCATTACAAATATATTGATATTTTTTCTTTGATTATTAAAATCAATGAATATTTTCCAGCAAATACATTGGTTAAACCTTTGGCTTGTGTGCCATTCCAGTTGTTTTCCGTCAATATATGGTTAATAAATATGAACATTTTCATTGACAATTATACTAAATTATTTTTCATTTTTTGCATGTAAATGTAACCTCATATTATGATCTGTATATTCTCTTCATAGTAAATATTCTCTATGGTTTGAAGACATGCCAAAGAGGGAACAGATAGCGGAAACGCATCTTCCTTCGCGGAAATAAGTATTGCGTTGCACGGGCTGCCCGAGCACGTGCGGAGCGAGGAGATTGGAATTGCTTGAGTTATCGTCACTTTTGGCTTCAGATGTAGTCGCGATAGGACGTACATTTGTAACTTAAGTTTGATAGTTCGGTTCGATGTGACGCAAGTTAGTCACTTTAGTTTGAGATGTCGTTGCCATAGGACGAACATCTGTCACTTTGATTAAAAGTTAAAATTCCACTGCGCACCAATGGTAGCAGAGCGTGGTTTTCTGTTACATTTCCATTTGAACTAAAAGCTTTATTAGAATTGTATTTAGATATCAGATAGACAGCTTAGACCAACTATGTCTGTAACTGGAATAGATAGCCAGTTCAGAGCAGCTATGTCGGAAACTGGATCTCTCTCGGAGACGGCGGAAAGAGTTCGTCTGTTCAAACAACAAAAGGCAGCAGCCAAATCTAGTTGTACCAAAACTAGGAATAAGCTTACTACTTTGATAGAAAGTCAGGATCAACCATCACGGAAAGAGGTAAGGGATGGTGTCGATCAAATGAATGATCATTTTGTGAAAGCAATGGATGTTATGATAGAGCTTTCAAGGGTTTATGTTAAACTGGAAGAACATGGTAATGTTAAAAAGTTGGATCAAGAAATAGATAGTTTGGAGGAAGAAAATAACTTAGCTCTTGAATCTGTAAAGGAATATCTGCAAACCAGATCAGGGTCTAACAGATCAGGAAATAGCTCTGTGTCCAATAGAAGGTTAGGCAGGCTATATAGCATACCAAAAAGATCCCAGATTAAACAACAAAGTGTTGTATCTCCGCAGCAATCTGAAGTAGCCGACCGTGAACATTTGGTCTATGAAGGACACAATCATGGTCAGAAGGATGAGCTAGCATTGCATGTTGGTAGGACAAAATGCCCAGGTAAGTCTGATAATAAGGCCATAGGGAACGACATGTGGAAACAGTTGAAACGTGTGTCGATACCTGTTTTCTCAGGTGATATAAAAACATATCAAAGTTGGAAGGCGGCTTTTTTTACTTGCATTGATCAGTCCCCAGCCACACCTGAGTACAAGTTGTTGCAATTACGCCAATATCTCTCGGGCGAAGCGTTGAAATCTATTCAGTCTTTAGGCCACAGCTCAGTAGCTTATGATGATGCACTAGAACGTCTTGAAAGAAAGTTTGGTGGGAAGAGGCGGCAGATTGCAATCCAAAATGAGGAAATTAGTAATTTCAAACCAATTCGTGAAGGCCATGTTCAGGATCTAGAGAAATTCGCGGATATTTTGGATGTTGCAGTCGCAAACATCAGAGAATCTGACAGGGTAGAGGAGTTGGGTAATGGCCTGCTTTATGCCACTTTGTTGAAAAAGATGACTGAACTTATGGTCGCTCAATATCAAAGGTGGGTGTATGAAAGGGACAGACAGGAGTCAGTAGAGACTCTCAGAGAATGGATAATGTTAGAATCAGAATTTCAGATTGTTGCAAAGGAATCAGTACATGGATTGACTACACCAGGTAAGAGATCACAGGCAAAACAGAAAATGTCTAGCACATTTGTCAGTGATGTTAGTATCTGTGGTGTATGTGCTGAAGAGCATGACATTTGGAACTGCAAACTTTCAAAGGTATGCTTGTTTCTGATAGATGGAACGAGGCCAAAAGATTGAAGCTTTGTTTTCGTTGTCTTAGGGGCAATCATCTGGGTAACAGCTGTTGTCAAAATAGGCTGTGTGGTATATCAGGTTGTTCAAGGAACCACAACAGACTATTGCATAATGAAAACTCTGGAAAGAATGAGTTCATTGACAAGACTTCGCGTACCTACCAAAACAGAGGTAAAACTAAACCACAAGTTGATGAGTCAGTGGTAAATTTGGGTCACGATGCAGAAAAATCAAAATTTCAAAAACGTGATCAAACTGAAACGTCTCATGCAACAATGCCACCGACGTCAAACACTTTGATGGCTCTTCGCACTGTTCCAGTGGTATTGAAAAATGGGACTAGGACCATTACAGTAAACGCTTTGTTGGATGATGCGAGCACAAAGTCTTACATTAATGCCGACATTGCAGCTGAGTTAGGTTTACAGGGTGAGCCAGAGAAGATCTTTGTAAATGTTTTAAATGGTCACACAGAATCATTTGAGACAAAACCAGTAGAATTTAAGCTTGAAAGTGTCAGTGGTGATCTTAGTATTCAGATGTCTGCAATGACAACTAATGCTGTGACTGGCAATTTGCAAGCGATTGACTGGCAAAAGCACAGAAACAAATGGACACATTTACAAAGTATACCATTCCCAAAAGTATCAAAGCCTTGCAGGGTTGAATTGCTTATCGGTGTCGATCATTTGGATTTGTACCAGTCGTTTAGAGAGGTGACTGGGCATCCTGGTGATCCAGTTGCAAGACTTACCCCACTTGGATGGACATGCATAGGTAGCTTGTCTGATCAAGGTAAGTTTGAACAAAGTAACTTTGTTAGTTCATTCTTCACTGACAGCAACGATGTTGAGCTGACTGAGTTGTTCCACAAGTTTTGGAAAATAGATCAAGGAAACCCAATATCACAAATGAAGCCTGATGATGAAAAGGTTTTTAAGTATGCCCATGAAACACTCACTCATAAGGATGGTCGATATGAAATAGGTATTCCTTGGAGTGAAAATGCTCATTCACTGACTGACAACTATCTCATGGCTGTTAAACGTCTTAACAGTACGGAAAAGAAGTTGACTAAACATCCAGAAATAGCCAAGGCTTATGATGATATTATCTCTGAGTACTTGTTGAAAGGATACATTCGCAAAGTTCCCCAAGATGAATCATTTAGTGAAACAAGATGGTATCTTCCTCACTTTCCCATTTTGCGTCCGGCTAGGAGTACCACAAAGGTTCATATTGTGTTCGATGCATCAGCTAAACATGATGACCTATCTTTAAATGATGCAATACATGCAGGACCAAAGTTGCAAAGTGAGTTGTTTGATGTCTTACTCCGCTTCAGAAGACATCCAGTGGCACTTATCTGTGATGTAGCTGAAATGTTTCTTCAGATCAGTATATCACCAAGTGATAGACCTTATGATAGGTTCTTGTGGAGGTCAATGGATATGACTAGAAGTCCTGACGTGTATGAATTCAGTAGGGTTGTATTTGGAGTTACATCCTCTCCATTCTTGGCCCAGTTCGTGGCACAGGAAAATGCACGAGTTCATATCAAAGAATTTCCACTGGCTGCAGAAACTGTCATCAAATCAACATATATGGATGATAGTATGAATTCTGTTGAAGATGAGAAAAAGGGTCTAGAACTCTATGAACAGTTGAAAAACCTATGGTCTAAGGCGGGTATGCATGCCAGAAAGTGGATGTCTAATCACCTTGAGGTATTAGATGGCATACCTGAGGGAGATAGAGTAAATGAGGTTGATCTCAACAGAGGGCATTTGCCATCAGTGAAAACTCTTGGTTGGTTATGGATAGCCGCAAATGATTAGTTTACGTTTAGGGTAAACTTCCCTATAACACATGACAAAATCTCCAAAAGAGGCTTCCTCAGATATGTTGCCAAGGTTTTTGATCCGTTGGGTTTCATTGCACCATTCATTGTCACTGCTAAAGTAATCCTACAAGAGATGTGGATGGCGGGACTCGACTGGGATGAGGAGGTAGATGAGGCGTTGAGAAATAGAATAGAACAATGGCTAGGAGATCTAAATGGTTTAGAGACAGTACAGGTTCCCCGGTGTCTTTGCAGTGATAAAGACATCAGTTCTCTGACTTTTCATACCTATGTTGATGCCTCACAAATTGCATATGGAGCGGTTGTGTATGCAGTAACTGCTTATCCAAATGGTGACAAATTGAGCAGAATAGTAGCCTCAAAAAGTTGCGCCACTGAAAGCTGTCAGTATACCCAGATTAGAGTTAATGGCAGCGATTCTAGGGCTACGATTGGCACTGAATATCACGGAAGCACTTGATGTTGACTTGAAACAGGTGATATTCTGGTCAGACAACATGAACGTGTTATGCTGGATTAGAAATAACAGCAGAATTTTCAAACCTTTCGTGGCCAACAGGGTAGGTGAAATCCAGGATGTCACAAGTCCTTCACAGTGGAGACATACTCCAACAGAAGCAAATCCTGCTGACTTGATTAGTCGAGGAGCAACAGTTCAACAGTTGGTAGCTAGTTCATTGTGGTGGTCAGGTCCCTCTTATTTAATAAGAGATGAAACTGAATGGCCAGAAACTAAGCTGAAATCTATCAAGGTAGATGAGCAAAGTGAGGTGAACAGAAACAGAATTCTATCTGCAAGTTTTGTTTCGCTGCCCTGTGAGTCATGGAGACTAGAACCCTCCAGATTCTCCTCGTGGAGAAGACTCACACGAGTGAATGCATGGGTTTACAGGTTCCTTCACAATTGTATAGCATCAAAAGATGATAAAGCTGAAGGAGAATTATCACCAGATGAGATAAATGATGCTGAAAACAGAATCATCATGGATGTGCAGAGGGAATCTTATCCAAAAGAATATTCATCATTAGTGTCCAGAAAGCCATTACCATCAGGGTCGAAAATCCTGAACCTTCATCCTCAGCTGGATGACAATGGGATCATGAGGTTGAAGGGACGTTTGGAGTATGCTGAATACTTACCTTTAGATACAAAATTCCCAATCATTCTGCCCAAAAACAGCTGGGTGACAACGCTTATTGTCAAGCATTATCATGACGAAGGTAAGCATGTTGCTGGAACGAACCAAACATTAGCTTCACTTTCAACAAGGTACTGGATTATCTCTGCTAGAGAAGCAATTCGGTCATGGGAAAGGAAATGTTCACGGTGCCTATTGAATAAAGCAAGGCCAGTTCAACCAGTTATGGCTCCTTTGCCGAAAATGCGAATGGGAGTTTCACTTCGAGCCTTTACACAAACTGGGGTAGATTATGCTGGGCCATTCATGACCGTTCAGGGTCGAGGTAAACATCGACAGAAGCGTTACCTCTGTCTGTTTACATGCTTGTCGACCAGAGCCGTTCATTTGGAAATGGCCTATGGATTGGATACGGACTCTTTTCTAAATGCCTTTTATCGGATGATTAACAGAAGAGGTCTCCCCGAGTTGGTAGTATCTGATAATGGTACCAACTTCGTTGGTTCGGTCAAGGAGTTGAAGGAGCTGTTCCTACTCCTTGATGAGGATGACACGTTCACTTGCAAACAAAGGGATCAAATGGCGTTTCAATTCCCCTCATGCATCACATTTTGGAGGGGTGTTTGAATCCATGATAAAAGCTGCTAAGCGTGCCATTTTTTCAATCCTTAGTGCCGGTGATGTCACAGATGAAGAGTTGATGACAGCTTTCACTGGAGCAGAGGCTCTTATCAACTCTCGTCCGTTGACGTACCAATCTGCTCATCCACAAGACAGTACACCTCTCACGCCAAATCACTTCTTACATGGCCAGATTGGTGGCGTGTTCGCACCTGACACAGTTGACACAACAGAATTCAATCCACGTAAACGGTGGAGAAGAATTCAAGAATTGGTTCGTCACTTTTGGCACCGGTGGTTGAGAGAATGGCTACCAAGCCTCAACACCAGAAGAAAATGGCACACTCCTCAGAGGGATTTACAGGTTGGGGATGTTGTCTTAGTAATATCTCCCGACACGCCTCGTGGAAACTGGCAACTTGGCAGAATATTGAAGGTCTATCCAGGAAAAGATGGCCATGTTCGTGTCGTTGATATTAAGACAAGACAGTCAGTAGTGAAAAGACCAGCAAACAAAGTATGTCCACTGGAATGGGATTCTTCGAGTGAAACAAATGGTCTTGATTAGCTTTCAGGATAATAGTTTTCAAACAATGATTGACAGATGTCAATCATGGAAGGGGGTATGGTTTGAAGACATGCCAAAGAGGGAACAGATAGCGGAAACGCATCTTCCTTCGCGGAAATAAGTATTGCGTTGCACGGGCTGCCCGAGCACGTGCGGAGCGAGGAGATTGGAATTGCTTGAGATATCGTCACTTTTGGCTTCAGATGTAGTCGCGATAGGACGTACATTTGTAACTTAAGTTTGATAGTTCGGTTCGATGTGACGCAAGTTAGTCACTTTAGTTTGAGATGTCGTTGCCATAGGACGAACATCTGTCACTTTGATTAAAAGTTAAAATTCCACTGCGCACCACTCTATTTCAAACACACTCCATAGGGAAAATACTTATGATAGTAATTCGGTAATGATATATAGATACTAAATCAATGGAAATACATCGTCCAAACACAACAATGCTCTATGCAGAAAGTGATACATGTCCACGGCAGGGTTTTTTGTGTGTGCAGAAAATGAGAAAAAGTAAAATACACGTGCCGCGTAGGCAGCCGAAACTAGACGCGCAATAAGGGTATACAAATGCATTTATTCTTATTCTTATTCGTAGTAGTAGTAGTAGTAGTAGTAGTAGTAGTAGTAGTAGTAGTAGTAGTAGTAGTATATAAATGATACGGGCGGCATGTCAGACACTTACGCTGACAAAAAAACACCACAGAAATGCCACGGCTGACACCCGACCGATGCGAGCGGGTCTCAATGAATTAGACCTTGCAGATGAAGTTATTGACAGCGCAACATCGTCGTCAGAGATTGAGATTGGCCCGGACTGTACGTCGTTTGCAGCAACGTGACTGGCAGAAGGTCGTCTTCACTGACGAAAGCCGGTTCTGTCTGTTCAGACCTGATGGAAGAAAGCGTGTTTACCGCCCAAAGGGAGTACGAACGGCTGAATTTTGCGTGCAATAGGTCATGCCGTATGGTAGAAGGGGTGTTATGGTGTTGTGAGGAATTTGTGAACAGGAGAGATCACCACTGGTCATCGTTAATGGAAATTGGACAGAATGGCGTTACTTCGATGACATTCTTCGTCCGATTGTCCTACCATTTCTACAATAGCTGCCACCTGGTGTCCTGTATCACCGGGGCGGTCGGTTCGATCCCCGACATGGGTACAATGTGTGAAGCCCATTTCTGGTGTCGCCCGCCGTGATATGGCTGGAATATTGCTAAAAGCGGCGTAAAACCATACTCACTCATTCACTCACTCCTGTATCACCATGACAACACCAGATCCCATACAGCCTGAATCGTACAGAACTTCCTTGCAGCCAAAAAAGTCAACGTGTTGCCGTGGCCTGCTCGCACTCCAGACATAACCCAGAACACGCTTGGGATGTCATGGATCGCCGTGTTCGACAACGACTACATCCTTCAACCTACCGATCCAGGCCCTCCAAGAAGAATGGCGAAGTATCCCACCTGACGTCATCAGACGATTGACTTTTCCTGTGCGCCGGAGGGTTTTTCCGTGTCTTGTAGCAGGGAATGGTCATACTCGCTTTAAATGTGACGTGTCATTGAACTTGAGCGAATTTGATGTGTGTACTCCTTGAAAGCTTATGTTTGCTACCCCACCTCAATTCGGGCAACTGTCATGCCAATATCGGATGCTGTATGACTGTCACTTTATGGTTGATATCGTTGAGACTTTGATCTTTTCTATATATTTTCCTTCATGCATCTATCATTTATGGTTTTTAAACTGGAGGTTTTTTTAAACTACGATCCTATCGTTTAATATTTCTACCAAATTCATTAAATAATGATCTAAACAATGACATTTACACAAAATGATGCACTTACACATGATTGATAATATAATTATTTTTTTCACATATGAATCTTAAAAATAAAAATCACTGCACTTTTGTTTCAATTATGAAACAAGATTATAACACGTCCCATTTTAATTCTGGAAACCCAAAAGTCCAGAAACTCTACGCTCTTTGCCCAGTCTCGGTTAAAGATATTTACAAAATTAAACATGCCGTTTTCATGGGAACATACCAAGGAAGAAAAAATGAAAAAAAATTGTTTAAAAACTCAATATTTAGACTATGTCGCCCATGGGCCTGCCCATGGGCGAAGTGTGGCCCATGGGCGAGAATATGTTCCTTTACTAAAAACTCATGTTTTTGTTTCGCAAATACATTTAATGTATTCATTCAAGTATCATGACACAAAATTTACCTCATTTTAACTTAATTCAACGATTTTATAGCGATATTGAAATATTTCGCCCATGGGCGAGAAAAAGGTTTGGCCCATGGGCAAGAATATGTTCCTGTACTTAAAACTTATGATATTGTTTCGCAAATACATTAGATGTATTTACTGAAGTATCATGACACAAAATTTAACTCATTTTAACTTATTTCAACTATTTTATAGCGATATTGAAATATTTCGCCCATGGGCGAGAAAAAGGTTTGGCCCATGGGTAGGCCCATGGGCAGGCCCATGGGCGAGAATATGTTCCTTTACTTAAAACTCATGTTTTTGTTTCGCGAATACATTAAATGTATTTATTTAAGTATCATGACACAAAATTTAACTCATTTTAACTTAATTCAACGATTTTATAGCGATATTGAAATAATTCGCCCATGGGCGAGAAAAGGGTTTTTCTTTTACTTAAAACTTATGTTTTTGTTTCGCAAATACATGCAGGTGTTCTTACTATTTTCATGGCACATAATGTAACTCAATTTTACTCAATTCAACTATTTTACAGATTTATTGAAATATTTCGCCCATGGGCGAGAAAAGGTTTTGCCTTCGAAATCCTTGATTATTATATCATGCCAGAGTTCTGAAATTCAGTGACAATGCTGTTGAACAGTAGAATCTGATTGACGTATTGTGCAGAACCTGTTTGACACTATGGGTTCCAGGACCACTAACACTCTGAGCTGAAAAAGTTTGGTCCTAACCGCACCCAACATCTTTAATGAACCCGGCCTTATCTCTCAAAACGTTTTGGCAGTTTATCATACGAATTCATGTGCGTGTACAACATTAAATTTTAGTTAGTTTCTATTTCATTTCCCATTTTATGACCCGTTGATACATCACACTGTGCAATTACGTGACAGGTACGCGTGCGCGTATTTTAATGGAAAGAAACTATTCGTCTTTTATTGCATAACGTTTGGCTGAATATCTTACATTCTAACGAAATCTCGAAATAATTATTTAATTACAAGCAGTGTCGAACTGACCAGTAGGAATTATGTTTCAATGCGATTGAGGAAAACGTGAGTGAATATTGTGACACTAAAGCAACTTTTAACTGCATTGTCACTTTTGGTATGAAAATGGTAATAGTTAAGAAAAACGTAACAGCCTTCTTATGATAATTCTCATATTCTCATTAGTACGTTGTGTCTAATTACAGTGTCGGCCTTATTTACAGGTGATTCTACAATACTTGTTGTCGGTCAATTACAATCTGCCACACCACGCGTGAATAAACAGTTATGCAGGTGTTGCTGTGGGCAAATACCTAGCCTGTACATGTATATTTTTGTGGATACATGTATTACATATTTTCGTTGATATGTGGATATATTAAGCACCAAGACACGAAAAGTTTATGAAAGATGAATTTGTGCCTTGATATATATATTCAACGCGAACGAAGCTTGTATTTTCTCCGCGATCCTGATGTGTATCATCGTTTAATTGGTCATTCATTTGTGAGGCGATATCAAAGGAGCCGCTCAATATACACAGTGTCGTCCGTTTCGCGTGAACTACCACCCTACCCTGTCAGTAAGAGTTATGTAATCGGTACACAAATATATTTGGTGCGATGTCAGTGTGGAAGGAGTTTGAATTACGTCCGCCAGTGGCCACAGAAAGTATAGTACCAATCAACAAGGCCAATGCCGGAAGTAATAACCTAGTGACTCGCGTAACAACGGCTGTCAATATGTCTGCTACATCTACCATACCATCATCCCTGTCACAACTGGCGTATTAACGGCTTATTCAAAATATTAATTGTAGAAATGTCGTTACCAGACTAACGTACGTCGTATTCAGTTCTCAACTGGATGTTACATTCCTTATATCAGTTAACAGCCCTGTTTGTGAAAATATTTACTAGACATAAGATTTAAAGACTAATAAAATCAATTGTAAGACCGCATAGACCATAAAACCGAATGAAATATGTCTTGGTATCATCTCTTGTGTATTAGATGATGGCAATGACCAGAAATGTTATAACGTTAGATTAAGAAGGAGAAACATTAAAGTGTTTTACAATACTTGGAAACATGAGCAATAAGATGTAGCAACATAAACATGCATGGAATAGGGAAAAAGGATGAAAACAAATTGAAAAGGATTTTAATACAAAATTATCGAACTAAATAACTTGCCTGAACAGAAGGGGTACCCAAACTTGTTTGACAGTTATTCGTGTGTTGTAGACTGTCGAATGGGACTCATGTGTGTACGTAGGGTACGCATATCTATTGCAAGTTTTAGTACTCATACACTTTCTCTTTTTGTGTTTTGTTTGTTTGTTAGTTGTATAACGCCACACTTAGCAATATTTCAGCTGTATGACGGCGGTCTGTAAATAATCGAGTCTGGACCAGACAATCCAGTGATTGACATCATGTGCATCGATCCACGCAATTGGGATACGATGACATGCATCAACCAAGTCAGCGAGCCTGACCACCCGATCCCGGTAGTCGCTTCTTACGACAAGCGCTGTCGCCCTTTTACGCCAAGAATGGTTTGTTGAAGATCTTCACGGGTTTCATTGAAAAAACTACCCCTAGTCTTGACTAATAAAACAACTGCAACCCGACACAGATTAAACGCAACTTACAAACACAATCATAATCTGGTTAGTCTGTATCACTCAACGAGGCCGCTTACTTTGCCCACAGTATGAAAGTATTGGGCAGTTCAATAATTAGGAGCCAAAACCAGGCAGGTACGCTGGTCACACTTGACTGGTCTGACTGATGATTAGGTCGTCTGACAATTGTGAGTGAACCATAGCAAGAAGTATCTGCGAAACTATTTGCTCCTTTTATGGGACCGATTAGTTTTATGACCATGGGCCTCGGCACAAGCGTGGTGTTGGAAGACAAGTTATACATGTACATCCGATATGGTGACTGTTTTTCGCTATTCATATTCTAAATACATTCATAATACCACAACATTTTAGTACTCCTTGAAACTTTACAATCACTTCAATATGTACAATAGATTGAACGAGAACACTTGATATATTGCAGATTATTAAATCATTGTCTCTATTATCAGCCGCTACGTTTGTATCGTTTGCATTGTACAAAGAAATATTTTATCTGTCCTTTTGCAGATTTAGCCTCAGAATGTGCTCATTCGAATTAGGAACGAAAATAATTGCTTATCATGAGTATATATGATACAGTTAAAAGTTACTTGTACACTGTAGACGTATTCACTTAAAAGTCGCATACGACCTTCGCGAGCGAGTTGAATGATCCAGGTTAATTGGAACGAAGTCTAGAGAGGGTTATAAAGTTTTGTATTTGGTAATGTGTAGGTTTGTTAAATATAATTTTTTAAATTCCTTTTATTTCAATATGTAAAAACATAACTATGCGCTTAAAAACAGAGCTGACTGGATGGGAGATAGCCACCTCAGATTGTCTGTTGGACACGGTTTAACCTTACTGTGTCCTCACCCTGGTTGTTGTTACCGTTGTTATAAGGGATTAAGAGCTACGGCTCATTGCATTTTTGGTTACAGTCTGTATCACTAAAGTGGACATGTGCAGGTGAACTCTGTTCAATTAGTATATGAAATGCCCCAAAATGTGAACTCCAGACAATAATAACCTGAGGGTAAATCCACGTGCGTCTGCCTTTCCCCTCGTTCACCTTCGAAATCCTTGATTATTATATCATGCCAGAGTTCTGAAATTCAGTGACAATGTTGCTGAACAGTAGAATCTGATGGACGTTTTGTGCAGAACCTGTTTGACACTATGGGTTCCAGGACCACTAACACTCTGAGCTGAAAAAGTTTGGTCCTAACCGCACCCAACATCTACAAGTTTGTAAGCTTGTAGACATCATTAAGAAGTAATTAACAGTCCCATGCTGAGACCTTTCTCAAAATTCAGACCGGTGGCAGGCTGCCAACAAAGAGAAGAAAATATCGCAACCCCGACACGAGTGTGCTCAGTCAAACAATGAACTTACGACCGGCAGAAAACAACTCCAGTTGAGTATGCCGATGCTGTATCTCAGCCGTGTTGGCCTGAAAATTTAAACATGCTAATTAAATCCAAAATCGTATAATTATTTTTAATAGAAACCGTATTTTAATTTGTTCTTGCACTGCATCATATCGTGTATTTCATCTGTATATGTGTAATGTGTATATGTATCAATGACTACACTTATACCGCATATTCTGCAACAGACTATAATTAATCACCTTATTATTGTCTCTCCATTTACCATGGCTGACTGCACTAATACCCTTTTAACAGTGGACACCGATATCAGTATACATGTAGGCTTTTTGTTCAAAAAGGAATATGCAGGAAATTATATGTAACAATTAACTGTGTACTAATTACATGTTTGAATGTTATCAGTTTTACGTTCTGAGATACAGTGATGTAAGCATCTTCTAAAATCTTCTAAAAATATGATAAAATACAAAACTCTCTGCCGTAATTTTTTGTGGAAATCATTCGATCAAGTAAAAAATGACTGCGTGACAAGACGAATCAACTATTTATACCCGATAAAAGAAACTGCCGTATTTTAGGAACAGTGCTATAACAAGACATTTGAAATTTCTAACAAGCAGATACATTAGAGACAGTGACTATACTACAGGTACGTAATCCGTATCAATCAACGGTGTAAAAAAACTGAAAATCATATCTGTCGGAGACCTACCAAATTACCAAGTTTTATCATTACTATATTTATTACAATGCAAATACTTTAGTGATACGTTTTTTAGAGGAGAGGGCATACACACAAGTATATTGCTTCCATGTGTGAATGCAGGTTGTACTTGGTATCTCAGTTCTCAGTTTCATACCGGTTGTATAACTGAATGAGTATATGGAACCATGCGTACAGCATGACAATTACTTGCTATTCGTCAGTTTACAACACACATAACACGGTCAAACAATTTTAGGCACCGCTTTTGCGAGTTATGTAGTACAATAATGTTTTATTAAAATCTATTTCAATTTGTTTTCACCATTTTCCCTATTGACAGTCGTTGTTACGTGCGTCACTAGGTAATTAGTACGGATTGACCTTGTTTATTGTTTCTATACTTTGAGGATTTCTGTGACAACTGGCGGACGTAATTCAAACTCCTTCCGCACTGACACCGCATCAAATATATTTGTGTACCGATTACATAACTCTAATGGACAGGGTGGGGTGGTAGTTCACCGGAGGACACTGTGTATATTGGGCGGCTCCTTTGATATCTCCTCCAAACATACGTTTATTGAATGACCCCATTAAACGATGATACACATCTCGATGAATATATCAAGGCACTAATTCATCTTTCATAAACATTTTTTTGTCTTTGTGCTTAATATATCCACATATCAACGAACATTTGTAAAACATGTATCCTAAAAAAAATAAAAAATTTCAGGCTAGGTATTTGCCCACAGCAACACCTGCATAACTGTTTATTCACGCGTGGTGTGGTAGATCGTAATTGACCGACAACAAGTATTGTAGAATCACCTGTAAATAAGGCCGACACTGTAATTAGATACAACGTACTAATGAGAATTATCATAAGAAGGCTGTTGTTTTTTCTGAACTGTTACCATTTTCATACCAAAAGTGACAATGCAGTTAAAAGTTGCTTTAGTGTCACAATATTCACTCACGTTTTCCTCAATCGCATTGAAACATAATTCCCACTGGTCAGTTCGAAACCGCATGTAATTAAATAATTATTTCGAGATTTCGTTAGAATGTAAGATATTCAGCCAAACGTTATGCAATAAAAGACGAATAGTTTTTTTCATTAAAATACGCGTACGCGTACGCGTACCTGTATATTGCATACCTGGTGTCACGTAATTGCCCAGTATGATGTATCAACGGGACATTAAATTGGAAATGAAATAGAAACTAACTAAAATCTAATGTTGTGGAAAATAACTCCAATGAATTGGAGTAAACGCACATGAATTCGTATGATAAACTGTCAAAACGTTTTGAGAGGTAAGGCCGGGTTCATTAAAGATCGCTACAATATGTAAAACAGGTGAAATTTGTAGAACTAAAGGAAACATCCAACCAAATGCCCTTTTTAAATAGTAATGTAATGATATAATATAAAGTATATTTCACATGATACAATATACTTTGCAAACAGTTAGTTGATGCTTGAAAGGGACTGACGAAAACATGGGCGAAATATTTTAATAACGCCGTAAAATAGTTGAATTAAGTAAAAATTAGTTAAATTTTGTGTCATGATACTTGAATAAATACATTTAATGTATTTGCGAAACAAAAACATGAGTTTTGAGTAAAGGAACATATACTCGCCCATGGGCCAAACCTTTTTCTCGCCCATGGGCGAAATATTTCAATATCGCTATAAAATCGTTGAATTAAGTTAAAATGAGTTAAATTTTGTGTCATGATACTTGAATGAATACATTAAATGTATTTGCGAAACAAAAACATGAGTTTTAAGTAAAGGAACATATTCTCGCCCATGGGCCTGCCCATGGGCCTACCCATGGGCCAAACGTTAACCTTTTTCTCGCCCATGGGCGAAATATTTCAATATCGCTATAAAATAGTTGAAATAAGTTAAAATGAGGTAAATTTTGTGTCATGATACTTCAATAAATACATTTAATGTATTTGCGAAACAAAATCATGAGTTTTAAGTAAAGGAACATATTCTCGCCCATGGGCCAAACCTTTTTCTCGCCCATGGGCGAAATATTTCAATATCGTTATAAAATCGTTGAATTAAGTTAAAATGAATTAAATTTTGTGTCATGATACTTGAATGAATACATTAAATGTAGATGCGAATCAAAAACATGAGTTTTAAGTAAAGGAACATATTCTCGCCCATGGGCCTACCCATGGGCCAGACTTCGCCCATGGGCAGGCCCATGGGCCACACTTCGCCCATGGGCAGGCCCATGGGCGACATAGTCTAAATATTGAGTTTTTAAACAATTGTTTTTTCCTTTTTTCTTCCTTGGTATGTTCCCATGAAAACGGCATGTTTAATTTTGTAAATACCTTTAACCGAGACTGGGCAAAGAGCGTAGAGTTTCTGGACTTTTGGGTTTCCAGAATTAAAATGGGACGTGTTTTATATATAATACCAATATCCGGCCGATCGATCCCTACCTTTTCTCCAGATCTTATTCTTGTCTGTAACCAACAAACTTTTCTAATTTTTTAAAATTTTAATACATTGATTACCTTTCATAGAAGGACGACCATTTGCAAGATCACCAGTATTTGGTGGGTTTCTGGAGACACGGAGAACTCCTTTGCAAAACTTAACATGAACGTTAACTGTGTATGGGATGAAACCCGGAAACTTCCGTCTCAGACATTAAGGCTGGCAATATCTTTACATTAAATGTTTGTAACAAAACTTTCTTAGGCAAATTATTGAATAAAACATTTAGGATTTCAGAATGCGAAAATGTTCCATTCCTCTTGTGCTAAATGTCTTTTGGCTAACATAATACCATGATCCTGAACGCCATAGTACATATTGGGGTCATCTTGTTCGGTTGCAAAATATTTGCTTTGATACTTTATTTGATTTGCTAAAAAGAATCATGGAAATATATGGAGACTCCTTACTGCATGTACACATGCATATGTCCAAATAGCGTTTGCACTCTTTTTCTTCACATTTGTATTGTGTGCGCTTAATTTTTGATTAGTCATATTCGTCAAGACAATTATCAAATACTTTGACAACATTTTCATCGTTGTCGTAAAGGGCAACGAATGGATTATTTCATAATAGATGTATGCTTACTCATAGTTTCAAAGAAACTTGGAAGTAATTAATTCTGAATCAATGTGGTTCAAATTAATCAAATTAATCAAAGTTAATTCACCTCAGAAAAGTGCACTACTCTAACCCAACTTCAAAGTGGACTGCTCTTTAGCAGGATAGAACTTGCACTTGATGATTCCCGTGTCTTTGTCCTTGTTAGCGACCTAAATGAAGATCTTTTCAATACGAATATTACCAACATAAGTAATATACGCAGTGTTATAAATGAAACAACACGATTTACAACATATTCAGCTACACTTATTGATCCTGTTTTAGTTCGTGATGATTGTTCCTTATCCGGTGTACTTGATTGTAATTCCAATGTATTAGACAACTGAGGCGTTTTTGTTTCTATTAATGTTTAGTTTAATAGTGAGTGAGCGTGAAGAGCAACCTCCTCGTGGTGAGTGCTGGGTAATGCGAATAGCTCTTCCCCCGTGTGGAACCGGGGCAGAATATTTCCACAGCCTCCCATTGCTTGTCGTATGAGGCGACTAAAATGGGCAACCTGTTTGCCGTGGGTTGCGTCCCTGTGTCGGCGGAGGACGGGAGTCTGGTAGTTGAGGGCACTGGTTCCTGGAACTGTGTTCCTTTGCCCAACACACTACTTCGACCCTTACTTCGCCTAGACGGGTGGTAAGATGGGCCCGGTCTTATCAATCGGCTGGTCATGCCAGGCCCTGTGCGTAATATTGTATATGCACTCCTGTGTTGTATTATAATGTATATTTTGGACTTGGCCATGCATACTTTGTATGAATTACCAATTTTTGATGGAATAAATTGCCTAGAGTCTTACGCCAGAAGGCGGTGGCTCATGGGCCAATCTGGTGATGTTGACCTCTGTATTCTGTATGTCTCCAGTTTCTTGTCATGGACTGAACCTGCCTGGCACTACATCTGGTAGATAAATATAGCTATTCAAGTCATATTTGCTGGAGTATAACATCCCTGTATCCCTGGTGTTTGCATGCTGGAAATCCGATGCGCTACAACACTGTCCTTGTTGACACTCCATGGTGGATGGGGAACAGGTATGCTGAAACACTTTTATTTCACCATGGCTCACAATCATTCTGGTTCAAAGCGTCGACATTTAGAATCAGGCTCATCTGATGAGGCTGTTGCAAATTTTGATTCCTGGGCTCGATTCCTCGTGATCGAAGCTAAAGATCATCAACCTATCAAACTTAATCCCTTTGCCATTTCTAAGGCAATCCATGGCTATTGTGGTGATGTTAAAAATGTGACCCGACTTCGTTCTGGCTCCCTTCTTGTTGAATGTGTCAGAAAACAACAATCCCTCAATCTATTATCAGTAAGTACATTTGCCAATGTTGAGGTTGTTGTTACTGAACACCGTACACTCAACTCTTGCAGAGGCATTGTTCGTGACAGGACTCGTTCCTTGTCCGACATGTCAGAACAAGAAATAGCAGATGAATTGGTAAATCAAGGTGTGTCTTCTGTGAAACGTTTCACAAGAAAGAAGGACGATTCAACTATTGAAAAGACTAACACCTACCTATTCACATTGTGTAGATCTTCATTACCTCAGTCAATCAAAGCTGGTTACGTCAACATCGGAGTGGAGGTGTATGTCCCCAATCCACTCCGGTGCTTTAGGTGTCAACATTTTGGCCATGGCTCTAAATCATGTACTCGCTCCGTTGTTTGCCAACGTTGTGGTGACAACCATGACAGTACTGATTGCCAGCAAACACTCAAATGTGTAAACTGTGATGGAAAACATATGGCATCCTCTAAACTCTGCCCTGTATGGCAAAATGAATCAAAAATACTGAAAATAAAATGTGAAAAAAACGTCACCTTTGGAGAGGCTAGACAACTCTTTCAATCTCAGTCACCACATCAATCAACCCTTAACTACTCTGCTGCTATCAATAAGCCAGTTCAATCTTCTTCTGTCTCGTGTCAGACGGAATTGACTTGGGTCAAATCTGATCGACCCGTGGCAACTACAACTGATATCGAGCTTGACAAATCTAATGCTCCTACATTAGCACCACCTACAACATCTCAGGCAGAGAGTCAGACTCCTCCTGACTTAGTACTTGAACGACCTGCTACTGAATCTGTCCATCGGAAAAAAAATGAAAAGAAAAAGTCACAAAGAAATAAATCATCCAGGAATCTCGACCTTTCAGAGGTGCCTATCCACAACTCTTACAGTGCTCTGGATATGGAAGTAACTCCATCCTCACAGCATACTGATGGGAGTTCTCAACCCTCACGTTCACGTGAGAGGTCGCCTATTGAACCACCATGAGTCATTCACCTACTATACTCCAATGGAATTGTAGAGGACTTAGGAATAATTTTAATGACCTTCAATTATTGATACAGGATCTCAAACCGTCTGCTTTATGTCTACAGGAGACATACCTTAAAAGTACAGATAAATTTGATATTAGGCTGTATAACTGTCATCATTCATATTCCCCCCCAGGTGACAAAGCAACTGGAGGGTCGTCTATCTTGGTTAGACAGGGCGTGATTCACAGCCCTGTTGGCACTCGTGAAGAGCAACCTCCTCGTGGTGAGTGCTGGGTAGCGCTAATAGCTCTTCCCCCGTGTGGAACCGGGGTAGAATATTTCCACAGCCTCCCATTGCTGGTCGTATGAGGCGACTAAAATGGGCAACCTGTTTGCCGTGGGTTGCGTCCCTGTGTCGGCGGAGGACGGGAGTCTGGTAGTTGAGGGCACTGGTTCCTGGAACTGTGTTCCTTTGCCCAACACACTACTTCGACCCTTACTTCGCCTAGACGGGTGGTAAGATGGGCCCGGTCTTATCAATCGGCTGGTCATGCCAGGCCCTGTGCGTAATATTGTATATGCACACGTGTGTTGTATTATAATGTATATTTTGGCCTTGGCCGTCCATAACTTGTGTGTATTCTCAATTTTGGATTGAATAATTTGCCTAGAGTCTTACGCCAGAAGGCGGTGGCTCATGGGCCAATCTGGTACTTTCGACCTCTGAGTTCTGTATGTCTTAAATTTCTTGTCATGGGCCGGACCAGCCTGGCATTTTATTTGTTAGACAAATGCAGCTATTCATGTTGTTCTTACTGGAGTATACCACCTCTGTATCCCTGATGTTTGCATGTTGGAGATCCGGTGCAGGAAAACATCGCTCTTTGTAGCACTCCATGGTGGGTGGGGAGCAGGGGTGTTGAAACTATTTTCTCTCATTATGGATACCCCACAAAACACTGGTTCTCGTAGCAAAAACAAGAGAAGACATGTTGACATAGATAATATTTCATCTTCTGATGATGAATCTTCTACAACCAACAGTGACTCATGGCCAAGATTTCTAGTTGTTGAAGGCATTGATGGTCTACCTCTCAAGATCAACCCTTTTGTAGTTTCAAAGGCTATTCAAGGAATTTGTGGTGACGTTCAAAACGTCACTCGTCTTCGATCTGGTTCTCTCTTGATAGAATGCTCCAAGAGACAACAATCCATAAATTTGTTGAATGCTCATCATTTTGCCAATACTGCAGTTACAGTATCTATCCATAAATCTTTGAATTCATGCAGGGGCATTGTCCGCGACCGAGCGAAATGCCTGTCTGACATGTCAGAAGGGGAGATTGCTGAGGAACTAAAATCTCAAGGTGTTACAGCTGTAAAACGCTTTACACGAAAAGATCATGATAGTGTTGTCAACACTAACACTTATTTATTTACATTTGCTCTTTCGAGGCTCCCAACCTCAATCAAAGCTGGTTATTTTAACATCGGCGTGGATGTGTATATACCACATCCCCTGCGATGTTTCAAGTGCCAACAGTTTGGTCATGGCGCCAAGTCCTGTCGTGGCTCTGCAGTCTGCTCCCGTTGCAGTAAGAATCATGACAGCTCTGATTGCACAGGTGACATCAGATGTGCGAACTGCAACGGTGAGCACATATCCTCCTCCAAACAGTGTCCAGTCTTTGAAAGAGAAACAAAGATAATAAAAATCAAATACACAAACAATATTTCCTTTTCTGATGCAAAGAAATTGGTAAAGGAACAACCTCATAACAGTTTACAATCCAGATCTTACTCTGCCATAGTCTCCTCTCCTAAGCAAACTGTTGATCATGCTTGTCAGACAGATATTTCCTGGGTCTCTGATCAACAGACAATGTTATGTTCCACTACAGAGGAATTAACATCATCGTCTGAAACTCAGACTGATAGCCAATTCACCCCTCCCTCTCTGGAGCCTGAACCTGAACCAGAGCCTAAGCCTGAGATTCAACCACACCCTGAGTCTGAGACTGAGCTTGAACCTCACCTTTTAACAAGGAAAGAGAGAAAACAAATGAAAAAAAAGGAATTAAGGACCCTGAAACATCTGAAGGCGCCTTCAACAATCCCTGTCGAGTTTCACAACACCTTTGAACCTCTCGATATGGAAGTGTCTCCATCGTTGTCGTTACAGCGTATGGGACCTTCACCCCGTTCCCGTTCTCCAATTGAGCCTCCATGAGTTGCTCTCACAACTTTATACAATGGAATTGCAGAGGACTTCGTAAGAATTTTAATGAGATACAAGTACTAGTTCAAGATTTTAAGCCGTCAGCTATATGTCTCCAAGAGACATATCTTAAACATACGGATACATTTGATCTGAGGCAGTATAATTGTCATCATTCTTTTTCTCCTCCGGGTGACAAAGCCACTGGAGGCTCTACTATTTTAGTCAGGCATGACATCATACATAGTGATGTACCTTTAAATACACCTCTTCAAGCTGTTGCTATCCGCCTTACCTTGCACATTGCATTCACTTTGTGCTCTTTATATATTCCACCTTCGTCTACACTTCGACTGTCTGATCTTCAGCATTTGTATGATCAGCTCCCTAAGCCGTGCATCATCATGGGCGATTTAAATGGGCACAACCCTTTATGGGGAGGTACAACTACAAACAATAAGGGGAAAGTTATTGAGGACTTTCTATCTGATAATAATTTATGTTTATTTAATGACGATTCCAGCACCTATTTACATCCTGCCACAGGAACTTACTCTGCACTCGATCTGTCCGTCACTGATTCAAATATTTACAATGAGTTCAAATGGTCTGTACATGATGACCTTTGTGGAAGTGATCACTTTCCTACTGTACTACAAGCAATGACACCGAATGATGACCCACCTTCGTCACGGTGGAATTTTACAAAGGCAAATTGGTCCTTGTATGAAACATTATGTGCTGAAAAATTAAAACCGGATCATTTCACTAATGTACCAGATCCCATCCAGTTGTTTTCGAGTCAACTCAATGACATTGCTGACCAAACAATTCCGAAGTCCTCTGCAAATCCTCACATTCGTAAACCATGGTTTACGAATGAATGCAAACAAGCAAGAAAGTGTAGGAAGAAAGCGGAAAAATATTTCCGTAAACATCCTACAGTACATAACTTGAATACTGTTAAAATAACTAGTGCCAAGGCACGACGTGCTTATAAACATAATAAGCGTCAATCTTGGAGGAATTATGTCTCCAGAATTAATTCACGCACACCCATGTCGAAGGTGTGGAACATGGTTAAAAAAATAAAAGGTAAAGGTTCTAAATCGTCTGTACACCATCTTAAAGACGGTGACAAATTAATAACTGATAAATCTGCCATTGTAAATAAACTTGGCGAGACTCTTGCCAAAAATTCTTCATCATCAAATTATGTTCCCGAGTTTCAGAGATATCAGAAACAACAGGAAAAGAAAAAGGTTAATTTTGATTCAAATAATGGTGAAGACTACAATGAAGTATTTTCATTGCATGAGCTACATACTGCTCTTGAGCAAGCTCATGATACTGCTGCAGGGGATGATAATATCCATTATCAGTTACTCAAGCATTTGCCCGATTCATGTCTTGAGACGCTTTTAGATATATTTGACCACATATGGACATCAGGGAATTTTCCTCCTTCATGGCATAATGCCATTGTGGTACCGATATCAAAACCTGGCCGGGATCATACTGATCCCTCAAATTACCGCCCTATATCGTTAACCAGTTGTGTTTGCAAAACCATGGAACGAATAGTAAATAATAGATTAGTATGGTATTTGGAAACCAACAATCTTCTTACCAATATTCAATGTGGTTTCCGAAAAAATCGAAGTACTATCGACCATTTGGTACGATTAGAATCCTTTGTTAAAAATGCTATTGTAAATAAGCAACACGTAGTATCAGTTTTCTTTGATCTTGAGAAAGCATACGATACTACTTGGAAGCATGGCATTCTTAAGGATTTACATGATTTTGGTTTAAGAGGCAGGTTGCCTCATTTTATATCACAATTTTTAACAGACAGACAATTTCAAGTCCGAGTAGGTTCCACCCTGTCTGACCATTATAATCAGGATCAGGGTGTCCCACAAGGCAGTATTTTGTCTGTCACCTTGTTTAGTATTAAAATTAATAGTCTGTCCAAGGTTTTAAGTAATTCAGTGGATGGTTCACTGTTCGTGGATGATTTTAATGCATCTTGTTGTGGTAAAAATATGCATACCATAGAAAGGCAGTTACAAATCTGTCTCAATAAAATTCATAAGTGGTCTCTCGAAAACGGGTTCAAATTTTCTATGTCTAAAACGAACTGTATACACTTCTGCAGAAAATATAAGCCGCATAAAGACCCTGAATTATTTTTGAATGGCACCCCTATCAAAGTTGTAAAGGAGGCCAAATTCTTGGGACTCATCTTTGATAGCCATTTAACTTTCTTACCACACATTAAATCACTTAAAGCTAAATGCCTGAAGGCACTTGATTTATTGAAAGTAGTATCAAATTCCAAGTGGGGAGGGGATCAGACAACCCTCCTACACTTATACAGGTCACTGATCCGTTCCAAACTTGATTATGGCTCCATCGTTTATGGTGGAGCCTGTAAAAGTAATTTAAAAAAACTTGATACTATCCATCACCAGGGACTGAGGCTTTGCCTTGGAGCCTTTCGCACTTCTCCTATTCCAAGTCTGTCTGTTGAGGCGGATGAGCCTTCTCTTAAACAACGCCGTCTGAAACTATCTTTACAATACATCACTAAATTATATTCCAATCAGTCAAATCCAGCTTTTAATTGCGTATTTAACCCTCTTTACGAAGATATTTACAATAAGAAAACATCTCTTGTTCCACGCCTAGGAATAAGGATTAAAGCAGTCGTTTCTGCTGCGAACATTAACTTTCAGGATATAGCTCCCACACAACTTTTTTCATCGCCTCCTTGGCAAATGGTACGGCCAAATGTAGACATCACATTAACTAGACTTAAGAAATCTGATACAAATCCACTTATTTATAAACAAGAATACAATCAATTACGAAACAATTATGACACTTATAAATCTATATTTACAGATGGATCCAAGGATGGTGGCGCAGTTGCTAGTGCCACCATCATTGGATCCAGAACAGTATCTTCACGATTACCCGATAATAGTTCCATATTCACAGCAGAAGCACACGCCATTTTAACGGCACTAAAATATATCCAGACCAAATCCAAATATAAAGAATTCATTATATTTTCAGACTCACTTTCGTGCCTTCAGGCTATTAAAAATATGTCATGTAAACATCCATTTTTAATTGAAATTCTTGAATTATTTAATGATCTTGCGACTGGCCAATATGACATCGTCTTTTGTTGGTTACCAAGCCATGTTGGGATTGTTGGTAACACACTGGCTGATGCTGCTGCAAAAGCAGCACTCGACAAATCTGTGACACCACTTCTTTTACCATACAGTGATTATAAACCTATAATTAGATCTTACATCCGTGATCTGATGCAAAAGAAGTGGGACACCCAAGTAGGTATCAATAAATTACACGTAATTAAACCCAATATTGGTTACACCTACTTGGGCTGTCAGTCCAGATTTGAAGAGGTTATTATGCGGCGATGTCGTATTGGCCACTCGAGGTATACACATGAGTATATATTAAAGGGTGAGGATCCTCCGTTTTGTATCCCTTGTGATGAAAGAATCACGGTCAAGCATGTCCTGCTTGACTGTATTGATTTTTCCATCACAAGGGATAAATATTTTAGTGTAAAAACAGTGAAGGACCTTTTCAGTAAAGTTAACTCTCATTTAATACTATGTTTTTTAAAAGAAATAGAACTTATACATAAATTTTGATGTAATTGTTGTATTGTTTTAAAGATTGGTAGTGCAAAATTCATAACTGAGATTGTTAGTGGCTGTACCCTCGAGGGGGGTTGAAGTAGCGTAAAATTATTGTCCCCCTAAGAGGGTATGTAAGTCCCATATCATTTAAAGTATTTTTCTGCATGCCAGGTTTTTAATCGTAGAATATTCGTCATTTTAGTTTGGCTTAATTGGTACACTGTCGCCAGTGACTGAAGGGATGATATAAATCCTGCCGGGGTCCATGCAGGAAGCAAAGGTACTGTAAGTCACCATGGACCCTAGCATGGTGATCTATCTTCAGTTGCTGGCGATCTCTAGCCCATTTTTATATTGTGTTCTCTGATATTTATGACTTTTATATATTCTCAACTAGTTTTAAATAGATTCTGTGATATTCTAGTTATTGTACTGTCCTTCGTTGACAGCTTTTTATATTGTATAAATATATGTATTATTAATGTACTTCTCGTCACGATATGGCTGAAATATTGCCGATGTGACGTTAAATATTAACTCACTCACTCACTCACAGCCCTGTTGCTCTCAATTCAAATCTTCAAGCTGTTGCTGTTCGTTTAACTTTGAACATTGTCTTTACTCTGTGTTCCTTGTATATTCCTCCATCTACTTTGCTTCGACAATCTGATCTTCAAAATCTATATGATCAGCTCCCCAAGCCATGTATCATTGTGGGGGATCTGAATGGACACAACCCCCTGTGGGGAAGTGTTACCACAAACAATAAAGGGAAAATACTTGAGGAATTCATTTCTGATAATAATTTGTGTATATGTAATGATGATTCGAACACCTATTTACATCCTGCCACTGGAACATACTCAGCACTTGATCTGTCTCTCACAGATTCAAATCTCTTTAACGAGTTTGAATGGCTTGTCCATGATGACCTCTGTGGAAGCGATCACTTTCCCACCATTCTTAAATCTGTGAACCCGAATCCTGAAATCTCCACATCCAGGTGGAATTTTACAAAGGCCAATTGGTCATTGTATGAAACATTGTGTACTGCAAAATTAATCCCTCATCATTTTCAGAATGTTGAAGATCCGATTCAATTGTTTTCAGATCAGCTCCATGCAATAGCTGATGAGGCAATTCCTAAGTCCTCTGCAAATCCTCATATTCGCAAACCATGGTTTACCTACGAATGTAAACAGGCACGGAAGTGTAGGAAGAAAGCGGAAAAGTTCTTCCGCCGACATCCCACAGTTCATAATTTAGATCAAGTAAAAATTACAAATGCAAAAGCCAGGCGGGCTTATAAACAAAATAAGCGCCAATCTTGGAGGAACTACGTCTCCAGGATAAATTCACGTACTCCTATATCCAAAGTATGGAACATGATACAAAAAATTAAAGGCAAAGGATCAAAGTCTTCTGTTCACCATCTTAAGGAAGGTGATCAGTTATTAACTGATAAATCAGACATTGCCAATAAACTTGGTGAAACATTGGCAAAACATTCATCATCGTCTAATTATGTCCCTGAATTCATAAAATATCAGAAACAACAGGAAAAGAAAACTGTTAATTTTAACTCTGATAATGGGGAGGACTATAATGAAGTATTTTCCTTCCATGAGCTACTTACAGCCCTAGGGCAAGCTCATGATACAGCGGCTGGTGCTGATAATATTCACTATCAGCTCCTAAAACATTTGCCTATATCATGTCTAGAAACACTTTTAGATATATTTGACCAAATATGGACGTCGGGGAATTTTCCTCCTTCTTGGCATAATGCCATTGTAGTCCCTATCCCAAAACCTGGTCGGGATCATACAGATCCATCAAATTACGGTCCTATATCCTTAACAAGCTGCGTATGTAAAACCATGGAGCGAATGGTAAATAATCGTTTAGTTTGGTTCTTAGAAACCAATAACCTACTAACAAATATTCAATGTGGTTTCCGCAAAAATCGTAGTACTATTGATCATTTAGTACGATTGGAATCGTTTGTGAAAAATGCTATTGTTAACAAACAACATGCAGTGTCAATATTTTTCGATCTTGAGAAAGCTTACGACACTACCTGGAAACATGGCATTTTAAAAGATTTACACGAGTTTGGTCTGAGAGGCCGCTTACCACATTTTATATCACAGTTTTTAACCGGCAGGCAATTTCAAGTCCGAGTGGGTTCAACCCTGTCTGACCATTATAATCAGGAGCAGGATGTCCCACAAGGAAGTATTTTGTCAGTTACTCTATTTAGTATTAAAATCAATAGTCTTTCAAAAGTTTTAAATGATGCAGTGGATGGATCACTTTTCGTAGATGATTTTAATATATCTTGTCGTGGTAAAAATATGCACACTATTGAGAGACAGCTACAATTATGCCTCAATAAAATACAGAAATGGTGTCTAGAGAATGGGTTTAAGTTCTCCAAAGTCAAAACAAACTGTATCCATTTCTGCCGCAAATATAAGCCGCATAAAGACCCTGAACTATTTTTGGCTGGTTTTCCTATTAAAGTTGTTAAGGAAGCCAAGTTCTTGGGTATTATATTCGATAATCATCTAACATTTTTACCACATATCAAATATCTGAAGACTAAATGTCTGAAGGCAATTGACTTGTTGAAAGTCGTTTCTCATTCAAAATGGGGAGGGGATCAGACAACTCTCCTTCATTTATATCGTTCTCTTATCCGTTCCAAACTCGATTATGGCTCCATCATTTATGGTGGGGCCTGTAAAAGCAACTTAAAATTATTAGATTCAGTACATCATCAAGGCCTGAGACTTTGTCTTGGTGCCTTTAGAACATCACCAGTCGATAGCTTATATGTAGAGGCCGATGAGCCATCTCTAAAACAACGTCGAATCAAACTTTCGTTACAATATGTGACTAAATTGTACTCAAATCCTTCGAATCCAGCATATGAGTGTGTGTTTAATCCCATGTATGCCACATTATTTCAATCAAAACCAACACTTGTTCCTCCACTAGGGTTCAGAATTCAGCCACATATTACAGCAGCTAATATTGATCTTTCTATTATCTCACCTACCCGGCTACTGTCTACACCTCCTTGGCAACTAGTTAAACCAGAGGTAGACCTAACACTAACTACCCTAAAGAAATCTGACACAAACCCATTGGTATATCAACAAGAATATGCCCAATTAAGGTCAAAATATGATTCTCATCGCTCTATTTTTACCGATGGTTCAAAGGACGGTGGCAAAGTTTCAAGTGCCACTGTCATTGGATCTAAAAGAGTGTCTTCACGAATTCCTGGTAATAGTTCTATTTTTACGGCTGAGGCCAATGCTATTCTTACAGCATTGGAATACATTCAAAACCAAACATCTCAACAGTTCATAATCTTTTCTGATTCATTGTCATGCCTTCAGGCCATACATAATTGTTCTTCAGATCATCCACTGCTTCTTGATATTTTAGAATTGTATAATGTTCTCGCCACTGCCCAATACGACATCGTCTTTTGTTGGTTGCCGAGCCATGTTGGAATTGTTGGTAATACAATGGCCGATGCTGCTGCAAAAGCAGCACTCAGCAAATCTGTGACACCACTTCTTCTACCATACAGTGATTATAAACCTGTTATTAGATGTTACATCAGAGATCTAATGCAGAAGAAGTGGGACACTCAAGTAGGTATAAATAAATTACATGCAATAAAAGCAAATATCGGTTATACCTACTTGGGTTGTCAGTCCAGATTTGAAGAGGTCATTTTAAGACGATGTCGTATTGGCCATTCCCGTTACACTCAGGAATATATTTTAAAAGGTGAAGATCCTCCCTTCTGCATCCCTTGTGATGAAAGGATCACAGTCAAGCATGTCCTGCTTGACTGTATTGATTTTTCCATCACAAGGGATAACTATTTCAAAGTTTCATCACTCAAGGATCTTTTTAACATAAACTCTCATTTAATCATTGATTTTTTAAAAGAAATTGAATTGCTTAATAAATTTTGATGTAGAAAGTTATATATTTTATAAATTGGTACTATATAATTATGAACTGAGATTGTTAGTGGTTGTACCCTTGATGGGGGTTGAAGTAGCGTAAAATTATTGTCCCCCTGAGAGGGTGCGTAAGCCCACTTCATTCAAAGTAATTCATATATGCCAGGTTTTTAATCGTAGAATGATTGTTTATTTTAATTTTGGCTAAATTCTCCACATTCACCAATAACTGAAGGGTTGGTGTAAATCCTACCGGGGTCCATGCAGGTAGCAAAAGTACTGTAAGCCCCCTTGGTCCCTGGTATGGTGGCCTACCTTTAGTTGTTGGTGATCAATAGCCTGTTTTTATGATGTGTCGTCTGTCATAATCCAATCATTTTATTGTTCTAAAACTAGTTTTAAAGTTATAATCTGTGATATCTTGCTAGTTGTTGTACTGTCCTTTGACGACAGTTTTTTGTTTTGTTTGTATAAGCTATACCTTGTTCAAGTCACGATATGGCTGAAATATTGCCGCTGTGACTTTAAATAATAACTCACTCACTAATAGTGAGTGAGTGAGTTGTGTTTAACGCCGCTTTTAACAGTATTACAGTTATATCACGGCGTGTCAGCTTAATGCGAGAGGAAAGCCCGAAGTGATGCAGGTCTCAGACGTTTACCACTTCGGTGAAACCCACGAGCACGGGTATGGTGCTGACAAACCTAGAAACATAATCGGGGCGAACCGGGATTTGAACTCACAATCATAGGTTTCTGGTGTGCCCAAGGGACGCAACTCTGCACAGCGAATCGCGGCGCCCTGTTTAGTTTAATAATAATAGTAAAAAATTATATATATACCAATAGATAAAATATGAAAGACAAGTATGCCTCTACAAACAGGCAAACTTTGATAAAATGAATATGCAAATTATGCATAATAATTGGAAAGAATTATTCAAATAATGTAAAGGCGTTAATGAAAAGTGAGAACGAATCGATCCTCGGATAAAAGATTTTATGGACTAGTGAATGCCCCCAAAGTGTATAACTATTCTCCCAACGGATTAACCATGGTTTTGAAACTTTATTTCACATCAGGTGCCACAATTTTACAACAGACCCCACAGGACCCCGTGGCTAGCCTAACGAGTCGTAGTATGTGCAGGCTTAGTAGACATTACTTGGTATTCTGATATTCGCTCTATCGTTACATGGTCCATTTTCTGATGTTTGTTGATGTACAGAAAACTCAAGCTCTTTAACATCGTCATTAAATGTACAGATCTTTTCAAGAAATATATTTATATATAACAATAACATGTTTTATTTCGATGGATCTTAACATTCACAAAAGAAAGGAGTAGCCATGGGTACTAAGGTAGCCCCTACTTATGCAACCCTTGTGTTGGGATTTTTAGAGAATATGTTTTATGATGAGGTGAGAGATACTCTTGGTGAATCTATGAAAGAACAAATTGAATATTCATGGAAAAGGTTATTAGACGACTGTTTTATTATATTAAAAACCAGTGAAAGTCAACGTACAGCTGTTCATGAAATTTTAAATTCACTTAATGCGTCACTGAATTTCACTATGGAAAAAAGCGAATCCAGTTTAACCTTTCTCGATGTAAGAATCAATTTAATATCTGGGAGATTTGTACAAACTGATATCTTTTATAAAGATACTGATACGCACCAATATTTGGATTTTGGATCATGTCACCCGTATCATACAAAACGTAATGTCCCTTACTGTCTCGCAAGATGTATTTGTGCCATTGTTTCCGGAAATGATGTTAAAACTACCCGCCTTGCTGAACTTAAGAGTTTCCTACTGCATCCAAATTATCCCTCAAAGCTAATTGAAGATAACATACAGAAAGCGCTAAGTATTGAGCAACTAAAACTGAGAAAAAAGACTGAAGAAAACAATATGGGTAATAATTTAACTCTAGTATCTACCTTCAACCCTAATCATGTAAAAACATTATCCATGGTTCAACGATACCTGCCTATTTTGAATCAAAATATTAAAATGGAGAAGATATTGAGCAAATACAAAATTATCAACAGCCAAAGACAACCCAAAAATCTTAGAAGTTCTAAATTTAAGTCTTTTGTCATCACTCCACAGGTTTCTAAGTGCAGTGACAAACGTTGCCTAACTTGCAGCAATAAAATTGAAGGCTGTTCAGTCAAAATTACAAAGGATACTAAATTTACTGTAAAACAAAATATGACTTGTGATACTAGAAATGTTATTTACTTGATTGTTTGCAGTGGATGCAGTGAAAAGTATATCGGAAATCAGAACTGAAATTAAAAAGAGAATGAATCTTCACCGTTCACAAATAAAGCAGCCACACAACCGCACGATTCCACTCAGTGAACATTTAGATACATGTGGAAGCGGCAACCTTTTAGTTTTCCCGCTATATAAGCTAAAGTTTGATCATGAACCTACATTGTTTCAAAACGAGCAACATTTCATTTAAGAATTGAACGTCAGTTTGGACGGGTTCGTTGAAGTGTGAACGATTGAAAAGCAATGGTTAAACTTTCGTGTGAACCTCCTCGAAAGCTCGGAGGTTCACACAGTTTAATCATCGCTTTTCAATCGTTCACACTTCAATGAACCCATCCAAACTGACGTTCAATTCTTATAATTTCATACTTTGTAGTTTACTGGTCTCGCCGAATAATATCGTAACAATGTTTGCTTAAATTTGAAGTCCTCTGGTTTCGCCGAAGAACATTGCAACAATGTTATTTTGTCGGTATTTGCCAGCTTTCGGTCACATACGTTTCCCCACTCATACTCAGTTACGCAAAGAAAAATAGTTCTTTGAATATATACAACATAATCTAGAAATATGTCAACATAATTTACAAACAATATTTGGGATAAATCAAATCTTAAAAATAGGTTACAGGAAGTTGAACAAAAATATAAACATGACCTCGATGCACCGAGGCGAGGGTAACCTTCACGCGCGGATTTTAATGTCACATATGTTTGTAAAGAGGTGCATTTCGAGTCGAATGGGAGCATGAGGATGAATACTTAAAAATTACTGCTGTTGAAAATGACGTTTATGGAGCAGTTATACGGAAAACACCCCGACGCATGAACCCTCTCATGGCACTAGCAAATTGTGAATATCACCGATTTATGATTGTGTTGCATGTGTTTGGATAATCGCAAACCAATTCGGACGATGCGGAATAGACTGGTGGGGATTGAACCGAGTGCTCTGAAACGTGTGTGTTTTGTGTTAATTTTTAGCGTCAGGGTGTGTTATATTTGGAGTTTGGGATTTGTCGCGTGTGCTGTACTACTTTGCTTAGCTAGTGTTTCTTGTCACCTGAGATGGACCTACTGTATGACCTGATGCCAACTTCTCGGCCTAGAATGCACGGAGAAGGTAGGCCAACTCAGAAACCGGAATAGTAGATTTCTTATTCCGTCTACGGATATTTTCTCGTCTCCTAATACCAATCGATAAAACAGGTAGGCAAGTCTTGGGTTTAAAAAAAAAGAAAAAAGTTTCTTTCCTTACCGTTTTCTGTTTTATGGTTTCGCAAAATCTTAGATTATTTTCCCGATACGATAGTAAATCGAGTTTTAGTTTGGGATTGATCAGGAGCAGTCGCGTTTGCTCTGTGTCAGCGGCCACGTCTGAGCAGGGTAGACATTGTTTTCATTGGTGCTAGATTCCTGTCATTTCCGAAAACAAGGCATCAAAGTCAGTATCGCTCAATAAATCAATTTCGTTCACCTCAGTAATTTTACAGAATTAATTTTCTTCACTTGCGTTATTAGTATTGAAAGATAGCCATTCCATATCCAAATCACCGCAAGGACAATCCATTTTGTTTCATGTAGCAGCTAGACGACATCAATCACCAGAACCAAAGCATTTATTTATTTATAAGTCAGATGAAATGTTACAAGACGAGGCAAAAATACTAAATTAATTATATTGCTGATAAATGCAGGTACATGTATTAAAAAGAAAATAGAAAAACATCGATCGAGAATACGGGGAAACCCCGGAAAGTAGTTCCGGCAAAAGTTCCCACGATCATTTTCACAAAAAATTGTTCACATCGTGTGAACTTTTTTTGTCCGTTCACAGGTGTGTGAACTCCAAATATCAGATCACGTGACTACCCCTTCAGCCAATCAGCAAGAAAGAAACAGTGTAAACTTCAAAGTATGAAATTATTCATAAATACGCGCCTAATTTAAATGTTAAGGCGTAAGTTATTTGTCCATTGTCACCTTGGTATTGTGACGTCATAGTTCTCCTAAATGTTATGACGTCACGTAACTATATGTTACTACTTCATGTCCGTTATTCAGTTATGGCCTGATGAGACTCGTACGTGGTACGAGTTGAAAGCGCTAGCCAATTAAAACTATGTTCAATCTTACCCCACTTATTTAATTATTCCTATATATATATATATATATATATATACAAAAATGAGGTAAATGTTCACTCGGTGTACATGTAATATATAATAAAATAATAAAGTCCACGTTAGTCCATCATCTTCTTTATATCAGTTTCAGACATAGTATTTTCGCTGTCTCATGACAGTTCTTCAGTGTAACTGACAATGACATATAAAACTTTGCTGTATGTAGAAGATCACTGAATATCGTTTCGTCGATGGACACACTCTTTTTCATTCCAGATAATACCGTATATCTGTAACTTTCAAATACCATAATTTATATTCACTTTAATCCATCTAAAACAAATGACCCAAAATGGAAGGACAGTTGGACAGTAAAACAAATAATGTTGTATTTTTACCGGCACTTCACATCTGTAACATTTATTACTGGTCTTGATGCTAATTTTTATAAATATACTGTGAAGAATTTAGAATAGTAGTTGTCTATAATTGTCTATAAATCAATATCCACATTGATGTGGCTGACTATATGAATACCAATCCATTTTATTTGCCGGTACGTCAGATACAGCTACTCCATTAGTTTTAGGAGCTTCATCAACATTATCTAGATACGATAGACATTAAAAATAAATATTCTGTACAAATGCCCTTCGTACAGCGTTTCTATAAATCCTATATTTATGATAAGTGATGACAATATTATATCTGTGCAACAAGTATTCTTTGGAATGGAAGTGACCGACACCGTCAAATAATTGTCTGATAAACGTAATACCAGCATTTTGCCATTCTTTGTCAAACACACTCTTCTTATTAAAAATGGCACTCGTGAAGAGCAACCTCCTCGTGGTGAGTGCTGGGTAGCGCTAATAGCTCTTCCCCCGTGTGGAACCGGGGTAGAATATTTCCACAGCACCCCATTGCTGGTCGTAAGAGGCGACCAAAGTGGGCAGCCCGTTTGCCGTGGGTTGCGTCCCTGTGTCGGCGGAGGACGGGAGTCTGGTAGTTGAGGGCACTGGTTCCTGGAACTGTGTTCCTTTGCCCAACACACTACTTCGACCCTTACTTCGCCTAGACGGGTGGTAAGATGGGCCCGGTCTTATCAATCGGCTGGTCATGCCAGGCCCTGTGCGTAATATTGTATATGCACACGTGTGTTGTATTTTAATGTATATTTTGGCCTTGGCCGTCCATAACTTGTGTGTATTCTAACTTTTGGATTGAATACATTGCCTAGAGTCTTACGCCAGAAGGCGGTGGCTCATGGGCCAATCTGGTACTTTCGACCTCTGAGTTCTGTATGTCTTCAATTTCTTGTCATGGGCCGGACCAGCCTGGCATTTTATTTGTTAGACAAATGCAGCTATTCATGTTGTTTTTACTGGAGTATAACACCTCTGTATCCCTGATGTTTGCATGTTGGAGATCCGGTGCAGGAAAACATCGCTCTTTGTAGCACTCCATGGTGGGTGGGGAGCAGTGGTGCTGAATCAATTACTTTCATTATGGCACACAATCATTCTGGTTCAAACCGCACTGACAAGAAGAGACGTCTGGAAGCTGAGATTTTCTCATCTGACGACGATGCTTCTATTTCACGTACTTCAAATTCTTGGGCTCGGTTTATCGTAGTGGAATCACATAATCAACTACCTTTGAAAATCAATCCCTTTGCAATATCTAAAGCCATTGAAGGTATCTGTGGTGAGGTGAAGAATGTTTCACGGCTCCGGAGCGGCTCTCTTTTGGTGGAGTGTGCACGGAGACAGCAGGCTATTAATCTTTTAAAATGTACTAGCTTTGCTAACACAGAAGTTGTTGTTTCTGAACACAGAACGTTGAATTCGAGTCGAGGGATCATCCGCGACAGAGCTCGTTGCCTGGCTGAAATGTCAGAAGATGACATTTTGGAAGAACTTAAATCACAGAATGTCACATCAGTGAAACGTTTCAATAGAAAAGATGGTGAAAATTTCATTCCAACAAATACTTATTTGTTCTCCTTTTCTCTTTCAACAATTCCACATTCTATTAAGGCAGGCTATTTTAACATCGGAGTGGAGGTGTATGTCCCCAATCCACTCCGGTGTTACAAATGTCAGAAGTTTGGGCACGGCTCCAAATCATGTGATCGTCCGACTGTTTGCCACCGTTGTGGTGGAAATCATGATGGTTCAGGCTGTACAGCAGACCTGAAATGTACAAATTGTAAGGGTCAACATGTAGCGTCCTCAAAATCCTGTCCTTTTTGGACACGTGAAAAAGACATTTTGACAATCAAATGTCAAAACAACGTCAGTTACTTTGATGCGAAAAAACTCTATGATAGCCGGACACCTTCATCCAAACAATCTTATGCTGCTGCTGCTGCTGCTGTCTCTCGCCCTTCAACCAGTAGATCTATAGAATGTCAGACGGACTTGACGTGGACACATTCTGAACACCCGCTGCCTCTGACAACATCATGTGACAGTCAAACAACTCATTCTGTCAGCCCAGGTGAAATGTCTTCAGATTCTATCATTGTGACTCAGGTTGTGGCCCCATCTTCACCCACTCCTGATATACCACCTACCAACAAACCATCAACTGAAATGCCCAAAAAACAAAAGAAGAAACAAAACAAGAAAATTTCTACAAAGATCCCTACTCTCACTGAAACATCTGTAGATGTTCACAATTACTTTGAGCCTCTTGAGATGGATGTCACCCCATCTTCACACCACAGCAGTGGTGACTCCTCTTCACGTTTACGTGAACGATCTCCGGTTGAACCACCATGAATCATTCGAATCTAATTCAATGGAATTGCCGAGGACTTAGGCACAATTTTAACGAACTGCAATTATTATCAACGGATATTTGTCCATCAGCAATTTCTTTACAAGAAACATACCTTAAAACAACCGACACATTTGATTTAAGGCAGTATAGTTCGTATCATTCCTTCTCTCCTCCGGGAGATAAAGCTACTGGAGGAGCTTCTATTTTGGTGCGGCGGGGCGTTGTTCACAGTCCTGTTCCGCTTGACACGACTATGCAAGCTGTTGCAGTTAGACTTACACTGCATATTGCCTTCACACTTTGCTCCTTATACATTCCTCCATCTTCAAATCTTCAGCGTAATGATCTCCAAAAACTGTACGACCAGCTCCCAAAGCCCTGTGTCATCATGGGTGATCTAAATGGGCATAATCCTTTATGGGGAGGTTCTATCATTAATCCAAAGGGTAAAGTCATCGAAGATTTTGTTTCTGATAATGACCTCTGCATCTTTAACGATGACTCGGACACCTACTTACACCCTGCAACTGGTACGTATTCATCATTAGATCTGTCTTTGACGGATTCAGTGTTGTTGAATGAATTCTCATGGTTCGTCCATGATGACCTATGTGGGAGTGACCATTTCCCCACCGTGCTTAAACCCATTCATCCCGTTGATGATCCACCTTCACCTCGATGGAATTTTGTGAAGGCTGATTGGCTTTTATTTCAATCTTTATGCAAAGATAAATTACTACCTACGTCTTTTCAGAATGTTACTGATCCGATTCAGTTGTTCTCTGATGTACTGAATGAAATTGCTGATGAATCAATACCTAAGTCCTCGATCAACCCACGTGTTCGTAAACCGTGGTTTGATGACACTTGCAAACAAGCTAGGAAATGTCGTAAGAAGGCGGAGAAGTACTTCCGTAAACATCCCACTGTCCATAATTTAAATATTGTAAAAATTTCAAATGCCAAGGCAAGACGTCTATTTAAGCAAAATAAACGTCAATCCTGGCGGAATTATGTCTCCAAAATTAACTCTCGTACCCCTATGTCCAAGGTATGGAACATGATTAAAAAGATCAAAGGCAAGGGATCAAATTCTACAGTTAACCATCTGAAGGATGGCGATACTCTGTTAACTGATAAATCTGCCATTGCCAATAGCATTGGTGAAACTTTATCTCATCATTCTTCTTCATCTAATTACGCTCCTGAATTTCAAAAATATCAGCTTCAACAGGAAAAGAAAAAACTAAATTTTACATCTGATAATGGTGAAGATTATAATGAGGTATTTTCACTACATGAGCTATATACTGCCTTAGGGCAAGCTCATGATACAGCAGCAGGCGCTGATAATATTCATTATCAGCTGCTGAAACACTTACCCGAATCATGCCTTGAAACTATGTTAACTATATTCGATGATATTTGGACATCTGGGACGTTTCCACCTTCATGGCATAAAGCCATTGTTATCCCCATTCCCAAACCTGGGCGGGATCATTCTGATCCATCAAATTACCGACCTATCTCACTAACTAGCTGTGTTTGTAAAACGATGGAACGCATGGTAAATAATCGATTAGTGTGGTACTTGGAAACAAATAATCTTCTTACCAATATACAGTGTGGTTTCCGGAAGAACAGAAGTACTATCGATCATTTAGTGCGTTTAGAATCGTTCATTAAAAATTCCATTGTAAATAGACAACATGCTGTATCGATCTTTTTCGATTTAGAAAAAGCTTACGATACAACATGGAAACATGGTATTTTAAAAGATCTTCATGATTTTGGATTAAGAGGCCGTCTGCCTCATTTCATATCACAGTTTTTAACAGACAGGCAATTTCAAGTCCGCGTGGGTTCTACCCTGTCTGATCATTATAATCAGGATCAGGGTGTCCCACAAGGCAGTATTTTGTCTGTCACTTTATTCAGTATAAAAATTAACAGTTTGTCAAAAGTTTTAAATGATTCAGTTGATGGATCACTTTTTGTGGATGATTTTAATCTATCTTGTCGGGGTAAAAATATGCACACCATTGAAAGGCAATTACAATTATGTCTTAATAAAATTAACAAGTGGTGTCTAGAAAACGGGTTTAAATTTTCCAAATCAAAAACTAATTGCATACATTTCTGCCGAAAATATAAACCGCATAAGGACCCTGAACTATTTCTGAATGGCACTCCTATCAAAGTTGTTAAGGAAGCCAAGTTCTTGGGACTTATTTTTGATCATCACTTAACTTTTCTCCCGCATATTAAATACCTCAAAGCTAAATGCCTGAAGGCACTCGATCTATTAAAAGTTGTTTCTAATTCAAAGTGGGGAGGGGATCAAACAACCCTCTTACACTTGTACAGGTCACTAATTCGTTCCAAACTTGATTATGGCTCCATCGTCTATGGTGGAGCCTGCAAAAGTAATTTACAAAAACTAGATACGATACATCATCAGGGTCTGAGGCTTTGTCTTGGAGCCTTCAGAACGTCTCCCATTCACAGTCTCTATATAGAAGCAGATGAGCCTTCTCTTAAACAACGCCGTCTAAAATTATCTTTACAATACATCACTAAATTATATTCTAATCAGTCCAATCCAGCTTTTGAATGCATATTCCATCCTCTCTACGAGGATCTTTACAATAAGAAATCAACACTTACTCCACCACTCGGAATCAGAATAAAATCTGCAATATCAGCTTCTAATATTCAACTCCAAGATATAGCTCCTACTAAACTTTTCTCGTCTCCTCCTTGGCAAATGGTAAAACCAGAGGTAGATCTTACATTAACAAAACTAAAGAAATCAGACACTAACGAATTAATTTACCAACAAGAATACAGTCAATTAAGAAACACATACGACACTTATAAATCTATATTTACAGACGGATCCAAGGATGGTGGCGCAGTTGCTAGTGCCACCGTCATTGGATCCAGAACAATATCTTCACGTTTACCTGATAACAGTTCCATATTCACTGCAGAAGCAAACGCCATTTTTACAGCACTAAAATATATCTGTAATCAAGCTAAACATAAACAATTCATACTGTTTTCAGATTCTCTTTCATGCCTTCAGGCGATTAAAAATATGTCATCAAAACATCCACTTTTAATCGAAATTCTCGAATTATTTAATGATCTTGCTACTGGCCAATATGACATCGTCTTTTGTTGGTTACCTAGCCACGTTGGAATTATTGGTAACACAATGGCCGATGCTGCTGCTAAAGCAGCCCTCAACAAATCTGTGACACCACTTCTGATCCCATACACTGATTTTAAACCCATGATTCGATCTTACATCAGAGATCTTATGCAACAGAAGTGGGACACCCAAGTAGGTATCAATAAATTACATGCAATTAAACCAAATATCGGTTACACCTACTTGGGCTGTCAGTCCAGATTTGAAGAGGTCATTATGCGACGATGTCGTATTGGCCATTCAAGATATACACATGAGTATCTTTTAAATGGTGAGGATCCTCCGTTTTGCATCCCTTGTGATGAAAGAATCACGGTCAAGCATGTCCTGCTTGACTGTATTGATTTTTCCATCACAAGGGATAAATATTTCAAGGTATCATGTATCAAGGATCTTTTTTATCAGGTAAGTAGTCATTTAATTATTGGTTTTTTAAAGGAAATCGAATTACTGCATAAATTTTGATTGTTATAGTTTGTAATTAAATAAATAAATTTTAATAATTGGTAGAATTATTCAGTAACTGGGATTGTTAGTGGCTATATCCTCGAAGGGGGTTAAAGTAGTGTAAAATTATTGTCCCCCTGAGAGGGTATGTAAGGCCACGTCTTTCAAAGTATGTTTATTTCTGCTCGTTTTTAGCCGTAGTATATATGTTCATTTATTCTGGCTAGATTTGTCATTAATCGCCAACAGCGGAAGGGATGATGTAAATCCGGCTGGGGTCCATGCAGGTAGCAAAAGTACTGTAAGTCCCCATGGACCCTAGCATGGTGATCTACCTTCAGCTGCTGGCGATCTATAGCCCTTTTTTATATTGTACCGTTATATATAGGGATATCTTTTATAGTTGTATGCTAGTTTTAAATATTAATCTGTGATATTCTAGTAATTTTACTGTCCATCGTTGACAGCTTTTTATGTTGTATACATTTATGTATTATTAATGTACTTCTCGTCACGATATGGCTGAAATACTGCCGATGTGACGTTAAATCATAACTCACTCACTCACTCACTCTTATTAACAATAATCTTCTTATTATTCCATATGATATCATTATATAGAATATTTTCTGTCGCTCCTAATCGTTATCGATAAAGGTAAATTTAGCCATTTTGATTACTAACTACTGGAAATTATTGAGATTTATTATGAGAAATGCAAATTCACCAACATGTATCTCCTCTGTGTACCGGGCACTCGTGAAGAGCAACCTCCTCGTGGTGAGTGCTGGGTAACGCTAATCGCTCTTCCCCCGTGTGGAACCGGGGCAGAATATTTCCACAGCACCCCATTGCTGGTCGTAAGAGGCGACCAAAGTGGGCAGCCCGTTTGCCGTGGGTTGCGTCCCTGTGTCGGCGGAGGACGGGAGTCTGGTAGTTGAGGGCACTGGTTCCTGGAACTGTGTTCCTTTGCCCAACACACTACTTCGACCCTTACTTCGCCTAGACGGGTGGTAAGATGGGCCCGGTCTTATCAATCGGCTGGTCATGCCAGGCCCTGTGCGTAATATTGTATATGCACACGTGTGTTGTATTTTAATGTATATTTTGGCCTTGGCCGTCCATAACTTGTGTGTATTCTCAATTTTGGATTGAATAATTTGCCTAGAGTCTTACGCCAGAAGGCGGTGGCTCATGGGCCAATCTGGTACTTTCGACCTCTGTGTTCTGTATGTCTTCAATTTCTTGTCATGGGCCGGACCAGCCTGGCATTTTATTTGTTAGACAAATGCAGCTATTCATGTTGTTTTTACTGGAGTATACCACCTCTGTATCCCTGATGTTTGCATGTTGGAGATCCGGTGCAATTAAACATCGCTCTTTGTAGCACTCCATGGTGGGTGGGGAGCAGGGGTGCTGAATAAATTACTTTCATCATGGCTCACAATCATTCTGGTTCCAACCGCAATGAAAAGAAGAGACGACTCGAAGCTGAGATTTTATCATCTGATGATGATGTCTCGATTTCACAAAATTCTAATTCTTGGGCACGTTTTATAGTTGTTGAATCACGAAATCAACTACCCTTGAAAATTAATCCTTTTGCTATCTCTAAAGCCATTGCAGGTATTTGTGGTGAAGTCAAGAATGTTTCACGCCTCCGGACCGGTTCTCTTTTGGTAGAGTGTGCACGGAGACAGCAAGCTATCAATCTTTTAAAATGTACTACATTCGCAAACAATGAAGTTGCTGTCTCTGCGCACAGAACGTTAAACTCAAGTCGAGGCATCATCCGCGACAGAGCCCGTTGTCTGGCAGAAATGACAGAAGAGGAAATTCTTGATGAACTCAATGATCAACATGTCACGTCAGTGAAACGTTTCACAAGAAAGGATGGAGATAACATTGTCCCAACAAATACTTATTTGTTCACCTTTTCACTGTCGACCATACCACAATCTATAAAGGCAGGATATTTTAACATCGGAGTGGAGGTGTATGTCCCCAATCCACTCCGATGTTACAAGTGTCAGAAGTTTGGACACGGTTCCAAATCATGCGATCGGCCGATTGTTTGTCACCGTTGTGGTGCAAATCATGACGCCTCAGATTGTACAGCTGACCCCAAATGTGTGAATTGTAAGGGTAAACATGTTGCATCTTCAAAATCATGTCCTCTTTGGCAACATGAGAAAGATATCTTGACAGTCAAATGTCAAAACAACATTTCTTTTCAGGAAGCAAAAAAAGTCATTGCCAGCCGGTCACCTCCATCAGTGCACACTTATGCTGCTGCTGTCTCTCGACCTTCTACCACAAGATCTATAGAATGTCAAACTGACTTGACATGGGCACATTCTGAACACCCTGTGCCTGTGGTTACAACATCAGAGAGTCAGACAGATGATTCAGATACTCAATCATGTGGCATCTCTCCAGCATCTCAGGTTGTGACTCAGACTATGGCCCAACCTAAACCAACTCCTGAATTACCAGCAACTAACAAACCATCGACTGACATGCCCAAAAAACAAAAGAAGAAACAAAACAAGAAAATTACTACTAACATCCCTACTGTCACTGAAACATCTGTTGATGTTCAGAATTTCTTTGATCCTCTCGAGATGGATGTTACTCCATCTTCTATGAGTGGTGACTCTTCTTCACGTTCACGTGAGCGATCTCCTATAGAACCGCCATGAACCATTCAAATATTTTTCAATGGAATTGCCGAGGACTTAGGCACAATTTTAACGAGCTGCAATTATTAACAACAGATTTAAGTCCATCAGCAATTTCTTTACAAGAGACGTACTTAAAAAATACAGATAAATTTGAATTAAGGCAGTATAGTTCCTATCATTCTTTTTCTCCTCCGGGAGATAAAGCTACTGGAGGTGCTTCTATGTTGGTGCGGCGGGGCGTTGTTCACAGTCCTGTTCCGCTTGACACGAATTTGCAAGCAGTTGCAGTTAGACTTACACTGCATATTGCCTTCACACTTTGCTCCTTATACATTCCTCCATCTTCAAATCTTCAGCGTAATGATCTACAAAAACTATACGACCAGCTCCCAAAGCCCTGTGTCATCATGGGTGATCTAAATGGGCATAATCCTTTATGGGGAAGTTCAACCATTAATCAAAAGGGAAAAGTGATCGAAGATTTTGTTTCCGATAATGATCTTTGCATTTTTAATGATGACTCAGACACTTACTTACACCCTGCTACTGGTACCTATTCATCTTTAGATCTGTCTTTGACGGATTCAGTTTTGTTAAATGAATTCTCATGGTCCGTCCATGACGACCTATGTGGGAGTGACCATTTCCCCACGGTGCTTAAGCCCATTAATACCGCTGATGATCCACCTTCACCTCGATGGAATTTTGTGAAGGCTGATTGGCTTTTATTTCAATCTTTATGCAAAGATAAATTACAACCTACGTCTTTTCAGAATGTTATTGACCCCATTCAGTTGTTCTCAGATCAACTGAATGAAATTGCTAATGAATCAATACCTAAGTCCTCTATCAACCCCCGTGTTCGTAAACCATGGTTTGATGACACGTGCAAACAAGCTAGGAAATGTCGTAAGAAGGCGGAGAAATACTTCCGTAAACATCCTACTGTCCATAATTTAAACACTGTCAAAATTTCAAATGCTAAGGCAAGACGTCTATTTAAGCAAAATAAACGTCAATCATGGAGGAACTATGTCTCCAAAATAAACACTCGTACCCCTATGTCCAAGGTATGGAACATGATCAAAAAGATCAAAGGCAAGGGATCAAATTCTACAGTAAACCATTTAAAGGATGGTGACACTTTGCTAACGGATAAATCTGCTATTGCCAATAGACTTGGGAAAACTTTATCTCAACATTCGTCTTCATCAAATTACGTTCCCGAATTTCAAAAATATCAGCTTCAACAGGAAAAGAAAAAAGTAAATTTTACATCTGATAATGGTGAAGATTACAATGAGGTATTTTCACTACATGAGCTACATACTGCCTTAGGGCAAGCTCATGATACAGCAGCAGGCGCTGATAATATTCATTATCAGCTACTTAAACACTTGCCAGAATCATGTCTTGAAACTATGTTGAATATATTCGATGCTATTTGGACAGCAGGGACATTTCCACCTTCATGGCATAAAGCCATTGTTATCCCCATACCCAAACCTGGGCGGGATCATTCTGATCCATCAAATTACCGACCTATCTCTCTTACTAGCTGTGTTTGTAAAACGATGGAACGCATGGTAAATAATCGATTAGTGTGGTACTTGGAAACAAATAATCTTCTTACCAATATACAATGTGGTTTCCGGAAGAACAGAAGTACTATCGATCATTTAGTGCGTTTAGAATCGTTCATTAAAAATTCCATTGTAAATAGACAACATGCTGTATCGATCTTTTTCGATTTAGAAAAAGCTTACGATACAACATGGAAACATGGTATTTTAAAAGATCTTCATGATTTTGGATTAAGAGGCCGTCTGCCTCATTTTATATCACAGTTTTTAACAGACAGGCAATTTCAAGTCCGAGTGGGTACAACCCTGTCTGATCATTATAATCAGGATCAGGGTGTCCCACAAGGCAGTATTTTGTCTGTCACTTTATTCAGTATAAAAATTAACAGTTTGTCAAAAGTTTTAAATGATTCAGTTGATGGATCACTTTTTGTGGATGATTTTAATCTATCTTGTCGTGGTAAAAATATGCACACAATAGAAAGGCAATTACAATTATGTCTAAATAAAATTAACAAGTGGTGTCTAGAAAACGGGTTTAAATTTTCCAAATCCAAAACTAATTGCATACATTTCTGCCGAAAATATAAACCGCATAAGGACCCTGAACTATTTCTGAATGGCACCCCTATCAAAGTTGTTAAGGAAGCCAAGTTCTTGGGACTTATTTTTGATCATCACTTAACTTTCCTCCCGCATATTAAATACCTAAAAGCTAAATGCCTGAAGGCACTCGATCTATTGAAAGTTGTTTCTAATTCAAAGTGGGGAGGGGATCAAACAACCCTCCTACACTTATACAGGTCACTCATTCGTTCAAAACTTGATTATGGCTCCATCGTCTATGGTGGAGCCTGTAAAAGTAATTTACAAAAACTCGATACCATCCATCATCAAGGCCTGAGGCTTTGCCTTGGAGCTTTTATAACGTCTCCCATTCACAGTCTCTATATAGAAGCAGATGAACCTTCTCTTAAACAGCGCCGTCTAAAATTATCTTTACAATATGTCACTAAATTATATTCTAATCAGTCCAATCCAGCTTTTAATTGCGTCTTCAATCCTCTTTACCAAGATATTTACAATAAAAAGTCATCTCTTGTTCCACCATTCGGAATCAGAATCCAGTCTGCCTTGTTTGCTTCCAATATTAAACTGCAAGATATAGCTCCAACTCAACTGTTTTCAACACCTCCTTGGCAAATGGTACGGCCAGAGGTTGACCTTACATTAACAAAACTAAAGAAATCAGACACTAACGAATTAATTTACCAACAAGAATACAGTCAATTAAGAAACAATTATGACACATATAAATCTATCTTTACAGATGGATCCAAGGATGGTGGCGCAGTTGCTAGTGCCACCGTCATTGGATCCAGAACAATATCTTCACGTTTACCTGATAACAGTTCCATATTCACTGCAGAAGCAAACGCCATTTTTACAGCACTTAAATATATCAGTAATCAAGCTAAACATAAACAATTCATACTATTTTCAGATTCTCTTTCATGCCTTCAGGCGATTAAAAATATGTCATCAAAACATCCACTTTTAATCGAAATTCTCGAATTATTTAATGATCTTGCTACTGGCCAATATGACATCGTCTTTTGTTGGTTACCAAGCCATGTTGGTATCATTGGTAACACAATGGCCGATGCTGCTGCAAAAGCAGCCCTCAACAAATCTGTGACACCACTTCTGATCCCATACACTGATTTTAAACCCATGATTCGATCTTACATCAGAGATCTTATGCAACAGAAGTGGGATGCCCAAGTAGGTATCAATAAATTACATGAAATTAAACCAAATATCGGTTACACCTACTTGGGCTGTCAGTCCAGATTTGAAGAGGTCATTATGCGACGATGTCGTATTGGCCATTCAAGATATACACATGAGTATCTTTTAAATGGTGAGGATCCTCCGTTTTGCATCCCTTGTGATGAAAGAATCACGGTCAAGCATGTCCTGCTTGACTGTATTGATTTTTCCATCACAAGGGATAAATATTTCAATGTTAAAACAATTAAGGACCTTTTTAATGATGTTAATTCTCGTTTACTGTTATGTTTTTTAAAAGAAATAGAGCTTTTTCATAAATTTTGATGTGCTAACTGTATTGTTTTAAAAATTGGTAGTGCAATTTAATAACTTAGATTGTTAGTGGCTATACCCTTGAGGGGGGTTGAAGTAGCGTAAAATTATTGTCCCCCTAAGAGGGTATGTAAGTCCCATTTCATTCCAGGTATTTTTCTGCATACCAGGCTTTTAAACCTAGTATATTCGTTATTTTAATCTAAGGCTTAACTGATACACTGTCGTCAGTGACTGAAGGGATGATATAAATCCTGCCGGGGTCCGTGCAGGAAGCTAAGGTACTGTAAGTCCCCATGGTCCCCAGTATGGTGATCTCCTTTCAGTGGCTGACGATTTCTAGCCCATTTTTATATTGTGATGTTCATTAATGCTTACTGTTTTTATTATTCACAACTAGTTTTAAATCAAGTCTGTGATATCCTAGTTATTCTACTGTCCTTCGTCGACAGGTTTTTATTTCGTATAATTATGTGTATTATTAATGTACTTCTCGTCACGATATGGCTGAAATACTGCCGATGTGACGTTAAATCTTACCTCACTCACTCACTCTGTGTACCGACCTTATAATCCCTACAGCATATACTAAGTTGAAAAGTCGGATGTACTCGTTAATTACGTTTCTATTTGTAATGTTTACGATGGTTATCATCCGCTTCCAGATTTCAATCAACAATTTGAAACCGCTCTCTCTGACATTATTGAATCGGACATAAGTGATCTCTACCATAAGTCACTTCCATGCAATAAATCAAGCTGGCCAGATCATGTAAACCACAGACATTTAAAACCCTTAGATTTATTGCTATCCCATTATGTATAATTGTTAATCGATCGTTAAAATAATCAATCTTTCCAGAAAACTTGGAAACTCGTGACAAAGTACTACCATTAAACTACAGACCAAGTAGCCTGTTGTCAGTCTTTAAGCGCTTATATTATATATTTCAATATGAATAATCTCCTGTATAAATACCAATCTGGCTTTGTACCTAGACATTCTACAACATCCTAATTATTAGAAATATATGATGATATTGTATTATTTGCTGATAAGCATGAATGTTATTGTATAGTATTTTGTGATGAATCTGACCAGTGAAGATCCGCGGTAGAATAGGTCTTCAGCAACCCATGCTTGCCGTAAAAGGCGACTTTGCTTGTCGTAAGAGGCGACTAACGGAATCGGTTGGTCAGACTCGCTGACTTGGTTGATGCATGTAATCGTAACCCAATTGCGTGGATCGATGCTCGTGATGTCAATCAAGATTCAAGATTCTTTATTTCAGTATTGGAGGCCTTGCGGCCCAGAGTACAATACATTTACATCTAATTTATTTATGGATCTCACACAGTTGACTTACAATTTTTCCATGATATGTGACGTAATACATAATACATAATTATGTTTGTTTGTTTCTTGTGTTTTTCAAATTTCTCTTTAGATACAAAGCAAGACCTTTGATTGTTGAATGTGTTGTAGAGGACATTAGTTCAATTATTTTTTTACGAGAAGGATGTTTATGGTAATATTGTGGAATTAATGCATTTCTACTTTGTTTATAGTATGAACAGACAAGTACAAAATGGTACTCGTCCTTAACAACTAATTCATCACAATGGTCACAGTATCAGCTGATCAACATCTGTTTTCGCATTATTTTTACTATAACGCAGTTTTTGTATTTTCAAACTATGCGAAAGAGTGCGGAACTTAGCTAATACACAGATCAAGTCTTTATCTAAAACACCCGATGTGATATACATCTCTGGCGCTAGTAATGACTTGTATGAATTATAATGTGACAGGAAATGTGAGCTGGTATTCTTTTGAAACCATTTCTGTATCTATATATCTTCACATCTCTGTTTAAACATAGTTTTGAAACCCTTCGTGTTTCCACAATCCTCAGCAATACAGACATGAGCAAAACCTGTTTGAAATAACAACATCCTGACATGTGAAACCCAGTTCAAAGCCCCAATCGCATCGTGTGACTGTAACATTTTATAACAGCCATAGGGGTAACGCTTCTGATTCATTCGAATAAGTCTACACCAATATTTTAGACACCTGCTAATATAATTTATACATAGATTATAACGGCCAACTTCGCCCAAAACGGCACTTGAAGGTGCTTGTTTTCCCAGTTTCAAAAATCTTTTAAAAAATAAACGTTGTACTCTTTCTATAGATCCTCTGTATGTATATCCCAAAATTTCACTGCCATAATATAGAATGGATGCAATTTTTGAATCAAACAAAGCAACAATTGTCTTCAAAGATATATCTGGATAAGTTTTCATAAGTTGAACTAACGGAAAACATGACTTTCTAGCTTGTAATGAAATAGTCTCACAAGCTTTGGACCAGATTAACCTGGAAGAAAAAATAATGCCCAGGTATTTATAATGTGAAGTTGCTGACATTTCCATAGATTTATAAAACCATTTTTCCACTTTTTTTGGATACCCACCGTTTCTGAAAACAATAATATTTGATTTTTCCATATTTACCTCCATTGCCCATTTATTGCAAAATAATTCTAATATATCTAATTTTCTTTGCAATTCTATTACGGGGTCTGCAAGTAGGACAACATCATCTGCAAAGAGCAGCAGCTTAATTGTTTCAATAACTTCACTTACAAAAATGCCCCGGCATTCACTTGCCTCAATTTCAGACACTAATTGATTAATAAAGAGGATAAACAATAATGGGCTCAAAATACAGCCCTGTCTTACACCACAAGAGGTGTTAAAACATCCGATCTGCTATTACTTATCTTCACACATGCACAAACATTTTTATACATATTTTCAATACCTTTATCCATTTTACCATGAACGCCTTTTGGGGGAGGAGAACCACAGTTTTTTTCAACAAAATCGAACGCCTTTCTAAAATCTATAAATGCGGCATAAAAGCGATGTTTTGGTTTTCTTAAATACTTTTGACACGACGCCTGCAAAACAAAAATATTATCACTTGTTGAATGATCCTCTCTAAATCAAGCTTGGGACTCCGATAACATCTCGCTGATTTCAGCCCAGTATCTAAGTCTATGTTCAACAACAGAAGTAAATATCCTGAGTCAAATTAAAAACTTCACATTTTTAAAAGTAATCCCATATATGATATACAACGGACAAATGTATCAGAGAAGGTAATTTTTAATCATTAATGTCTAAAGAAGGATTTTAATTAACGGTGGTAACCATAATTTGTTCAAAGCACCTACGGTATTCGGTAATAACAGAAAACCGTTTAAATCATAAGTCCCAAGCACGAGAATCTGATGGCACACAAGTTCAGTAGCGTGTATGGCCAACATGTGCGTTGACAACTGCCACACAACGCCTCCGCATGGACCTTGTGATGCTTGTGAACACATGATTGGGAAGACGACGCCATTGTTGCTGCAAAATGGTGCCAAGATCTTGCAAATTCTGTGGTTGGTTCTGGAGAGTGCGCAGACTTCTGCCAAGAGCATCCCAGACGAGTTCGATGGGATTGAGGTCGGGAGACCTTGACGGCCAGTCCATGACGTTGACTCCCGCATTCTGAAGGAAATTCCTTGTCAAAATTGCTGTGTGGGGTCTGGCATTGTCGTGTGGGAAGATCAAACCGGGTCCATGTGCTGCCATAAAAGGCAGTAGTTCTGGTGCCAGTACCTGGTCGCGGTAAGCAGCAGCGTTGAGGTTGCCACGGATGACAAGAAGCCTGGAACGTGCATTGCCACAGAAAGCACCCCACACCATGACACTTCCGCCTCGAAATCTGTCAACTTCCTGTACACAACACTGGGCGTAACGTTCATGACGGCGCCCCCACACCCTCGCCCTACCATCAGCAAATCGAAGATTAAATCGGGATTCATCACTGAAGACGACTTGATTCCATCGTAAGTGTCGCTGTGCCCACAATTGACGTTGACGTCTGTGTAATTGAGTCAGAATCGGCCCGCAGTATGGCCGTCGTGCTTGAAGGTGAGCAGTTCTCAGACGGTTTCGAGCAGTTTGCGCACTCAGTCTACCCCTAAACAGTTCATTTCTGGCTGATGTAGCCGTCAAAAATCGGTTTTGGAGGTGACGTAAGACAATCTGACGATCCTCTGCATGTGACGTCACACGTGGTCGACCTGGCTGAGGGCGATCAGCGGTGGTACCCGTTTGCTGTAGACGCGTCTGTAAATCATAAACAGTCCGTCGACTACGAACCATCGTCCTTGCGACCTCAGCTACGGACGTTCCCGTCTGCAACATGCCGATGGCACGTTCACGTTGCACATTTGAAAGGCGTGGCATGACAAATGGCCGTAAAGACTTTTGTTTTCTCGTGTTTTTCTTTTTTTTGTTAATGACTGCTAACAAGTATGGCTGAAAACACGTGCGGTATTATGGCCACGTGACCAGTTGCACGTGAAAAAACTCTTTTGCCACTATAGTGCTGTGCAAATGATTCTGATCGATTCACCTGGTCAAAATGTTAAAATTTTAGGATTGTGAAGTTTTTAATTTGATTCAGTATATTTTTTCCATTACATTTAGGAGGGATATTCCTCTATAATTGTTAGGATTTGTTGACTTACCAGATTTATACAAAGGAATTATAGGGCCTATATTCCAGGCACAAGGGCAAGTCCATGTCTTTAAAATGGCATTGAAAAGTATATTTAAGTATGGGACGATATTCATGCAATATTTGTAAAACTCGGGTGGTATTCCATCCGATCTAGGCGCCTTACTTAATTTTAAAGTTTTCAATACTTGTTTTATTTCCTCATCTGTTATCATATCAGAAAGCACCTCAGTATCGTTACATTTCTCACAATTCAGAGGATCATGATGTCTGATAAAATATGCAACAGATTGATCAAACTCATTATCAGAAACTTGTTCAGGATTTAAAAGTTCATGAAAGTAAGTAACCCATACAGACGGTGGCACCCCAGATTTTCGACTGCGACACTGTAATAAACGTTTAACACTACAGAAAGTTTGGCAGTTTTTATTTAGTAGGGCAGAATTTATGGACTCAATCGTTTTTTGCTTTTTTGCTTTTCATGACATAATTTTCTAAAATTTCTTTTAGACTCAAGGTAAAACCTCAAATTTAGGGGACTTTTTGTTGTTCGAAGAAGATGCAATCAGTTGTATTTCAACTTTTTTTAATACATTACATTCATTATCGAACCACTGAGGTTGATTATGAACCTGATATGAATCTGATTGTACTTTCCTTACTTTCTCAAAATGAGAACCTGCAACATAAAATAAATTTGTTAATTCATCTGCAGCTTCATCTATGTTCTAATTTACTAAGTTAGAGAATTTCTGAATAATTGATTGTACTTAATCCGAAGAAAAATTGGCATTAAATTGCTGTTTTCCACCTTCTTCCCAAATATATCTTGGGATACTCGTTGTATGTTCGTTATCTTTTGGGTACTGAGGTATTTGATTTGGACAATAACTAAATGACATGATATTGGTAACTGATCACTCTCTGTACGACTATGCACAAACATGTTGGTAATATGAGCAAATATAGTAGTTGATGCTATAAAATAGTCTATCAAGCTCGTTCCATTCAAGCTGATAAACGTAAAACACCCCTCACTGTCCCCAAGCTTTCTTCCATTAACTATATGGATACCCCAAAGTTTACAAATGTTAAGAAGTGATAATCCAAACTTATTTACTTTTTCATCCTTAGAAATTCTAGGCATACAAAATAAATCAGAGCTATACATTTTACCTAGATCCAGCAAATCTACATCTTCTTCACTTTCAATAATAAAATCATCCTGCAGTGCAACTCGAGCGTTCAACCCTCAAATAGGAGTAGGTCTGTGTCACTATCATGTTCGGACTTAATGGGAGCTATTTTATCACCAAGATCTTCAATACCATTACCTTTAGGATTTTCATACAATGGGGAATTTTCTGGCAGTATATATATTCCTCCTAAAATAACGGGTTCTCTACAGCCGTATAAGCTTACAAACACACAGTTTTCCCATTCTGGGTGAATTCTCTTGAAGTAGTGAGCATATGTCTTTCTTATGTACAGTGCTACGCCACCAGAAAATCTACCAACTGTACTGATACGTTTTTCTCGGACAGGGAAACAGATATAATCATTAAACAGATAACGGATTTTATCAACGTTGTACACCATTGTTTCAATTAGGCAAAATATGTCGAACCCTTCAAGAAAACTTTTAAAATTATTATCTTTTATTTTTGGTAACAGTCCTTGAACGTTCCATGAACATATTTGTAGGCAAGTTGATATATCTATGTGGCAACTACCAAAGCGGGAATCAGTGTCCACTATGGGTTTGTGGTCCAGACCACTGCCGAGTCCCTAAGTTTCCTGCTCACCCCCGGGGTGTCCCACCTTGTGGTTCATGGGTTGGTTCTCAAGCACCTCATGAAGCTCGTGGACTCCCTGTGCAGCTCTAACTCTGCCAGCACTACGACCAGGGTGAGGAACTCGCCTGGTGGTACCCACTGTTTTCAGCGAACTGCCATCATCTGCCAGAACATATACTTGATCAGATATAACCAATTTGTCATATGTTAAGTATGCCCTTTTACAATCATTTCGGGTTGAACCATGAACGGTATTAGCTCTGATCGAACATTTCTTACCCTCTCAGTGATTTATCAGCTCGGAGTTTGGTTTTGGCTGCACCCAAAACGCAACTTTTATCTTTAAAAAAGGTAAACTTAAAAATGACAGGTTCACTTTTGATTAAGTATTCAAACAGTGTGCTCGCTCAATTGAATACTTATCTACGTCTTTCATCCCAAGCTTTTCACTCATGAAGTCACGGGCTAACTTCTCTGTGTCGTTCCACGACTCGCCGGCCACGCCCTCAAGGCCATGGGGTATGATGTTGTTCCTTCTGCTCTGGGCTTCGTATCTGTCAAACTTTACTTCAAGCCTCTCAAGTTTAGTCTTAAGTTCCTAATTTTCCTCTGTCAAACGAATTTGTTCGTACATGAACTCTTCCCTGAAACTCTCAAACTTTGAGTTTAAAGACTGTATCTTCTTCTTAATGTCTCTGAACATAGAAGGCACTCGTGAAGAGCAACCTCCTCGTGGTGAGTGCTGGGTAACGCTAATCGCTCTTCCCCCGTGTGGAACCGGGGCAGAATATTTCCACAGCCTCCCATTGCTGGTCGTATGAGGCGACTAAAATGGGCAGCCCGTTTGCCGTGGGTTGCGTCCCTGTGTCGGCGGAGGACGGGAGTCTGGTAGTTGAGGGCACTGGTTCCTGGAACTGTGTTCCTTTGTCCAACACACTACTTCGACCCTTACTTCGCCTAGACGGGTGGTAAGATGGGCCCGGTCTTATCAATCGGCTGGTCATGCCAGGCCCTGTGCGTAATATTGTCTATGCACACCTGTGTTGTATTGTAATGTATATTTTGGTCTTGGTCATCCATAACTTGTGTGAATTGAATTACTTGCCTAGAGTCTTACGCCAGAAGGCGGTGGCTCATGGGCCAATCTGGTGATGTTGACCTCCGAATAATGTATGTTTTCAATTTCTTGTCATGGGCCGAACCAGTCTGGCATTGAGTTGGTAAACAAATACAGCTGTTCGCGTCATATTCTCTGGAGTATAACATCCCTGTATCCCTGGTGTTTGCATCCTGGATATCCGATGCAACATAACACTGTCCCTGGTGACACTCGGTGGCGGGTGGGGAGCAGGGGTGCTGAATAATTTTCTTTCATCATGGCTCAACAACAATCTGGTTCATCTCGAAATGAAAAAAAGAGAAGATTAGAAGAAATCGATATTTCCACTGGAAGTATTGCTCAAAATATTGATACCTGGGCTAGATTCCTGGTTATTGAGGCTGCTGATAACCTTCCCATCAAACTCAATCCTTTTGCTATTTCTAAGGCTGTTTCTGGGATTTGCGGTGAGGTGAAGAACGTTACCCGTCTCCGTAGTGGTTCGCTTCTGGTGGAGTGTGCTCGGAGACAGCAATCTCTCAATCTTTTATCTATCTCTACATTTGCAAATATTGAGGTTGCTGTGTCTGAGCACAGAACATTAAATTCTTGTCGAGGCATTGTTCGTGACAGAGCTCGTTGTCTGTCCGACATGTCTGAAGACGAAATCACTACAGAGTTGGGAGACCAGGCTGTAACTGCAGTTAGACGCTTCACATTCAAGAAAGACGGTGTCATCACGAACACAAATACGTACCTTATGACGTTTGCCCGTACAACCCTCCCACAGTCAATAAAAGCAGGTTATTTCAGTATCGGAGTGGATGTGTATGTCCCCAATCCGCTCCGATGCTACAAGTGTCAACGTTTTGGTCATGGATCAAAGTCGTGTCATAGCTCTGTGGCATGTCATCGGTGTGGTGACAGCCATGATAGCATTGACTGTGAGAAGGATTTGAAGTGCGCCAACTGTTCTGGACCACATGTTGCTTCTTCCAAATCATGCCCCGTATGGCAAATGGAATCACAAATCATGAAACTGAAATGCGAACGAAACATATCCTACTTGGATGCCAAAAAAATATTCAAAAATCAGACCACTACTCCCTCAAATATTTCTTACTCTGCTGCAGTCACTCGCTCTGATGCGACATCAACTATTTCGTGCCAGACTGACTTGACATGGGTCAAGTCAGAACAACCAGTTGAGACTGTTCCATTAGATCAGGATATTCCTAGCATCGTTGTATCTAGTTCAGGATCTCAGACTGAGATTCAGGCTGAGAAACAATCACAAACATCAGTCAAACAACCAGTCATTGTTCTATTGTCAAATAAAGAAAAAAAGAAATTGAAGAAAAAACAACTACCAACCGTCCCTCCGCCTTCAGAGGTTCCTTTACAGAACTCCTTTGGGCCTCTTGACATGGAGGTTACTCTGTCCTCACAGGACAGGCAGAGGACTAGTTCCTCCTCCCATTCACGTGAGCGATCTCCAATTGAGCACCATGACTCAATTGGCCAATCTAATGCAATGGAATTGCAGAGGACTTCGCCATAATTTTAATGAACTGCAGTTATTAACAAGTGATTTAAATACATCAGCAATTTCTTTACAAGAGACGTACCTTAAAAATACAGATAAGTTTGATTTAAAGCAGTATAGTTCATATCATTACTTCTCTCCTCCGGGAGATAAAGCTACTGGGGGTGCTTCTATTTTAGTGCGGCGGGGCGTTGTTCACAGTCCTGTTCCGCTTGACTCGACTCTGCAGGCAGTTGCAGTTAGAATTACACTGCATATTGCCTTCACACTTTGCTCCTTATACATTCCTCCTTCTTCAAATCTTCAGCGTAATGATCTACAAAAACTATATGACCAGCTCCCAAAGCCCTGTGTCATCATGGGTGATCTAAATGGACATAATCCTTTATGGGGAAGTTCAATACTTAATCAAAAGGGTAAAGTGATCGAGGATTTTGTTTCCGATAATGATTTATGCATCTTTAATGATGACTCGGACACTTACTTACACCCTGCAACTGGTACGTATTCATCATTAGATCTGTCTTTGACGGATTCTGTTTTGTTAAATGAATTCTCCTGGTCAGTCCACGATGACCTCTGTGGGAGTGACCATTTCCCCACCGTGCTTAAACCCATTAATCCCACTGATGATCCTCCTTCACCTCGATGGAATTTTGTGAAGGCTGATTGGCTTTTATTTCAATCTTTATGCAAAGATAACTTACAACCTGCGTCTTTTCAGAATGTTAATGACCCAATTCAGTTGTTTTCAGATCAACTGAATGAAATTGCTAATGCATCAATTCCTAAGTCCTCTGTCAACCCACGTGTTCGTAAACCATGGTTTGATGCTCATTGCAAACAAGCTAGGAAATGTCGTAAGAAGGCGGAGAAGTACTTCCGTAAACATCCCACTGTCCATAATTTAAATACTGTTAAAATTTCAAATGCCAAGGCAAGACGTCTATTTAAGCAAAATAAACGTCAATCCTGGCAGACTTATGTCTCAAAAATTAACTCTCGTACCCCTATCTCCAAGGTATGGAACATGATAAAAAAGATCAAAGGCAAGGGATCAAATTCTACAGTTAACCATCTGAAGGATGGCGATACTTTGTTAACTGATAAATATGCCATTGCCAACAGCATTGGGGAAACTTTATCTCATCATTCTTCTTCATCTAATTACGCTCCTGAATTTCAAAAATATCAGCTCCAACAGGAAAAGAAAAAAGTAAATTTTACATCTGATAATGGTGAAGATTACAATGAGGTATTTTCACTACATGAGCTATATACTGCCTTAGGGCAAGCTCATGATACAGCAACAGGCGCCGATAATATTCATTATCAGCTGCTGAAACACTTGCCCGAATCATGCCATGAAACTATGTTAAATATATTCGATGATATTTGGACATCTGGGACGTTTCCACCTTCATGGCATAATGCCATTGTTATACCAATACCCAAACCTGGGCGGGATCATTCTGATCCATCAAATTACCGACCTATCTCACTAACTAGCTGTGTTTGTAAAACGATGGAACGCATGGTAAATAATCGATTAGTGTGGTACTTGGAAACAAATAATCTACTTTCCAATATACAATGTGGTTTCCGGAAGAACAGAAGTACTATCGATCATTTAGTGCGTTTAGAATCGTTCATTAAAAATTCCATTGTAAATAGACAACATGCTGTATCGATCTTTTTCGATTTAGAAAAAGCATACGATACAACATGGAAACATGGTATTTTAAAAGATCTTCATGATTTTGGATTACGAGGCCGTCTGCCTCATTTTATATCCCAGTTTTTAACAGACAGGCAATTTCAAGTCCGAGTGGGTACAACCCTGTCTGATCATTATAATCAGGATCAGGGTGTCCCACAAGGCAGTATTTTGTCTGTCACTTTATTCAGTATAAAAATTAACAGTTTGTCAAAAGTTTTAAATGATTCAGTTGATGGATCACTTTTTGTGGATGATTTTAATCTATCTTGTCGGGGTAAAAATATGCACACAATTGAAAGGCAATTACAATTATGTCTGAATAAAATTAACAAGTGGTGTCTAGAAAACGGGTTTAAATTTTCCAAATCCAAAACTAATTGCATACATTTCTGCCGAAAATATAAACCGCATAAGGACCCTGAACTATTTCTGAATGGCACCCCTATCAAAGTTGTTAAGGAAGCCAAGTTCTTGGGACTTATTTTTGATCATCACTTAACTTTCCTCCCGCATATTAAATACCTAAAAGCTAAATGCCTGAAGGCACTCGATCTATTGAAAGTTGTTTCTAATTCAAAGTGGGGAGGGGATCAAACAACCCTCTTACACTTATACAGGTCACTCATTCGTTCAAAACTTGATTATGGCTCCATCGTCTAAGGTGGAGCCTGTAAAAGTAATTTACAAAAACTCGATACCATCCATCATCAAGGCCTGAGGCTTTGCCTTGGAGCTTTTAGAACGTCTCCCATTCACAGTCTCTATATAGAAGCAGATGAACCTTCTCTTAAACAGCGCCGTCTAAAATTATCTTTACAATATGTCACTAAATTATATTCTAATCAGTCCAATCCAGCTTTTAATTGCGTCTTCAATCCTCTTTACCAAGATATTTACAATAAACAGTCATCTCTTGTTCCACCACTCGGAATCAGAATCCAGTCTGCCTTGTTTGCTTCCAATATTAAACTGCAAGATATAGCTCCAACTCAACTGTTTTCAACACCTCCTTGGCAAATGGTACGGCCAGAGGTTGACCTTACATTAACAAAACTAAAGAAATCAGACACTAACGAATTAATTTACCAACAAGAATACAGTCAATTAAGAAACAATTATGACACATATAAATCTATCTTTACAGATGGATCCAAGGATGGTGGCGCAGTTGCTAGTGCCACCGTCATTGGATCCAGAACAATATCTTCACGTTTACCTGATAACAGTTCCATATTCACTGCAGAAGCAAACGCCATTTTTACAGCACTTAAATATATCAGTAATCAAGCTAAACATAAACAATTCATACTATTTTCAGATTCTCTTTCATGCCTTCAGGCGATTAAAAATATGTCATCAAAACATCCACTTTTAATCGAAATTCTCGAATTATTTAATGATCTTGCTACTGGCCAATATGACATCGTCTTTTGTTGGTTACCAAGCCATGTTGGTATCATTGGTAACACAATGGCCGATGCTGCTGCAAAAGCAGCCCTCAACAAATCTGTGACACCACTTCTGATCCCATACACTGATTTTAAACCCATGATTCGATCTTACATCCGAGATCTTATGCAACAGAAGTGGGACGCCCAAGTAGGTATCAATAAATTACATGAAATTAAACCAAATATCGGTTACACCTACTTGGGCTGTCAGTCCAGATTTGAAGAGGTCATTATGCGACGATGTCGTATTGGCCATTCAAGATATACACATGAGTATCTTTTAAATGGTGAGGATCCTCCGTTTTGCATCCCTTGTGATGAAAGAATCACAGTCAAGCATGTCCTGCTTGACTGTATTGATTTTTCCATCACAAGGGATAAATATTTCAGTGTCAAAACAGTTAAGGACCTTTTTAATGATGTTAATTCTCATTTAATATTAAGTTTTTTAAAAGAAATAGAACTTGTCCATAAATTTTGATGTGCTTAATGTATTATTTTATAAATTGGTAGTGCTAATAAATAACTTAGATTGTGAGTGGCTGTACCCTCGAGGGGGGTTGAAGTAGCGTAAAATTATTGTCCCCCTAAGAGGGTATGTAAGTCCCAAACCATTCGTAGTATTTTTATGCATACCAGACTTTTAAATCGTAGTATATTTGTTAGTTTTATTCAATGGCTAAACTTGCATATAATCGCCAGCGACTGAAGGGATGGTGTAAATCCTGCCGGGGTCCATGCAGGAAGCAAAGGTACTGTAAGTCCCCATGGTACCTGGTGTGGTGATCTCCCTTTAGTTACTGACGATCTCTAGCCCATTTTTATATTGTTTTGTTCCTTAATACTTAATTCTTTTAAATGTTCCGCAACTAGTTTTAAAATCTTATCTGTGATATTCTAGTTCTCATACTGTCCTTCGATGACAGATTTTTATCAAGTTTAAATATATGTATATTTCATGTCTAATTTCTCGTCACGATATGGCTGAAATATTGCCGATGTGACGTAAAGCATTACCTCACTCACTCACTCTGAACATAGAAACAATGTCGCCTTGCTCGTCATTATCGCTATCAACACTCGTATGATAAGGGAGTCTCGTTTGCTTTTCAGTTGGCCCCTTCGGACTACGTACTCTTGGGCCAAGATTCAGTTCTATGTCACAACATAGTTGCAATAGTCTTGGTACATGTGGTTTACTACAAATAGTTAGTTCATTGCACATGGTCTGATTTGATTTCATTTGCAATACATCCACTGTCGACAGACAACTGTCCTGAACACCGCCATGTTGAGACATCCGGCAATTCAGGAAGTTCAGAATAAGCAACAATTGTTTCTGTCTCGAAATAAATCCACTATTCAAAATCAACGAATTATTTGTCACCGGTAGTTTTCGTCTCCTGGGTATGAACGAGCCGACCCGGGCCCTCCGACACTGAATAGAGATACTCATACTCTTTTTGCACGAGCTTTCCGTGACAGCCGGCAGTACGACACTCACTCACATTTTATCAACATCGTACAATTGTGCATACAAGGCTTCAGTTTACACAAATATTACTAACCTTTTTATAATAGCGTGTGCTAAGACCACTAATTAACTCGTGTGAGTAATTTTCAAATTGTTGTAAATGCTCTACGGCTGTATTTTGCTGAGACTTTACGGAGCCGATGTGATTCTGATGTCAATCACTGGATTGTCTGGTCCAGACTCGATTATTTACAGACCACCGTCATAAAGCTGTTATATTGCTGAGTGCGTCGCCAATCAAGTGTGATGGATCTTAATCATTTGATGGGGCGCTCGGGTAGCCTAGTTGAGTAGTATAGGTAATGGGGGTTCTGGCTCACTTCCACTGGAGCCAGATTTATTACCTATACTGCTACTACAGGGGGGATTTTTTATGCCAAAATGACTATGCGATTCAACGATAGTCATAAGATTAAGTTAAATTGACTCTAGCTCACCACCACCTGGAGTCTATGATATAAATTTTTATAGGTAATGGGGGTTCTGGCTCACTTCCACTGGAGCCAGATTTATTACCTATACTGCTACTACAGGGGGGATTTTTGTATGCCAAAATGACTATGCGATTCAACGATAGTCATAAGATTAAGTTAAATTGACTCTAGCTCACCACCACCTGGAGTCTATGATATAAATTTTTATAGGTAATGATGGTTCTGGCTCACTTCCACTGGAGCCGGATTCATATACCTATACTGCTACTACAGGGGGGATTTTTGTATGCCAAAATGATTATGCGATTTAACGATAGTCATGAGTTTAAGTTAAATTGACTCTAGCTCACCAATACCTGGGGCCAATCATTGCTTTAGATGAGCCTAAATGGTAATAAAAATATTCTTCATTATTTTTATCGATAAAGCGATATTCAACATTTTTATTAAGTTCTTCGTTCATTTTACTTGGAGACCAGACTATATAACTACACTCTTCTTGTAAATTGATAAGAAACAATTGATAACCGTATTTGGTTGGTTTGACATCACTGATATAATAAAAACCTTGTGGTAATTCTCTCCATTTAATAGCTTTTTCCATTATTATTTATATTTATGTAAGCATTTGTCTAAATGTGATCAAACGATAGTAAGCAATCTATTTTTAATCTCCAACCAGTTCTTTGGTTTTGGCACGGAATAATTGACGGGCTTGTTGCCTCCCCTGTTCTATGAACTTTTTTTTCTCGTCCTCGCTAATACCACTGGTCTTATGAGATTTTGATCGAATCTCATGCTTCATTACGTTGTATTTGGTGAGTTCCGACAGCACTAAACGAAACTCATCCTCGGATATCTTACAATCGGCCATTGCTGTCGAAATATGATCCTCAGTGCTGTTCAACTTTGCTTCGGCGAGGATCCGAATACTATCGTGTTTTAATGCTTTCTTTTGCAACCTACGAGAAATGAATTTTATCGCTATTCCTGCCAGTCCCGAGACTCCAGCGGTTATTTCCATGCCGAGCACGATAGGCGCGGCGATTATAGTTGATAGTAAACCGATACCCGCTACACCGAGTCCCATGCCAGATACTACAAGCGCGGTGTCAACTCCGTCCAGAGCATTCACGGCTCTGCGATACTTTTTATACAATCCAAGTCTCAACTCCCTATCCTTCTCTATTCGATGTTTTATGTCGCTTATTTTATGTAATCGAAATCCATCAACAGTTTCCATCTTTTCAAATGCTTCATCGACCGCTGGATATAAACTCATAGTGTATGTTACGATCATATAATAGTCTTTAATTGGTCTTGCTTAAATGTTTTGAGACTTTACATCAATCTTATCAAATGTATATTGTACGTCAAGAATATCTTAGAAAGAGAAATGCTGTCACTTTTAATAATTTGAACCCCCTCGAGGGTTGCAACGGGCGATGCTCCGATATGAATAATACTGCAATGTTGACGCTCGTGTTTCTTGAGCCATTTAATCGATAGACCTGGTAATATTTCGAAGGCATCTACCGGTGCATCTCCAAACAAGACTTCAATAATAAGCGTAGAAAGATTAGGTATTGCACTCAAGTTATCTTTAATATCTTCGAATTCAGTAATCAAATTTAAAGTAACATTTTTTAAGGCCGGACGACTATATAACATATGCCCAGGATTTCTGGCAGGGGGGTAACTAACACACTTTTTCGTTTTGATGGGATATAAACCGCGAGTACGATGCCACTATTTATTATCTTAGTTAAATTATGTCCCTTACCCATCATCACATAAGGTGGGGTAATGACGATATTCAGTAGCCACTTGATGTTTGCTTCGATCATAGTCCATAATATTGTACGAAGTGTTTTTAATGAGTCTACTAACGTCGACATCGCTTAAATCTTCTAGATTACCCGTGAATGTGACTTCTTTCTGCTTGTATACATTATCGTGTAAGTGTAAAGCGTATAACTTACCATTGTAACCGGGTTTATCAAATCCTTCTGTGTCTCTGAGATCGGAAAGCGCAATTGTATTACATTGTCTTAGTGTTCCAGGGCCTGATGCATCAACCATTATTTATAATATGGAGTGTTACACTTAAGTATCCTATATGTACAGGTTGGTGTTTTACATCTAATACAGAAATTTTGAGGTCTGAAATAATACCACGCTTTAATTTTTTATATTGTAATGACGAGAAAGATTCCGTTCTACCGCTATTGTATTTTTCATTTTTCACTGGAATAGATCTGAGCAGAGTTGAAGGACTTTCTAGTTGAATATTATCCGTCGTGCTTATTTGATCAAGATGGATACACAACTCTTTATAGGGAACTAAATCGGGTAAGTTCTCTACATCAACTGTTTTGTTGCGTGGTAAGTCTATTGCCCATACAAATCCAAGTGTAATTGCTAAGTTTCCACCAATATGTATACCTGTTTCTCCAGTGTATATTTTCACTTTCCCATTCCACTCATTTTGTGTGATACTAATTCCATTAGGCTTAAAAATTTCATCATTGAGTGAGCATACGCTGTAATACCCATCAGGTATATAAATGGTTTTTTTAACAACCATGTGTACACCTGCTATATACATATCATTATTATTTCTCGCAGCACTTATATTGGTCCACCGTGGGTAATACGTTACATCGAATAGTGCTACTTCGAGTTGTCAATCCGAGTTATCGATAGTACGAAGCAGTTCAATAGACTGACCATTTGTTATTCCCGGGAGTGTAACATACATATTAAATATACAATGATACTATATCATAACTTAAATATGAAATCAACTTACATAACTAATCAATCGATTATAGTAACTGCCTCCGGTGCTGAGTTTACCGTTAAATTCCACGATATCTTTGAAAAATACAGTTTCACGGCAACTAACGATACAATGGTGGACGATTGGTTTAACCGTCTGATGCAATTTTGGCAGAATCAGTTAAACTTTGCCGTATGGTGTGCCACAATGGGATGTGGTGTATCTGTTAATGCCCGAGGATTTAAACTATATAAGTCTGTTATATTATTTCACGTGTACTATCAGATTAGACGTATACTTAAAGAAATTAGTGCTCCATTACCGCTGGATCCAGCATGGAATCACGCAAATAATCATTATAATAAGAGGGCCTTCGAACGTATTTGTAATGAATTTAATGTTTCTACGAGTAAAGATTGGCGCATTAAAGGACCTAGTCATGGTCTAGGTATTCCGTACGATGGACAAAGAACTATTAAAGATAAAAGCGATTATTTAATTAAAGCGGGTGTGATCCCTTCAGGCTTTGCTCTCTCGAGTAAACAGTTTAGAGCAGATCGTATGAACTTTGAGAGTGGCATTCCTTATATTATAACAAAGTTTGTGCATCCAAACGATACAACAGACACTTGGAATGAATTTCTTAATGATAAAACGGAAAATAATTTTACCAGGATTTGAAAGAGTAAATGAATCGATAAGAACTTATGTGTGGGCAATTCTCGGAGTGCAATCGCAAGCACGAACGTCCATTATCGGTTCTGGGACGGCGTTCGATGCGCAAAAACAGTTTGTCGCAAATGTGGAGGACGCCATTAATTCACCAGTTGACATACCATCGTCTATAAAGCATTTTCAAGATGCACTACAGTACGCTCAATCCAAAGTGGACTAGGTTTATGCGCCGGGACTATACATGTCTCCGAGTAATATGGAACTTAAGATCGGTCAAGTGATAGGCTATAATAATAAAATTGTTATCGCTACCGATCAACAAAAACCAGGTATAAATTCAGATATGAACGTCGAATTAATAACGCAAACGATCACGGGCGAAAAGGGAATAGTCAAGCCGCAAACACCAACTATCGCTCAACCATCTACTAACGCACAAACATCTACTAACGCACAAGTGCCACCGCATATTGAGGCTAAAAATCAACAACATATCGATGAAAAAACAGCGCTTGTAGTGGGTGGAGTCACGGTTGGTTTACTCATGATTTGGTGGTTAAATAGTTCTTAGCGAATACATACAACAGCCCTGTGATTGCTACGATCAGCCCCCACAAGTTTTGACTAAGCCAAGTGGTGGTCTTAGCTAATAAATTAAATAGCCAGGAAACAACACTCCCTATTATACCGGGAAGTGCAGCCGCGGCTTTCTCAGCGAGCTTTCCCAGTGCTGAACCTAATGCTTTTAAATGCTTTTTTTATCCACTCTTTTATACCATTTTTATCGTTAGGCGGTGTACTACCACCTGTACTGCCACCTGTTAACGAGAGAGTCAAAGTCGATATAATAAATCCCAACGCGGTTAAAATACTGGCAATGGTTATTCCCTGTTCTCTGAACAATGTTTTAATTTTATCTGCCAGTGTAGTATCATCGTTGAGGACTTGATCGATAGTTTCTCGAATTCGACTCATTTGCGAACGGAGTGCCTTTCTATTACTGGAAGCTGCTTCGAGACGGGCCGATCTTTCCTCTTCTAAGTTACGCAATCTTTCCGCTACGCGGCGTCTACTGAACTCATCGCCCGCCTGTTCAAGTTTTGTTTTCTCTTGAGCTATATGCTTGTCGATTTCGGATATCTTGGCTGTATTATTCATCAGTTCTCCCCGCATTGTTCGCATTGCCTTGTCAAGACCTCGTAATTCCCTAATACTAAACTCCGATACCTGTAACGTGGAATTATCGTAATAGGTATCTAAGATTTCTCCGAGTCCGTTCGAGGCCACGTTAGAGGCTTCTTCCAAATTATCTGTGTTACCGAGTTCATCACGCACGGTTCGAAGAACCTTAGTAGTCTTCGCGGAAAGCCGCGAGTAGTCTACAAAACCTAATTTATCACGAACAAACACGGTGCTGTGTTTACCGGCTATAGTAGACAAGGCTAGGGGCTTACGAGTACGAGAATTCATAAGATCAATATCCGGAGAGTCACGCAGTCGCAATATTCCTTTACTATCTATCTCAAACTTTGAATAGTCACGGCCTATTGGGTTAACATAATTTTTATCTTCTTTTAAGGCATCGTAAAAATCATTGACGTTTGATTGTAAAAGTTCATCGTTAAGTCTACTAAACCTGGTTTCATCAGTACCCTCTTCAGTTTGATTCGGATCATCAAAGGTACTTAGATCAAAGTCATTAATATCAAAATCAGTCATTTTTATATTAAACATAGGGTACATGTTTTCAATATAACAATGTCTTCGCAATACGGACGCAAGTTAAACCCACAACGTAGACTTCGAGATCCATTAGGGGTCAAAGCAATTCGTCAGTCTGTAACTATAACTAATAACCCTAGTACCATCGATCAGAATCAAACGCTTCTGGTTCGCTTTCCTAATCTCGGCGCACACGATGTGTTAGTTCCAGGAACTGTCCGACTAGCATTTACGATTAGTTTGACTTCTACAGACGTTAACAGGGAGCCTGTTCAGAACATAGGTCGTGCTATCGTTAAGAAAATCGCCATTAAAATTAGCGGTAATGAGGTTTTGAGTATCGATGATAGCGATGTATACTATTGTTACATGGATCTCTGGAGAACGGATAAAGAGCGGGAAAACTTACAATACCAAGGTATTTGTAATAAGAACACATTGAGACTGCGCGTGGGTGCTGAAAATGGTGTTGATACCAACGTAAAAGATAAGGCCATTGCCGACGCATTAGGTAACCGATTCTATATTCCCCTAGACTTTGAATTACTAGATTCCCACATGCCTTTTTATCAAGCATCCCTAGGCGATAGGTTATAATACGAACTCACTTTTAATGACCACGGTAGAGTAATCAGAGCTGCTGAAGATGCGAGCTATTCCATTGACAATATCTCGCTGGAGTACGATATGATAACGGATCCCGAATTAGCCAGACAAATTCGTAACCATTATACGGGAAGTTTAGCCATTTTGTATGATCGCGTGCTGCGACATCGAAAGATCACGAGGGACAAAAAAGATACGATGTGGAATATCAATCTAAACGTTCCCACGAGGTTGTTGAAGGGTATTTTAATGTTGTTCGAGGACCCCTCCGATGCGTTTAAAAGAAATACCGAGAAGTTCTACAATCCCAAGATTTCAAAAGTAGAATTGACTATCGAAGGCGTTCCTTATCAACTATATAGCCAAGGAATGCTAGCGTATAACCAGTGGGATGAGATTAAAAAACTTCCTTCTAAAAAACGTTCTCCGGAAGTTAACGCGGTCGTGAAAGATCTGTCTCTCGGGAGTGTATCGATGGGTGAATACCTCACCACGAAGTACGCGCTATGGCTCGACATGCGAACAACGGACGATGACCAATTACATGGCAGTGGGAGGAGAATAGAAAATTCCAGCGAGGGTGCCACCATACAGATAATGATGCTCCAGGAATTGGCTCGTAAATTAAACATATATTTCTACATGGTTATGGATGCGCAACTTAATATACAGAATGGAAGATTCGTGCAAGCAATCTATTGATAATCTTTTACCTAAAGATCCGCACTGCGCTATCATATGCGGGCAAACGGGCTGCGGAAAAACAGCTTTTATTCTAGATATTTTAGAAAGTCATTATCGGGACGTTTTCGATCATATTATTATTCTGTGCCCGACTATAAGCGTTAATAAAACATACTTATCGAGAGATTGGGTAATGAATGACGACGGGGTACACAGAGTCGATCCGGGCGATCGTTTACAAGACTGTCTCCGAGTATGTCACGAAAAATACAAAGGAGAATCAACCCTTTTCGTAATAGACGACTGCAGCGCGAGTAAAGAACTCACAAAAAAGAAAGATATGCTTTCGTATTTAGCATTCTCCGGTCGGCATACTCAACATATCGTTTGGGTACTTACTCAAAAATACAACTCTGTCCTGAAAGATCTCAGAGAGCAGACCAAATGGGTAGCACTGTTTCATTGCAAAGATCGAGATTCATTCGAGGAATGTTTACGCGAAAATGATGTCATATATACCAAGGGCGAACGAGATAAAGTCAGAAAAGTGTTAGCGACAACGAAGCACTGTAAACTCGTATTAAAAACCGATCAACCAGCTGCTTATGCAATTGCTTAGCAAAATGTAGCAAAAATGTAGCAAAATGTAGCAAAAATGTAGCAAAATGTGGCAAAATGTAGCAAATTGAACATTAGCGGTTAATATTACATAAAATGTGGTTCGAAATCCTCATTCTTTCGCAACAGTTCATTATTACGGGTTGTATTGGATATGTCATATTATATTATGTTAGACTTAAATATCTCCTTAGGTATTACATTATGGAATGCGACGAACTCATCGAACAAATGCTCAAAGATTCTGAGCCTGATGTAGATAAATCTTTAGATAAACATAGAGAAAGACTCGCGGCTTTGGTAGCCGGTGGAAAATGTTCCCAATATTTGGGGGAAAATTATACCATCGAAAAAATTGATAACATGACCGACGAAGAGATTAAAAAACTGTACGCGCGTTACGAGTCTAGACTGGGAGCTATCATGACTAAAATGATAGGGTCTTCTATATTACAACTATACACAGGCGTAGCTAGTACGTTTCTCCCTATCCCGGCAGAACATCGCATGTATTTATGCAAATCTCTAGAGAAAGACCCATTCATCGAACACGCTATAAGCTCAGTGAGCTTTATCATAGATTCGGAATGTTCTTAGCTCCGTTCACAACAGCTTTAATAACGGCTAGGTATTGTCAATTTAAACATACGTGCCCACTTAATAATATAAATGGAGACACAATCACAACAGATGACACCACAACAGATTGTGAAAGAGGAACCACAACAGATTGCGGAACAACGAGTGAATGAGGAACCACCACCAGTAAAGGAGAAAACACAACAAACACAAAAACAACCCAGAGTGACAAAGAATCCTTTAAAAATAGCTGCAGGAAGGAAGGGAGGACTGGCGCGCAAGGCGAAATTAATAAATAATTCAAATATTAATCCGATTAAAACATGGGCACTAGTAGGAGTTGCTGGTATAGCGGCTGTATGGTTCTTTTATAAGACCGGAGAAGAGAAAACGTCACCCCCGCCGCAACAACAAGTTCAATTAGAGGTTAGTCCTCATATAATGCTATAAGAAGCACGACTACTCCAGTTACAGACGGTAAAATGTTGGTAAACGCGACGTATCATTCAGCGGTGGTCACTGGCTTGGCCATTGGCTATGCCCGTATGGCTAAAATGATTACTAAAGCCACTCCTCCCAAGCTAGATTTTAATGGATTTGATATAGGTATGATGGTTCTGGATATTGGATTAGCAATGGCAACGAAGGATATGCTCATCAAACAAGGACTTATCCCGGAAGACATAATGAAGTAATTAAACATTTGAATATTTTTTATTCATATACTATGGCAACAATTGCGATGATGGTCGGTGGAGCTGTTGTTAATGCTCTAGCTTTTTCGGGGAGTAATTATTTATTTTCCAGTATGAGGGAATCAAACGCTAAAGAAGTTGAAGAGCAGCGTAAACGACATAACGAAGCTTTAGAACAATACCAAGCAGCCCAGTTACAATATACACAGCAGAGAAATAAGAGATTAGACTTTATTCATGAACAACTGCTTAAGGAAGGACATTCAATTCAAACGTTTAAGGTTGTCGAATATGCCATGCACGAATACTACTTCGTTTATGTGAAAAAACTAGGCTCAGAAGACCGAGAGGTCACATTTGTGATAATGGGGTTATCTGCTCTATTGATTTTCAGCTATACAATAGCTACGCAGTGACATCTGTGGCTATGCATAAACCATGACCTAGTTATAGCGATCTATAAATAGCCTAATCCATATCTCGCCTAGTGTAGCTGTGATTTGCATTTAGACAAATGATATGATAGATGTATATACCATGAATAATTGAAAAATTTACACTCATGGGGAAGACGACTCTATGTAATCGACGCTGTATTGATATTTACTGCGGTATACATAATTATTACATCAGGCGCGGACACATAAACTATACGTGTTCTGAATGCGGGATAGGGGTCAAAGGTCGTTATTGTTTATGTAAGAAACACGGTGCTGATAGGGTCAGGAACCAGATTATTTATGCTAGGAAGAGAGATTACATCAATGAGAGGAATAGGTTGGGGAGAATACGTATTTAGATATATGAAAACAACCAATTAGACATTTGTCTCATTTTACATATACCATTCAACCATAATGGTTTTTGTCAGAGAGTTGAAGGCTATGGCAAAGCAAAGTGGTCTACGTGGATATTCTCGTATGAGAAAAGCTGAATTGATTACCTTACTCGGTTTGGAATACAACAAACCCCAGACTGTTAGAGAACTCAAAGTTCGAGGGAGAAACAGTGGGCTGAGAGGTTATTCTCGAATGAGAAGAGCTGAATTGATCGCTTTACTAGATAATAATGATGATGATATTCAACATAATGATGATGATATTGATAATGATGTTAAGAATAAACAACAAGAATTAATATTTGTACCCACATCCGCCGGCGTTGGTAAATATCTAAGAGGTTGGAAGATGGATATTAATTCCAACATGGATGTTAACGATATTAAGCCCATCATATGGAGTAAAATTAACGAGGAGTTAGATGATCTACATAGTATAAAATACCAGCTGATGATTAAAATGTCATTGAGTAAAAGTAGCGCAGATGATAGCACCGAATATACCGAACCATATTTCCGTAGCAATCAAGAAGTTATAACCAAATCCGATACTATAAACTCATCATTAGATACATCAATTCAGAAGATACAGGAAACTTTAGAACGCTGGACTAATAGTGGTTCGGGTTGGGGTGTGGATAAAATTGATAGTTTATATTTAGATATAGCAAATTATATGCCCTTCAAAGGTGGATCTTATATAGATTTACCCCCGTATTATAAGAATAAAAAAGCCATAATTAACGTAAAAAATAAATGCGATGACTGTTTAAGAATGATGATAAAATCTGCATTGTTCCCCGTAGACAAAAATCCGGATAGACCTTCTAGCTATCCCCAAAACGATGGACTCAACTTCGATGGTATAGACGAACCTACACCAATATTACAAATTGATAAGGTGGAAAAGCAAAATAATTTAGCTATAAATGTTTTACGACATTCTAAAGGAATTGTTGTACACAGGCTAAGCTCCGCTCCGGAACATATTCCCAGAATCAATTCATTTCTGATCGAAAAAGATGGAAAATATCATTATACATGGATAAAGAGTTTAAACAGGCTACTATACGATCAAACAAAACATAAAGAAAAGAAATATTTCTGCGAAAGATGCCTACATGGGTACAGCAGACAAGATCTATTAGAAGCGCATAAAGAAGACTGTAGAGGTGTTGGACAGAATGCTATCAGGATCGATATGCCTAAAGAGGGAAAAAATATATTAAAATTTGAACATTATTGTAATCAAATGCCAGTACCGTACGTAATTTACGCCGACTTCGAAGCGCTTATCAAACCCATAGAAAATACCAACCATAGCAATACTGATAGTAGTTTTACGTACAAAACTCAAGAACATATTCCTTGTGGGTTTGGATATATAGTTGTAAGGTATGATGGGAAAACAAACCCGCCCATGATTTACAGAGGTCCTGATGCAGCGGGAAAGTTCCTAGAATATCTACAAAATGAAGAGAGAATAATCAGGGAAAAATTATCGTGTAAGAAACCCATGCGTATGACGAGGGATGATTGGAGGGCCCATAAGAAGTCAACGAGTTGTCATGATTGTGATAAACCCCTGGATGGGGATTCCGTAAGAGATCATTGTCACGTCACGGGTAATTATCGGGGAGCTGCTCATAACGAGTGTAACTTGAAACTAAAAATGAATTCTCAAACAATACCCATCCCCGTTGTGTTTCACAACCTTAGGGGATACGATTCACATCTCATTATGCAAGCTATCTCAAAGACCGACGGCGGTTTAACGTGCATTCCCAATAATATGGAAAAATACATATCATTCTCGTTGACTAAACCTATACATTATAGGGACAAGGATGGGAAATCTAGAATAAAGCAAAGTAATGGGCTTAGATTCATAGACTCCGTACAGTTTCTGTTATCTTCCCTGGACAATTTAGCTAATGCGAACAATCCCGATGACTTTGCGATAACAAATCAATATACCGATAAGATAACTCGTCATTTGTTGCTGAGAAAAGGTGTATATCCTTACGAATATATGGATGATTGGTCTAGATTCGAAGAAACTGAATTACCACCCCTCGAATCATTCTATAGTAACTTAACAGAATCTAGAATAACAGATGCCCATTATGAACACGCTCTGACGGTCTGGGATAAATTAGGTTGTAAGAATTTAGGCAATTATCACGATCTGTACTTAAAAATCGATGTACTGTTACTCGCCGATATATTTGAGATATTTAGAAAGACATGTTTAAAACAATACGGCTTGGACCCGGCATGGTTCTATTCCAGTCCCGGACTATCGTGGGATGCATTGTTGAAGAAGACTGGCGTAGAACTAAAACTACTCACGGATTACGATATGCACTTGTTTATTGAGAAAGGATTAAGAGGTGGTATATCGATGGCAGCGAAAAGGTATTCTAAGGCTAATAATAAATTAGTGGAAGGATACGATCCGAGTAAACCCGACACGCACATATTATATCTCGACGCTAACAATTTGTACGGATGGGCTATGAGTCAACCTTTACCCACGGGTGGTTTTGAATGGGTCAACGATATCGAAGTGAATGATATCCATAATAATGATACGAATAAAGGGTACATACTAGAAGTTGACTTGGAATATCTAAGTTTGTTACATAAAGATCATAACAGTTATCCGCTAGCTCCCGAAAGATTAATGGTTAATAAAGATTGGATGTCGGAATATCAACGCTCCTTGATGGGTAATAGTAGGTTAGCTAACGTAGAAAAACTGGTACCAAATTTGATGGATAAGACAAAATATATAGTTCACTACAGAAATCTCCAGTTGTATCTATCGTTAGGTATGAAACTTAAGAAAATACACAGAGTTCTAAAGTTTGATCAAAGCCCTTGGATGGAGCCCTATATAAGGTTGAACACAGATTTAAGAAAGATAGCTACCAGCGATTTCGAAAAGAATCTGTATAAGCTCATGAATAACTCAGTATTTGGTAAAACTATGGAGAATCTAAGGAAGCGTGTTGATGTTAAATTAGTCAGATCTAATGAGGAAGAAAGACTCAGGAAACTTATAGCCAGTCCGGCTTTTAACAGAAGCAAGATATTCAATAACGACTTAGCCGCGTTGCATATGCAGAAGAGTAATATAAAATTCAACAGACCGGTGTACGTCGGTATGAGTATTCTCGACTTGTCAAAACACTTAATGTATGACTTTTATTACAACGAACTTAAGAAGCAATACTGCGATAGATGCGAGGTGTTATATACCGACACAGATTCTTTGTTGATGGAAATACAAACCGAGGATGTCTATAAAGATATGGCAGAAAAAATAGATATGTACGACACGAGCAACTATCCTAAAGATAATCCACTGCACAGCGTTGTAAATAAAAAGGTATTAGGTAAGATGAAGGATGAATGTGCTGGGACCCCTATAGCGGAGTATGTAGGATTAAGACCTAAGATGTATTCTATAAAGAAGTCCGATAATGGAGAGATAAGAAAAGCTAAGGGCGTTAAGAAGTATGTTGTAAAAAAGCATATCAGACACGAACAGTATAAAGAATCATTTTTTAACGGTAGAACGTTCAAACACGAGATGAACTCTTGAAGAAGTTACAATCATAGGATATATGGATTAAGAATGAACAAGACATCATTATCCACCTTAGATACAAAGAGATGGATTGATAATGATGGTGTAACTACCTATGCTTATGGTTATGGTGGTAATACCTACCGTCGGGAACTATGAACAACTCTTCTCGTACAAATGCCCTACCCGGTCCATCTTGAAGATAATAAAGAATAGGCTCTCCTTCTTTCGTAACCAATCGACTAATGTTATAAGTCTTAAGGGACCATATTGGATCGGTTGCGCGACGTAGGCCTCCTTCGAGTTCACCGGCCTGGTATAAATATCTTACCCTTACACTATCTGGAAGTTTTCGTTCTTTGCCTCTCCTCGGTGCTGAAGATTCGGAAGTCACGGATTTCATTTTAATAGCATCGAATGGTTTCTTCCCTATTAATCTCGTCACTTCATTATTCAGCGCTGATACAACGACGATAATCGTGTCACCCATTCGGTTGATCTCAATCGTTCCGATTTCATTTCGATCCCATACTGATAGCCAAACAAACGTTCCGCTAATGTCCGGTTAAATCTTTCAGATAGCTTGACTTCGGTGGGCCTCTCTTTCTCCACGGACGATTTCGACATCGTGCTTTGTTAACAGTTTAGTTACCGATCCCATAAACTCGCGACCGGGATCTACTTGAAATAGCTTAGGCCATTTTAGTGGTCCGCGTTTATATATGCGACTCAGTGCATTAGCTACTTCTGTTGAATCTTTCGAGGTTAATGGCTCAGCCTCTTTGTATCGACTAGCCACATCCACTACTGTTAAAGCGTATTTATACGTTTTGCGTTTTACCTTATCATGGGGAAGAAACAAGAGGTCAGCCTGATGAACTTCATTCGTTGTAAAAATATCAAATTTCTTCCTCGGTATATAATGCGGTGCTGGTAAGTATATTTGCCACATCGCTTGTTTCTTTAACCAATCCTTGGCCACATCTTTAGATACCTTAGCCGTGGTGGCTAATTTTTTTATTGCTCCTACACCTTTCCAATATCCTCGTGGGCTATAGTAAATTTTATCCATTATTAATTAATATTGATGTTTCGTTTAATACAACTCATGACTGTCGTTAAATCGCATAATCATTTTGGCATAAAAAAATCCCCCCTGTAGTAGCAGTATATAGGTATATGAATCCGGCTCCAGTGGAGGTGAGCCAGAACCCCAATTACCTATAAAAATTTATATCATAGACTCCAGGTGGTGGTGAGCTAGAGTCAGTTTAACTTAATCTTATGACTATCGTTGAATCGCATAGTCATTTTGGCATAAAAAATCCCCCCTGTAGTAGCAGTATAGGTAATAAATCTGGCTCCAGTGGAAGTGAGCCAGAACCCCCATTACCTATACTACTAGTTGTTAAAGCGTTCGCTCGTCACGCCGAAGACCCGGGTTCGATTCCCGACATGGGTACAATGTGTGAAGCCCATTTCTGGCTTCCCCCGCCGGGATATTACTGGAATATTGCTAAAAGCGGCGTAAAACCATACTCACTCACTCACTCACTAAATCATTTGACAGAGTTTAGTACAAAGGATTACATCATAAACTAATTATACGGTATTACCGGTAAACTACTACTCTAGTTGGAAGACTATATTAGTCATCGGAGACATAAGGTTTTTGTACATCGCAATTTTTCATTCTTGAAATTTACAAAAGACGGTCTCTCAAGTCTTTGGCCCCTTCTTGTGGTTGATTTACATCAACGATCTCGCTGATATGCTAGAGAATTCTACTCGTCTTTTCGCAGACTTCCATTGGCACATCATCTTTTCACTTACAAATGATAGAACACAAATTGAACAGTGATTTAGAGATTCTCACTAACACCTGGGTGTTTCTCTCTCTCTCTCTCTCTCTCTGCTTTAGAGGTATGGGGTAACTGTAGTCCAGAAAACTTCTAAAGATCTTGAAATGATTCAATTATAAGCAGTTCGCATAGTGACATGTCTCACTAAAATTAATTCTCAATATCTTCAAGATCGAGTTTATACTTTGAGACAGGATGGGAATTACAGGTTGGTTGTTTGGTTTGTTGTTTAACGCCGCACTCAGCAATATTCCAGCTTTTTGACGGCGGTCTGTAAATAATCGAGTCTGGACCAGACAATCCAGTGATTGATATCATAAGCATCGATCCACGCAATTGGGATCGATGACATGCATCAACCAAGTCAGCGAGCCTGACCATCCGATCCCGTTAGTCGCCTTTTACGACAAGCATAGTCACCTTTTACGGCAAGCATGGGTTGCTGAAGACCTATTCTACCCCGGAAGGGAATTACAGGATAGGAATGGGGAATGCTTTGTACAAGTTACAGTATTGTTAATAATTTCTGTCCATCTAATGTACGTGACACGTTATCAACTATTAGAAGAGTTTCGAAATAAGAACAATATATATCAATATGTCGCATGCACGACCTACTACACAAAGTCATCAACTTTTATTTATACCTCCTTCAATTAAACTATGGCATGAGTTACCCCCTGGATACAGACGTACAACATCATTGTCAAATTTTAAACAACTGATTAAAACAATTATGACATCGCCAAATCAGTACTTCTTAACCAGCAACCAAAGAGCTAACATTTTACATACACGACTCTCTTGCAGTTCCCTAAAGTAAATTCAATGTACACTTATCTGATGCTTTGCCCTGCTCTTGTGGAAATCATTGTGAAACCTTTATATGCTTCTATCTTGAACGTCCCAAATACAAGATTCCCAGAAATACCGTTTTCACTAACATTGTTACAGCTGGAAATACATGTAAAAGAAAAATATTCTCAATGGGGATGAACCTCCAGCTGAAATTCACAATAATCTCCTTTTCAACACCGTTCTAAACTATAAATTGTCGACTAATTTTAACTCGTTATCTTAAGATCATGAGATCTTTATCTTTATCATATCGCTTTGAATTGAAGCAATATATGTGAATATATGGCCGTGTCTGCCTTTGTGTGTTTACGTATAATATGTATGTGTATGTGTATGTACGTATATGTGTTTGTATATGTCTTTATACATATGACTATTAATGTATGTGTATGTGTATATCACATGTATGGACATATACAAAAATCAATGTCTGTACATATATATTAGGGAAAGGATAACTGGTGACCAATCCCATTGACCAAATACGTCAATAAAATAACAAAACAATTTCATCATCATGTTTCAAACTACAATATTACAAGACTAAGGGCTATCGAATTCATCGTCCTTTTATACCATGATTGAAACTTAAAGATGCATGGTATTGGGCAAACCGGAAGCAATTTTGATAAACAGAAGTGCATGAAACTTTCATTTTGTAGCTAGAAGCATCAGACTTTCTAGCTTAAGTGAGTGGTACATTAGAGCGTACGGCGGGCACAGTAGAGTGGATGGCAGGAACAGTGGAGTGGGTGGTACATTAGCGTCTCTGGCGGGCAGAGAAGAGTGGATGACAGGTATAGTGGAGTAAGTGTGTGATACATTAAAGTGTGTTGCAGGCACAGAGAGTGGATGACAGGTACGGTGGAGTAAGTGAGTTGTACATTAGAGTGTGTGGCGGATACAGTAGAGTGAATGAAAGGTACATTGGAGTAAGTGAGTTGTACACTAGAGTGTGTAGCGGGCAAATTAGAGTGGATGACAGTTATAGTAGAGTACGTGAGTGGTACATTAGAGTGTGTTGCGAGCACAGTAGAGCGGATGACAGGTACAGTGGAGTAAGTGTGTGGTACATTAGAGCGTGTGGCGGGCACACTAGAGTGGATGACAGGTGCGGTGGAGTAAGTGAGTGGTACATTAGAGCCTGTGGCGGGCACAGTAGAGCGGATGACAGGTCTAGTGGAGTAAGTGAGTGGTACATTAGAGGGTGTGGCGGGCACAGTAGAGCGGATGACAGGTACAGTGGAGTAAGTGAGCGGTACATTAGAGTGTAAGTGGGGCACAGTAGAGTAGATGGCAGGAACAGTGGAGTAATTGAGTGGTGCATTAGAGTGTGTGGCGGGCACAGCTGAGTGGAGTGAGTGGTACGTTAGAGCGTACGGCGGGCACAGTAGAGTGGAGGGGCAGGAACAGTGGAGTAAGTGGATGGTACATTAGAGTGTATGCCGGGCACAGTAGAGTGGATGACAGGCACTGTGGTGTAAGTGAGTGGTACATTAGAGCGTGTGGCAGGCACAGTAGACTGGATGACAGGTGCGGTGGAGTAAGTGTGTGGTACATTAGAGTGTGTTGCGGGCACAGAAGAGTGGATGACAGGTGCGGTGGTGTAAGTGAGTGGTACATTAGAGCGTGTGGCGGGCACAGCAGAGCGGATGACAGGTCTAGTGGAGTAAGTGAGTGGTACATTAGAGGGTATGGCTGGCACAGTAGACTGGATGACAGGTACAGTGGAGTAAGTGTGTGGTACATAAGAGTGTGTGGCGGGCACAGTAGAGTGGATGAAACGTACATTCGAGTAAGTGAGTGGTACATTAGAGTGTGTGGCGGACACAGTAGAGTGGATGACAGGTACGGTGGAGTAAGTGAGTGGTATATTAGAGCTTGTGGCGGGCACAGTTGAGTGGATGACAGGTACCTTGGAGTAAGTGAGTGGTACATAAGAGCGTGTGGCGGGCACAGTAGAGTGGATGACAGGTACAGTGGAGTAAGTGTGTGGTACATTAAAGTGTGTTGCGGGCAAAGAAGAGTGGATGACAGGTACGGTGGAGTAAGTGTGTGGTACATTAGAGTGTGTGGCGGGCACAGTAGAGTGGATGACAGGTACAGTGGAGTAAGTGAGTGGTACATTAGAGCGTACGGCGGGCACAGTAGAGTGGATGGCAGGAACAGTGGAGTTAGTGAGCGGTACATTAGAGTGTGTGGCGAGCACACTAGTGTGGATCACAGGTACCTTCGAGTAAGTGAGTGGTACATTAGAGTGTGTGGCGGACACAGTAGAGTGGATGACAGGTACGGTGGAGTAAGTGAGTGGTACATTAGAGCTTGTGGCGGGCACAGTAGTGTGGATGAGAGGTACAGTGAAGTAAGTGAGTGGTACATTAAAGTGTGTTGCGGGCAAAGAAGAGTGGATGACAGGTACGGTGGAGTAAGTATGTGGTACATTAGAGTGTGTGGCGGGCACAGTAGAGTGGATGACAGGTACAGTAGAGTAAGTGAGTGGTACATTAGAGCGTACGGCGGCCACAGTAGACTGGATGACAGGTGCGGTGGAGTAAGTGTGTGATACATTAGAGTGTGTAGCGGGCACAGTAGAGTGGATGACAGGTACAGCTGAGTAATTGTCTGGTACATCAGAGTGTGTTGCGGGCACAGAAGAGTGGATGACAGGTCTAGTGGAGTAAGTGAGTGGTACATTAGAGCGTGTGGCGGGCACAGTAGACTGGATGACAGGTACAGTGGAGTAAGTGTGTGGTACATAAGAGTGTGTGGCGGGCACAGTAGCATTAGAGTGTAAGTCGGGCACAGTAGAGTGGATGGCAGGAACAGTGGAGTAATTGAGTGGTGCATTAGAGTGTGTGGCGGGCACAGCTGAGTGGAGTGAGTGGTACGTTAGAGCATACGGCGGGCAAAGTAGAGTGGAGGGGCAGGAACAGTGGAGTAAGTGGATGGTACATTAGAGTGTATGCCGGGCACAGTAGAGTGGATGACAGGCACTGTTGTGTAAGTGAGTGGTACATTAGAGCGTGTGGCAGGCACAGTAGACTGGATGACAGGTGCGGTGGAGTAAGTGTGTGGTACATTAGAGTGTGTTGCGGGCACAGAAGAGTGGATGACAGGTGCGGTGGTGTAAGTGAGTGGTACATTAGAGCGTGTGGCGGGCACAGCAGAGCGGATGACAGGTCTAGTGGAGTAAGTGTGTGGTACATTAGAGGGTATGGCTGGCACAGTAGACTGGATGACAGGTACAGTGGAGTAAGTGTGTGGTACATAAGAGTGTGTGGCGGGCACAGTAGAGTGGATGAAACGTACATTGGAGTAAGTGAGTGGTACATTAGAGTGTGTGGCGGACACAGTAGAGTGGATGACAGGTACGGTGGAGTAAGTGAGTGGTATATTAGAGCTTGTGGCGGGCACAGTTGAGTGGATGACAGGTACCTTGGAGTAAGTGAGTGGTACATAAGAGCGTGTGGCGGGCACAGTAGAGTGGATGACAGGTACAGTGGAGTAAGTGTGTGGTACATTAAAGTGTGTTGCGGGCAAAGAAGAGTGGATGACAGGTACGGTGGAGTAAGTGTGTGGTACATTAGAGTGTGTGGCGGGCACAGTAGAGTGGATGACAGGTACAGTGGAGTAAGTGAGTGGTACATTAGAGCGTACGGCGGGCACAGTAGAGTGGATGGCAGGAACAGTGGAGTTAGTGAGCGGTACATTAGAGTGTGTGGCGAGCACACTAGTGTGGATCACAGGTACCTTCGAGTAAGTGAGTGGTACATTAGAGTGTGTAGCGGGCACACTAGAGTGGATGACAGGTACGGTGGAGTAAGTGAGTGGTACATTAGAGCGTGTGGCCGGCACAGTAGAGTGGATTACAGGTACGGTGGAGTAAGTGAGTGGTACATTAGAGCGTGTGGCGGGCACAGTTGAGTGGATGACAGGTACCTTGGAGTAAGTGAGTGGTACATAAGAGCGTGTGGCGGGCACAGTAGAGTGGATCACAGGTACAGTGGAGTAAGTGTGTGGTACATTAAAGTGTGTTGCGGGCAAAGAAGAGTGGATGACAGGTACGGTGGAGTAAGTGTGTGGTACATTAGAGTGTGTGGCGGGCACAGTAGAGTGGATGACAGGTACAGTGGAGTAAGTGAGTGGTACATTAGAGCGTACGGCGGGCACAGTAGAGTGGATGGCAGGAACAGTGGAGTTAGTGAGCGGTACATTAGAGTGTGTGGCGAGCACACTAGTGTGGATCACAGGTACCTTCGAGTAAGTGAGTGGTACATTAGAGCGTGTGGCGGGCACACTTGAGTGGATGACAGGTGCTGTGGAGTAAGTGAGTGGTACATTAGAGCGTGTGGCGGGCACACTTGAGTGGATGACAGGTGCTGTGGAGTAAGTGAGTGGTACATTAGAGCGTGTGGCGGGCACAGTAGAGCGGATGACAGGTCTAGTGGAGAAGGTGAGTGGCACATTAGAGTGTGTGGCAGGCACAGTAGAGTGGATGGCAGGAACAGTGGAGTAAGTGAGTGGTACATTAGAGTGTATGTCGGGCAGAGTAGAGTGGATTTCAGTAACAGTGGGTAAGTGAGTGGTACATGAGAGTGTGTGGCGGGCACAGTTGAGTGGATGAAAGGTACATTTAAGTAAGTATGTGGTACATTAGAGTGTGTGGCGGGCACAGTAGAGTGGATGAAAGGTACATTGGAGTAAGTGAGTGGTACATGAGAGCGTGTTGCGGACATAGTTGAGTTGATGACAGGTACAGTGGAGTAAGTGAATGGTACATTAGAGTGTGTGGCGGGCACAGTAGAGTGGATGACAGGTACAGTGGAGTAAGTGAGTGGTACATTAGAGCGTGTGGCGGGCACAGTTGAGTGGATGACAGGTACCTTGGAGTGAATGAGTGGTACATAGGAGCGTGTGGCGGGCACAGGAGAGCGGATGACAGGTACAGTGGAGTAAGTGAGTGGTACATTAGAGTGTGTGGCAGGCACACTAGAGTGGATGACAGGTACGGTGGAGTAAGTGAGTGGTACATAAGAGCGTGTGGCGGGCACAGTAGAGTGGATGACAGGTACAGTGGAGTAAGTGTGTGGTACATTAAAGTGTGTTGCGGGCAAAGAAGAGTGGATGACAGGTACGGTGGAGTAAGTGTGTGGTACATTAGAGTGTGTGGCGGGCACAGTAGAGTGGATGACAGGTACAGTGGAGTAAGTGAGTGGTACATTAGAGCGTACGGCGGGCACAGTAGAGTGGATGGCAGGAACAGTGGAGTTAGTGAGCGGTACATTAGAGTGTGTGGCGAGCACACTAGTGTGGATCACAGGTACCTTAGAGTAAGTGAGTGGTACATTAGAGTGTGTGGCAGGCACACTAGAGTGGATGACAGGTACGGTGGAGTAAGTGAGTGGTACATTAGAGCGTGTGGCCGGCACAGTAGAGTGGATTACAGGTACGGTGGAGTAAGTGAGTGGTACATTAGAGCGTGTGGCGGGCACACTAGAGTGGATGACAGGTGCTGTGGAGTAAGTGAGTGGTACATTAGAGCGTGTGGCGGGCACAGTAGAGCGGATGACAGGTCTAGTGGAGAAGGTGAGTGGCACATTAGAGTGTGTGGCAGGCACAGTAGAGTGGATGGCAGGAACAGTGGAGTAAGTGAGTGGTACATTAGAGTGTATGTCGGGCAGAGTAGAGTGGATTTCAGTAACAGTGGGTAAGTGAGTGGTACATGAGAGTGTGTGGCGGGCACAGGAGAGCGGATGACAGGTACAGTGGAGTAAGTGAGTGGTACATTAGAGCGTGTGGCGGGCACACTAGAGTGGATGACAGGTGCGGTGGAGTAAGTGAGTGGTACATTAGAGCGTGTGGCGGGCGCAGTTGAGTGGATGACAGGTACAGTGGAGTGAGTGAGTGGTACATTAGAGCGTGTGGCGGGCACAGTAGAGCGGATGACAGGTCTAGTGGAGTAGGTGAGTGGCACATTAGAGTGTGTGGCAGGCACAGTAGAGTGGATGGCAGGAACAGTGGAGTAAGTGAGTGGTACATTAGAGTGTATGTCGGGCACAGTTGAGTGGATGAAAGGTACATTTAAGTAAGTGAGTGGTACATTAGAGTGTGTGGCGGGCACAGTAGAGTGGATTTCAGTAACAGTGGGTAAGTGAGTGGTACATGAGAGTGTGTGGCGGGCACAGTTGAGTGGATGAAAGATACATTTAAGTAAGTGAGTGGTACATTAGAGTGTGTGGCGGGCACAGTAGAGTGGATGAAAGGTACATTGGAGTAAGTGAGTGGTACATGAGAGCGTGTTGCGGGCATAGTTGAGTTGATGACAGGTACAGTGGAGTAAGTGAATGGTACATTAGAGTGTGTGGCGGGCACAGTAGAGTGGATGACAGGTACAGTGGAGTAAGTGAGTGGTACATTAGAGCGTGTGGCGGGCACAATTGAGTGGATGACAGGTACCTTGGAGTGAGTGAGTGGTACATAGGAGCGTGTGGCGGGCATAGGAGAGCGGATGCCAGGTACAGTGGAGTAAGTGAGTGGTACATTAGAGAGTGTGGCGGGCACACTAGAGTGGATGACAGGTGCGGTGGAGTAAGTGAGTGGTACATTAGAGCGTGTGGCGGGCGCAGTTGAGTGGATGACAGGTACAGTGGAGTAAGTGAGTGGTACATTAGAGTGTGTGGCGGGCACAGTTGAATGGATGACAGGTGCATTGGAGTAAGTGAGTGGTACATTAGAGTGTGTGGCGGGCACAGTAGTGCGGATGACAGGTCTAGTGGAGTAGGTGAGTGGTACATTAGAGTGTGTGGCAGGCACAGTAGAGTGGATGGCAGGAACAGTGGAGTTAGTGAGTGGTAAATTAGAGTGTAAGTCGGGCACAGTAGTGTGGATGGCAGTAACAGTGGGTAAGTGAGTGGTACATAAGAGTGTGTGGCGGGCACAGTTGAGTGGATGAAAGGTACATTTAAGTAAGTGAGTGGTACATTAGAGTGTGTGGCGGGCACAGTAGAGTGGATGAAAGGTACATTGGAGTAAGTGAGTGGTACATTAGAGCGTGTTGCGGGCACAGTTGAGTGGATGACAGGTACACTGGAATAGGTGAGTGGTACATTAGAGTGTGTGGCGAGCATAGTTGAGTTCATGACAGGTATAGTGGAGTAAGTGAATGGAACATTATAGTGTGTGGCGGGCACAGTAGAGTGGATGACAGGTACAGTGGAGTAAGTGAGTGGTACATTAGAGCGTACGGCGGGCACAGTTGAGTGGATGACAGGTACCTCGGAGTAAGTGAGTGATACATAAGAGCGTGTGGCGGGCACAGGAGAGTGGATGACAGGTACAGTGGAGTAAGTGTGTGGTACATTAAAGTGTGTTGCGGGCAAAGAAGAGTGGATGACAGGTACGGTGGAGTAAGTGTGTGGTACATAAGAGTGTGTGGCGGGCACAGTAGAGTGAATGACAGGTGCGGTGGAGTAAGTGAGTGGTACATTAGAGTGTGTGGCGGGCACAGTAGAGTGGATGGCAGGAACAGTGGAGTAAGTGAGCCGTACATTAGAGTGTGTGGCGAGCACACTAGTGTGGATCACAGGTACCTTGGAGTAAGTGAGTGGTACATTAGAGTGTGTGGCAGGCACACTAGAGTGGATGACAGGTACGGTGGAGTAAGTGAGTTGTACATTCGAGCGTGTGGCCGGCACAGTAGAGTGGATTACAGGTACGGTGGAGTAAGTGAGTGGTACATTAGAGCGTGTGGCGGGCACACTAGAGTGGATGACAGGTGCTGTGGAGTAAGTGAGTGGTACATTAGAGCGTGATGCGGGCACAGTAGAGCGGATGACAGGTCTAGTGGAGTAGGTGAGTGGCACATTAGAGTGTGTGGCAGGCACAGTAGAGTGGATGGCAGGAACAGTGGAGTAAGTGAGTGGTACATTAGAGTGTATGTCGGGCACAGTAGAGTGGATTTCAGTAACAGTGGGTAAGTGAGTGGTACATGAGAGTGTGTGGCGGGCACAGTTGAGTGTAGAAAGGTACATTTAAGTAAGTGAGTGGTACATTAGAGTGTGTGGCGGGCACAGTAGAGTGGATGAAAGGTACATTGGAGTAAGTGAGTGGTACATGAGAGCGTGTTGCGGGCATAGTTGAGTTGATGACAGGTACAGTGGAGTAAGTGAATGGTACATTAGAGTGTGTGGCGGGCACAGTAGAGTGGATGACAGGTACAGTGGAGTAAGTGAGTGGTACATTAGAGCGTGTGGCGGGCACAGTTGAGTGGATGACAGGTACCTTGGAGTGAGTGAGTGGTACATAGGAGCGTGTGGCGGGCACAGGAGAGCGGATGACAGATACAGTGGAGTAAGTGAGTGGTACATTAGAGCGTGTGGCGGGCACACTAGAGTGGATGACAGGTGCGGTGGAGTAAGTGAGTGGTACATTAGAGCGTGTGGCGGGCGCAGTTGAGTGGATGACAGGTACAGTGGAGTGAGTGAGTGGTACATTAGAGGGTGTGGCGGGCACAGTAGAGCGGATGACAGGTCTAGTGGAGTAGGTGAGTGGCACATTAGAGTGTGTGGCAGGCACAGTAGAGTGGATGGCAGGAACAGTGGAGTAAGTGAGTGGTACATTAGAGTGTATGTCGGGCACAGTAGAGTGGATTTCAGTACCAGTGGGTAAGTGAGTGGTACATGAGAGTGTGTGGCGGGCACAGTTGAGTGGATGAAAGGTACATTTAAGTAAGTGAGTGGTACATTAGAGTGTAAGTCGGGCACAGTAGAGTGGATGGCAGGAAGAGTGGAGTAATTGAGTTGTGCATTAGAGTGTGTGGCGGGCACAGCTGAGTGGAGTGAGTGGTACGTTAGAGCGTCCTGCGGGCACAGTAGAGTGGAGGGGCAGGAACAGTTGTGTAAGTGGATGGTACATTAGAGTGTATGTAAGGCACAGTAGAGTGGATGACAGGCACAGTGGAGTAAATGAGTGGTACATTAGAGCGTGTGGCGGGCACAGTAGACTGGATGGCAGGTGCGGTGGAGTAAGTGTGTGATACATTAGAGTGTGTAACGGGCACAGTAGAGTGGATGACAGGTACAGTTGAGTAAGTGTCTGGTACATTAGAGTGTGTTGCGGGCACAGAAGAGTGGATGACAGGTCTAGTGGAGTAAGTGAGTGGTACATTAGAGCGTGTGGCGGGCACAGTAGACTGGATGACAGGTACCGTGGAGTAAGTGTGTGGTACATAAGAGTGTGTGGCGGGCACAGTAGACTGGATGAAACGTACATTGGAGTAAGTGAGTGGTACATTAGACTGTGTGGCGGACACAGTGGAGTGGATGACAGGTACGGTGGAGTAAGTGAGTGGTACATTAGAGCGTGTGGCGGGCACAGTAGAGTGGATGACAGGTACAGTGGAGTAAGTGTGTGGTACATTAAAGTGTGTTGCGGGCAAAGAAGACTGGAAGTGGTACATTAGAGTGTGTGGTGGGCACAGTAGAGTGGATGACAGGTACACTGGACTAAGTGAGTGGTACATTAGAGCGTACGGCGGGCACAGTAGACTGGATGACAGGTACAGTGGAGTAAGTGTGTGGTACATGAGAGTTTGTAGCGGGCAAAGTAGAGTGGAGAACAGATACAGTGGAGTTAGTGTGTGGTACATTAGATTCTGCTGCGGGCACAGTAGAGTGGATGACAGGTACATTGGAGTAAGTGAGTGGTACATTAGAGTGTGTGGCGGACACAGTAGAGCGGATGACAGGTACAGTGGAGTAAGTGAGTGGTACATTAGAGTGTGTGGCGGGCATAGTTGAGTGGATGACAGGTACCTTGGAGTAAGTGAGTGGTACATAAGAGCGTGTGGCGGGCACAGTAGAGTGGATGACAGGTGCATTGGAGTAAGTGAGTGGTACATTAGAGCATGTGGCGGGCACAGTAGTGCGGATGACAGGTCTAGTGGAGTAGGTGAGTGGTACATTAGAGTGTGTGGCAGGCACAGTAGAGTGGATGGCAGGAACAGTGGAGTAAGTGTGTGGTAGATTAAAGTGTGTTGCGGGCAAAGAAGAGCGGATGACAGGTACGGTGGAGTAAGTGTGTGGTACATTAGAGCGTGTTGCGGGCACAGTAGAGTGGATGACATGTATAGTGGAGTAAGTGAGTGGTACATTAGAGTGTGTGGCGGGCAGAGAAGAGTGGATGACAGGTCTAGTAGAGTAAGTGAGTGGTACATTGGAGTGTGTTGCGGGTACACTAGAGTGGATGACAGGTGCGATGGAGTAAGTGAGTGGTACATTAGAGTGTGTGGCGGGCACAGTAGAGCGGATGACAGGTACAGTGGAGTAAGTGAGTGTTACATTAGAATGTGTCGCGGGCACAGTTGAGTGGATGACAGGTCTAGTGGAGTAGGTGAGTGGTACATTAGAGTGTGTGGCGGGCACAGTAGAGTGGATGGCAGGAACAGTGGGGTAAGTGAGTGGTACATTAGAGTGTATGTCGGGCACACTAGAGTGGATGGCAGGAACAATGGGTAAGTGAGTGGTACATTAGAGTGTGTGGCGGGCACAGCAGAGCGGATGAAAGGTACATTTGAGTAAGTGAGTGGTACATTAGAGTGTGTGGCGGGCACAGCAGAGCGGATGAAAGGTATATTGGAGTAAGTGAGTGGTACATTAGAGTGTGTGGCGGACACAGTTGAGTGGATGACAGGTACCTTGGAGTAAGTGAGTGGTACATAAGAGCGTGTGGCGGGGACAGGAGAGTGGATGACAGGTACAGTGGAGTAAGTGTGTGGTACATTAAAGTGTGTTGCGGGAAAGAAGAGTGGATGACAGGTACGGTGGAGTAAGTGTGTGGTACATTAGTGAATGTGGCGGGCAGAGTAGAGTGGATGACAGGTACAGTGCAGTAAGTGAGTGGTACATTAGAGTGTGTGGCGGGCACAGTTGAGTGGATGACAGGTCTTGTGGAGTTAGTGAGTGGTACATTAGAGTGTGTGGCGGGCACAGTAGAGGGGATGGCAGGTACAGTGGAGTAAGTGTGTGATACATTAGAGTGTGTAACGGGCACAGGTGAGTGGATGAAAGGTACAGTGGAGTAAGTGAGTGGTACATTAGAGTGTGTGGCGGGCACACTAGAGCGGATGACAGGTGTGGTGGAGTAAGTGAGTGGTACATTCGAGCTTGTGGCGGGCACAGTAGAGCGGATGACAGGTTTAGTGGAGTAAGTGAGTGGTACATTAGAGTGTATGGCGGGCACAGTAGACTGGATGAAACGTACATTGGAGTAAGTGAGTGGTACATTAGACTGTGTGGCGGACACAGTGGAGTGGATGACAGGTACGGTGGAGTAAGTGAGTGGTACATTAGAGCGTGTGGCGGGCACAGTAGAGTGGATGACAGGTACAGTGGAGTAAGTGTGTGGTACATTAAAGTGTGTTGCGGGCAAAGAAGACTGGAAGTGGTACATTAGAGTGTGTGGTGGGCACAGTAGAGTGGATGACAGGTACACTGGACTAAGTGAGTGGTACATTAGAGCGTACGGCGGGCACAGTAGACTGGATGACAGGTACAGTGGAGTAAGTGTGTGGTACATGAGAGTTTGTAGCGGGCAAAGTAGAGTGGATGACAGATACAGTGGAGTTAGTGTGTGGTACATTAGATTCTGCTGCGGGCACAGTAGAGTGGATGACAGGTACATTGGAGTAAGTGAGTGGTACATTAGAGTGTGTGGCGGACACAGTAGAGCGGATGACAGGTACAGTGGAGTAAGTGAGTGGTACATTAGAGCGTGTGGCGGGCATAGTTGAGTGGATGACAGGTACCTTGGAGTAAGTGAGTGGTACATAAGAGCGTGTGGCGGGCACAGTAGAGTGGATGACAGGTGCATTGGAGTAAGTGAGTGGTACATTAGAGCATGTGGCGGGCACAGTAGTGCGGATGACAGGTCTAGTGGAGTAGGTGAGTGGTACATTAGAGTGTGTGGCAGGCACAGTAGAGTGGATGGCAGGAACAGTGGAGTAAGTGTGTGGTAGATTAAAGTGTGTTGCGGGCAAAGAAGAGCGGATGACAGGTACGGTGGAGTAAGTGTGTGGTACATTAGAGCGTGTTGCGGGCACAGTAGAGTGGATGACATGTATAGTGGAGTAAGTGAGTGGTACATTAGAGTGTGTGGCGGGCAGAGAAGAGTGGATGACAGGTCTAGTAGAGTAAGTGAGTGGTACATTGGAGTGTGTTGCGGGTACACTAGAGTGGATGACAGGTGCGATGGAGTAAGTGAGTGGTACATTAGAGTGTGTGGCGGGCACAGTAGAGCGGATGACAGGTACAGTGCAGTAAGTGAGTGTTACATTAGAATGTGTCGCGGGCACAGTTGAGTGGATGACAGGTCTAGTGGAGTAGGTGAGTGGTACATAAGAGTGTGTGGCGGGCACAGTAGAGTGGATGAAAGGTACATTTGAGTAAGTGAGTGGTACATAAGAGTGTGTGGCGGGCACAGTAGAGTGGATGGCAGGAACAATGGGTAAGTGAGTGGTACATAAGAGTGTGTGGCGGGCACAGTAGAGTGGATGAAAGGTACATTTGAGTAAGTGAGTGGTACATAAGAGTGTGTGGCGGGCACAGTAGAGTGGATGACAGGTGCAGTGGAGTAAGTGAGTGGTACATAAGAGTGTGTGGCGGGCACAGTAGAGTGGATGAAAGGTACATTTGAGTAAGTGAGTGGTACATTAGAGTGTGTGGCGGGCACAGCAGAGCGGATGAAAGGTATAATGGAGTAAGTGAGTGGTACATTAGAGTGTGTGGCGGACACAGTTGAGTGGATGACAGGTACCTTGGAGTAAGTGAGTGGTACATAAGAGCGTGTGGCGGGGACAGGAGAGTGGATGACAGGTACAGTGGAGTAAGTGTGTGGTACATTAAAGTGTGTTGCGGGAAAGAAGAGTGGATGACAGGTACGGTGGAGTAAGTGTGTGGTACATTAGTGAATGTGGCGAGCAGAGTAGAGTGGATGACAGGTACAGTGCAGTAAGTGAGTGGTACATTAGAGTGTGTGGCGGGCACAGTTGAGTGGATGACAGGTCTTGTGGAGTTAGTGAGTGGTACATTAGAGTGTGTGGCGGGCACAGTAGAGGGGATGGCAGGTACAGTGGAGTAAGTGAGTGGTACATTAGCGTGTGTGGCGGGCACAGGTGAGTGGATGAAAGGTACAGTGGAGTAAGTGAGTGGTACATTAGAGTGTGTGGCGGGCACACTAGAGCGGATGACAGGTGTGGTGGAGTAAGTGAGTGGTACATTCGAGCTTGTGGCGGGCACAGTAGAGCGGATGACAGGTTTAGTGGAGTAAGTGAGTGGTACATTAGAGTGTATGGCGGGCACAGTAGAGTGGATGAGAGGTCCAGTGGAGTAAGTGAGTGGTACATTAGAGTGTGTGGCGGGTACAGTTGAATGGATGACAGGTGCATTGGAGTAAGTGAGTGGTACATTAGAGCGTGTGGCGGGCACAGTAGTGCGGATGACAGGTCTAGTGGAGTAGGTGAGTGGTACATTAGAGTGTGTGGCAGGCACAGTAGAGTGGATGGCAGGAACAGTGGAGTTAGTGAGTGGTACATTAGAGTGTAAGTCGGGCACAGTAGTGTGGATGGCAGTAACAGTGGGTAAGTGAGTGGTACATAAGAGTGTGTGGCGGGCACAGTTGAGTGGATGAAAGGTACATTTAAGTAAGTGAGTGGTACATTAGAGTGTGTGGCGGGCACAGTAGAGTGGATGAAAGGTACATTGGAGTAAGTGAGTGGTACATTAGAGCGTGTTGAGGGCACAGTTGAGTGGATGACAGGTACAGTGGAATAGGTGAGTGGTACATTAGAGTGTGTGGCGAGCATAGTTGAGTTGATGACAGGTATAGTGGAGTAAGTGAATGGAACATTATAGTGTGTGGCGGGCACAGTAGAGTGGATGACAGGTACAGTGGAGTAAGTGAGTGGTACATTAGAGCGTGTGGCGGGCACAGTTGAGTGGATGACAGGTACCTCGGAGTATGTGAGTGGTACATAAGAGTGTGTGGCGGGCACAGGAGAGTGGATGACAGGTACAGTGGAGTAAGTGAGTGGTACATTAAAGTGTGTTGCGGGCAAAGAAGAGTGGATGACAGGTACGGTGGAGTAAGTGTGTGGTACATAAGAGTGTGTGGCGGGCACAGTAGAGTGAATGTCAGGTGCGGTGGAGTAAGTGAGTGGTACATTAGAGTGTGTGGCGGGCACAGTAGAGTGGATGGCAGGAACAGTGGAGTAAGTGAGCGGATGAAAGGTACATTTAAGTAAGTATGTGGTACATTAGAGTGTGTGGCGGGCACAGTAGAGTGGATGGCAGGAACAGTGGAGTAAGTGAGTGGATGAAAGGTACATTTAAGTAAGTATGTGGTACATTAGAGTGTGTGGCGGGCACAGTAGAGTGGATGAAAGGTACATTGGAGTAAGTGAGTGGTACATGAGAGCGTGTTGCGGACATAGTTGAGTTGATGACAGGTACAGTGGAGTAAGTGAATGGTACATTAGAGTGTGTGGCGGGCACACTAGAGTGGATGACAGGTACAGTGGAGTAAGTGAGTGGTACATTAGAGTGTGTGGCGGGCACAGTTGAATGGATGAGAGGTGCATTGGAGTAAGTGAGTGGTACATAGGAGCGTGTGGCGGGCACAGTAGTGCGGATGACAGGTCTAGTGGAGTAGGTGAGTGGTAGATTTAGTGTGTGGCAGGCACAGTAGAGTGGATGGCAGGAACAGTGGAGTTAGTGAGTGGTAAATTAGAGTGTAAGTCCGGCACAGTAGAGTGGATGGCAGTAACAGTGGGTAAGTGAGTGGTACATAAGAGTGTGTGGCGGGCACAGTTGAGTGGATGAAAGGTACATTTAAGTAAGTGAGTGGTACATTAGAGTGTGTGGCGGGCACAGTAGAGGTACAGTGGAGTAAGTGAGTGGTACATTAGAATGTATGTCGGGCACAGTAGAGCGGATGGCAGGAACAATGGAGTAAGTGAGTGGTACATTAGAGTGTGTGGCGGGCACAGTAGAGGGGATGGCAGGTACAGTGGAGTAAGTGAGTGGTACATTAAAGTGTGTGGCGGGCATACTAGAGTGGATGACAGGTGCGGTGGAGTAAGTGAGTGGTACATTAGAGCGTGTGGCGGGCACAGTAGAGTGGATGACAGGTCTAGTGGAGTAAGTGTGTGGTACATTAGAGTGTGTGGCGGGCACACTAGAGTGGATGACAGGTACAGTGGAGTAAGTGAGCGGTACATTAGAGTGTATGTCGGGCACAGTAGAGTGGATGGCAGGAAGAGTGGAGTAAGTGAGTGGTACATTAGAGTGTGTTACGGGCACAGTAGAGTGGATGAAAGGTACAGTGGAGTAAGTGAGTGGTACATTAGAGTGTGTGGCGGGCACAGTAGAGGGGATGGCAGGTACAGTGGAGTAAGTGAGTGGTACATTAGAGTGTGTGGCGGGCACAGTAGAGTGGATGACAGGTGCGGTGGAGTAAGTGAGTGGTACATTAGAGCGTGTTGCGGGCATAGTTGAGTGGATCACAGGTACAGTGGAGTAAGTGAGTGGTACATTAGAGTGTGTGGCGGGCACAGTAGAGTGGATGACAGGTACAGTGGAGTAAGTGAGTGGTACATTAGAATGTATGTCGGGCACAGTAGAGTGGATGGGAGGAAGAGTGGAGTAAGTGAGTGGTACATTAGAGTGTGTGACGGGCACAGTAGAGTGGATGAAAGGTACAGTGGAGTAAGTGAGTGGTACATTAGAGTGTGTGGCGGGCACAGTAGAGGGGATGGCAGGTACAGTGGAGTAAGTGAGTGGTACATTAGAGTATGTGGCGGGCACAGTAGAGTGGATGAAAGGTCTAGTGGAGTAAGTGAGTGGTACATTAGAGTGTGTGGCGGGCACAGTAGAGTGGATGAAAGGTACAGTGGAGTAAGTGAGTGGTACATTAGAGCGTATGGCGGGCACACTACAGCGAATGAAAGGTACAGAGGAGTAAGTGAGTGGTACATTAGAGTGTGTAGCGGGCACACTAGAGTGGATGAAAGGTCTAGTTGAGTAAGCGAGTGGTACATTAGAGTGTGTGGCGGGCACAGTAGAGTGGATGGCAGGAACAGTGGAGTATGTGAGTGGTACATTAGAGTGTGTGGCGGGCACAGTAGAGTGAATGACAGGTACAGTAGAGTAAGTGAGTGGTACATTAGAGCGTGTGGCGGGCACAGTAGAGTGGATGACAGGTCTAGTGGAGTAAGTGAGTGGTACATTAGAGTGTGTGGCGGGCACACTAGAGTGGATGACAGGTACAGTGGAGTAAGTGAGTGGTACATTAGAGTGTATGTCGGGCACAGTAGAGTGGATGGCAGGAAGAGTGGAGTAAGTGAGTGGTACATTAGAGCGTGTGGCGGGCACAGTAGAGTGGATGACAGGTACAGTGGAGTAAGTGAGTGGTACATTAGAGTGTGTGGCGGGCACAGTAGAGGGGATGGCAGGTACAGTGGAGTAAGTGAATGGTACATTAGAGTGTGTGGCGGGCACACTAGAGTGGATGACAGGTACAGTGGAGTAAGTGAGTGGTACATTAGAGTGTGTGGCGGGCACAGTTGAATGGATGAGAGGTGCATTGGAGTAAGTGAGTGGTACATAGGAGCGTGTGGCGGGCACAGTAGTGCGGATGACAGGTCTAGTGGAGTAGGTGAGTGGTAGATTTAGTGTGTGGCAGGCACAGTAGAGTGGATGGCAGGAACAGTGGAGTTAGTGAGTGGTAAATTAGAGTGTAAGTCGGGCACAGTAGAGTGGATGGCAGTAACAGTGGGTAAGTGAGTGGTACATAAGAGTGTGTGGCGGGCACAGTTGAGTGGATGAAAGGTACATTTAAGTAAGTGAGTGGTACATTAGAGTGTGTGGCGGGCACAGTAGAGGTACAGTGGAGTAAGTGAGTGGTACATTAGAATGTATGTCGGGCACAGTAGAGCGGATGGCAGGAACAATGGAGTAAGTGAGTGGTACATTAGAGTGTGTGGCGGGCACAGTAGAGGGGATGGCAGGTACAGTGGAGTAAGTGAGTGGTACATTAAAGTGTGTGGCGGGCATACTAGAGTGGATGACAGGTGCGGTGGAGTAAGTGAGTGGTACATTAGAGCGTGTGGCGGGCACAGTAGAGTGGATGACAGGTCTAGTGGAGTAAGTGTGTGGTACATTAGAGTGTGTGGCGGGCACACTAGAGTGGATGACAGGTACAGTGGAGTAAGTGAGCGGTACATTAGAGTGTATGTCGGGCACAGTAGAGTGGATGGCAGGAAGAGTGGAGTAAGTGAGTGGTACATTAGAGTGTGTTACGGGCACAGTAGAGTGGATGAAAGGTACAGTGGAGTAAGTGAGTGGTACATTAGAGTGTGTGGCGGGCACAGTAGAGGGGATGGCAGGTACAGTGGAGTAAGTGAGTGGTACATTAGAGTGTGTGGCGGGCACAGTAGAGTGGATGACAGGTGCGGTGGAGTAAGTGAGTGGTACATTAGAGCGTGTTGCGGGCATAGTTGAGTGGATCACAGGTACAGTGGAGTAAGTGAGTGGTACATTAGAGTGTGTGGCGGGCACAGTAGAGTGGATGACAGGTACAGTGGAGTAAGTGAGTGGTACATTAGAATGTATGTCGGGCACAGTAGAGTGGATGGGAGGAAGAGTGGAGTAAGTGAGTGGTACATTAGAGTGTGTGACGGGCACAGTAGAGTGGATGAAAGGTACAGTGGAGTAAGTGAGTGGTACATTAGAGTGTGTGGCGGGCACAGTAGAGTGGATGAAAGGTACAGTGGAGTAAGTGAGTGGTACATTAGAGTGTGTGGCGGGCACAGTAGAGGGGATGGCAGGTACAGTGGAGTAAGTGAGTGGTACATTAGAGTGTGTGGCGGGCACAGTAGAGTGGATGACAGGTGCGGTGGAGTAAGTGAGTGGTACATTAGAGCGTGTTGCGGGCATAGTTGAGTGGATCACAGGTACAGTGGAGTAAGTGAGTGGTACATTAGAGTGTGTGGCGGGCACAGTAGAGTGGATGACAGGTACAGTGGAGTAAGTGAGTGGTACATTAGAGTGTGTGGCGGGCACACTAGAGTGGATGACAGGTACAGTGGAGTAAGTGAGTGGTACATTAGAGTGTATGTCGGGCACAGTAGAGTGGATGGCAGGAAGAGTGGAGTAAGTGAGTGGTACATTAGAGTGTGTGGCGGGCACAGTAGAGTGAATGACAGGTACAGTAGAGTAAGTGAGTGGTACATTAGAGCGTGTGGCGGGCACAGTAGAGTGGATGACAGGTCTAGTGGAGTAAGTGAGTGGTACATTAGAGTGTGTGGCGGGCACACTAGAGTGGATGACAGGTACAGTGGAGTAAGTGAGTGGTACATTAGAGTGTATGTCGGGCACAGTAGAGTGGATGGCAGGAAGAGTGGAGTAAGTGAGTGGTACATTAGAGCGTGTGGCGGGCACAGTAGAGTGGATGACAGGTACAGTGGAGTAAGTGAGTGGTACATTAGAGTGTGTGGCGGGCACAGTAGAGGGGATGGCAGGTACAGTGGAGTAAGTGAATGGTACATTAGAGTGTGTGGCGGGCACACTAGAGTGGATGACAGGTACAGTGGAGTAAGTGAGTGGTACATTAGAGTGTGTGGCGGGCACAGTTGAATGGATGAGAGGTGCATTGGAGTAAGTGAGTGGTACATAGGAGCGTGTGGCGGGCACAGTAGTGCGGATGACAGGTCTAGTGGAGTAGGTGAGTGGTAGATTTAGTGTGTGGCAGGCACAGTAGAGTGGATGGCAGGAACAGTGGAGTTAGTGAGTGGTAAATTAGAGTGTAAGTCGGGCACAGTAGAGTGGATGGCAGTAACAGTGGGTAAGTGAGTGGTACATAAGAGTGTGTGGCGGGCACAGTTGAGTGGATGAAAGGTACATTTAAGTAAGTGAGTGGTACATTAGAGTGTGTGGCGGGCACAGTAGAGGTACAGTGGAGTAAGTGAGTGGTACATTAGAATGTATGTCGGGCACAGTAGAGCGGATGGCAGGAACAATGGAGTAAGTGAGTGGTACATTAGAGTGTGTGGCGGGCACAGTAGAGGGGATGGCAGGTACAGTGGAGTAAGTGAGTGGTACATTAAAGTGTGTGGCGGGCATACTAGAGTGGATGACAGGTGCGGTGGAGTAAGTGAGTGGTACATTAGAGCGTGTGGCGGGCACAGTAGAGTGGATGACAGGTCTAGTGGAGTAAGTGTGTGGTACATTAGAGTGTGTGGCGGGCACACTAGAGTGGATGACAGGTACAGTGGAGTAAGTGAGCGGTACATTAGAGTGTATGTCGGGCACAGTAGAGTGGATGGCAGGAAGAGTGGAGTAAGTGAGTGGTACATTAGAGTGTGTTACGGGCACAGTAGAGTGGATGAAAGGTACAGTGGAGTAAGTGAGTGGTACATTAGAGTGTGTGGCGGGCACAGTAGAGGGGATGGCAGGTACAGTGGAGTAAGTGAGTGGTACATTAGAGTGTGTGGCGGGCACAGTAGAGTGGATGACAGGTGCGGTGGAGTAAGTGAGTGGTACATTAGAGCGTGTTGCGGGCATAGTTGAGTGGATCACAGGTACAGTGGAGTAAGTGAGTGGTACATTAGAGTGTGTGGCGGGCACAGTAGAGTGGATGACAGGTACAGTGGAGTAAGTGAGTGGTACATTAGAATGTATGTCGGGCACAGTAGAGTGGATGGGAGGAAGAGTGGAGTAAGTGAGTGGTACATTAGAGTGTGTGACGGGCACAGTAGAGTGGATGAAAGGTACAGTGGAGTAAGTGAGTGGTACATTAGAGTGTGTGGCGGGCACAGTAGAGTGGATGAAAGGTACAGTGGAGTAAGTGAGTGGTACATTAGAGTGTGTGGCGGGCACAGTAGAGGGGATGGCAGGTACAGTGGAGTAAGTGAGTGGTACATTAGAGTGTGTGGCGGGCACAGTAGAGTGGATGACAGGTGCGGTGGAGTAAGTGAGTGGTACATTAGAGCGTGTTGCGGGCATAGTTGAGTGGATCACAGGTACAGTGGAGTAAGTGAGTGGTACATTAGAGTGTGTGGCGGGCACAGTAGAGTGGATGACAGGTACAGTGGAGTAAGTGAGTGGTACATTAGAATGTATGTCGGGCACAGTAGAGTGGATGGGAGGAAGAGTGGAGTAAGTGAGTGGTACATTAGAGTGTGTGACGGGCACAGTAGAGTGGATGAAAGGTACAGTGGAGTAAGTGAGTGGTACATTAGAGTGTGTGGCGGGCACAGTAGAGGGGATGGCAGGTACAGTGGAGTAAGTGAGTGGTACATTAGAGTGTGTGGCGGGCACAGTAGAGTGGATGACAGGTGCGGTGGAGTAAGTGAGTGGTACATTAGAGCGTGTTGCGGGCATAGTTGAGTGGATCACAGGTACAGTGGAGTAAGTGAGTGGTACATTAGAGTGTGTGGCGGGCACAGTAGAGTGGATGACAGGTACAGTGGAGTAAGTGAGTGGTACATTAGAATGTATGTCGGGCACAGTAGAGTGGATGGGAGGAAGAGTGGAGTAAGTGAGTGGTACATTAGAGTGTGTGACGGGCACAGTAGAGTGGATGAAAGGTACAGTGGAGTAAGTGAGTGGTACATTAGAGTGTGTGGCGGGCACAGTAGAGGGGATGGCAGGTACAGTGGAGTAAGTGAGTGGTACATTAGAGTATGTGGCGGGCACAGTAGAGTGGATGAAAGGTCTAGTGGAGTAAGTGAGTGGTACATTAGAGTGTGTGGCGGGCACAGTAGAGTGGATGAAAGGTACAGTGGAGTAAGTGAGTGGTACATTAGAGCGTATGGCGGGCACACTAGAGCGAATGAAAGGTACAGAGGAGTAAGTGAGTGGTACATTAGAGTGTGTAGCGGGCACACTAGAGTGGATGAAAGGTCTAGTTGAGTAAGCGAGTGGTACATTAGAGTGTGTGGCGGGCACAGTAGAGTGGATGGCAGGAACAGTGGAGTATGTGAGTGGTACATTAGAGTGTGTGGCGGGCACAGTAGAGTGAATGACAGGTACAGTAGAGTAAGTTAGTGGTACATTAGAGTGCGTGGCGGGGACAGTAGAGTGGATGACAGGTACAGTGGAGTAAGTGAGTGGTACATTAGAATGTATGTCGGGCACAGTAGAGCGGATGGCAGGAACAATGGAGTAAGTGAGTGGTACATTAGAGTGTGGCGGGCACAGTAGAGGGGATGGCAGGTACAGTGGAGTAAGTGAGTGGTACATTAAAGTGTGTGGCGGGCATACTAGAGTGGATGACAGGTGCGGTTGAGTAAGTGAGTGGTACATTAGAGCGTGTGGCGGGCACAGTAGAGTGGATGACAGGTCTAGTGGAGTAAGTGAGTGGTACATTAGAGTGTGTGGCGGGCACACTAGAGTGGATGACAGGTACAGTGGAGTAAGTGAGTGGTACATTAGAGTGTATGTCGGGCACAGTAGAGTGGATGGCAGGAAGAGTGGAGTAAGTGAGTGGTACATTAGAGTGTGTTACGGGCACAGTAGAGTGGATGAAAGGTACAGTGGAGTAAGTGAGTGGTACATTAGAGTGTGTGGCGGGCACAGTAGAGGGGATGGCAGGTACAGTGGAGTAAATGAGTGGTACATTAGAGTGTGTGGCGGGTACAGTAGAGTGGATGACAGGTGCGGTGGAGTAAGTGAGTGGTACATTAGAGTGTGTTGCGAGCACAGTAGAGCGGATGACAGGTCTAGTGGAGTAAGTGAGTGGCACATTAGAGTGTGTGGCGGGCACAGTAGAGTGGATGACAGGTCTAGTGGAGTAAGTGAGTGGTACATTAGAGTGTGTGGCGGGCACAGTAGAGTGGATGAAAGGTACAGTGGAGTAAGTGAGTGGTACATTAGAGCGTGTGGCGGGCACACTAGAGCGAATGAAAGGTACAGAGGAGTAAGTGAGTGGTACATTAGAGTGTGTAGCGGGAACACTAGAGTGAATGACAGGTACAGAGGTGTAAGTGAGTGGTACATTAGAGTGTGTGGCGGGAACAGTAGAGTGGATGAAAGGTCTAGTTGAGTAAGCGAGTGGTACATTAGAGTGTGTGGCGGGCACAGTAGAGTGGATGGCAGGAACAGTGGAGTATGTGAGTGGTACATTAGAGTGTGTGGCGGGCACAGTAGAGTGAATGACAGGTACAGTAGAGTAAGTTAGTGGTACATTAGAGTGCGTGGCGGGGACAGTAGAGTTGATGACAGGTACAGTGGAGTAAGTGAGTGGTACATTAGAATGTATGTCGGGCACAGTAGAGCGGATGGCAGGAACAGTGGAGTAAGTGAGTGGTACATTAGAGTGTGTGGCGGGCACAGTAGAGCGGATGGCAGGTACAGTGGAGTAAGTGAGTGGTACATTAAAGTGTGTGGCGGGCATACTAGAGTGGATGACAGGTGCGGTGGAGTAAGTGAGTGGTACATTAGAGCGTGTGGCGGGCACAGTAGAGTGGATGATAGGTCTAGTGGAGTAAGTGAGTGGTACATTAGAGTGTGTGGCGGGCACACTAGAGTGGATGACAGGTACAGTGGAGTAAGTGAGTGGTACATTAGAGTGTATGTCGGGCACAGTAGAGTGGATGGCAGGAAGAGTGGAGTAAGTGAGTGGTACATTAGAGCGTGTGGCGGGCACAGTAGAGTGGATGACAGGTACAGTGGAGTAAGTGAGTGGTACATTAGAGTGTGTGGCGGGCACAGTAGAGGGGATGGCAGGTACAGTGGAGTAAGTGAGTGGTACATTAGAGTGTGTGGCGGGCACAGTAGAGTGGATGACAGGTACAGTGGAGTAAGTGAGTGGTACATTAGAGTGTGTGGCGGGCACAGTTGAGTGGATGACAGGTCTAGTGGAGTAAGTGAGTGGTACATTAGAGCGTGTTGCAGGCACAGTAGAGTGGATGACAGGTCTAGTGGAGTAAGTGGGTGGTACATTAGAGTGTGTGGCGGGCACAGTAGAGTGGATGACAGGTACAGTGGAGTAAGTGAGTGGTACATTAGAATGTATGTCGGGCACAGTAGAGTGGATGGCAGGAAGAGTGGAGTAAGTGAGTGGTACATTAGAGTGTGTGGCGGGCACAGTAGAGTGGATGACAGGTGCAGTGGAGTAAGTGAGTGGTACATTAGAGTGTGTTGCTAGCACAGTAGAGCGGATGACAGGTCTAGTGGAGTAAGTGAGTGGCACATTAGAGTGTGTGGCGGGCACAGTAGAGTGGATGACAGGTACAGTGGAGTAAGTGAGTGGTACATTAGAGTGTATGTCGGGCACAGTAGAGTGGATGACAGGTCTAGTGGAGTAAGTGAGTGGTACATTAGAGTGTGTGGCGGGCACAGTAGAGTGGATGACAGGTACAGTGGAGTAAGTGAGTGGTACATTAGAGTGTGTGGCGGGCACAGTTGAGTGGATGACAGGTACAGTGGAGTAAGTGAGTGGTACATTAGAGCGTGTGGCAGGCACAGTAGAGTGGATGACAGGTCTAGTGGAGTAAGTGAGTGGTACATTAGAGTGTGTGGCGGGCACAGTAGAGTGGATGACAGGTACAGTGGAGTAAGTGAGTGGTACATTAGAGTGTATGTCGGGCAAAGTAGAGGGGATGGCGATACAGTGGAGTAAGTGAGTGGTACATTAGAGTGTGTGACGGGCACAGTAGAGTGGATGAGAGGTACAGTGGAGTAAGTGAGTGGTACATTAGAGCGTGTTGCGGGCACAGTTGAGTGGATGACAGGTACAGTGGAGGAAGTGAGTGGTACATTAGAGTGTGTGGCGGGCACAGTAGAGTGGATGACAGGTGCGGTGGAGTAAGTGAGTGGTACATTAGAATGTATGTCGGGCACAGTAGAGCGGATGGCAGGAACAGTGGAGTAAGTGAGTGGTACATTAGAGTGTGTGGCGGGCACAGTAGAGGGGATGGCAGGTACAGTGGAGTAAGTGAGTGGTACATTAAAGCGTGTGGCGGGCATACTAGAGTGGATGACAGGTGCGGTGGAGTAAGTGAGTGGTACATTAGAGCGTGTGGCGGGCACAGAGTGGATGACAGGTCTAGTGGAGTAAGTGAGTGGTACATTAGAGTGTGTGGCGGGCACACTAGAGTGGATGAAAGGTACAGTGGAGTAAGTGAGTGGTACATTAGAGTGTGTGACGGGCACAGTAGAGTGGATGAAAGGTACAGTGGAGTAAGTGAGTGGTACATTAGAGTGTGTGGCGGGCACAGTTGAGTGGATGACAGGTCTAGTGGAGTAAGTGAGTGGTACATTAGAGCGTGTGGCGGGCACAGTAGAGTGGATGACAGGTCTAGTGGAGTAAGTGAGTGGTACATTAGAGTGTGTGGCGGGCACAGTAGAGTGGATGACAGGTACAGTGGAGTAAGTGAGTGGTACATTAGAGTGTGTGACGGGCACAGTAGAGTGGATGAAAGGTACAGTGGAGTAAGTGAGTGGTACATTAGAGTGTGTGGCGAGGACAAGTAGAGGGGATGGCAGGTACAGTGGAGTAAGTGAGTGGTACATTAGAGTGTGTGGCGGGCACAGTAGAGTGGATGACAGGTACAGTTGAGTAAGTGAGTGGTACATTAGAGTGTGTGGCGGGCACAGTTGAGTGGATGACAGGTCTAGTGGAGTAAGTGAGTGGTACATTAGAGCGTGTGGCAGGCACAGTAGAGTGGATGACAGGTCTAGTGGAGTAAGTGAGTGGTACATTAGAGTGTGTTGCGAGCAGAGTAGAGCGGATGACAGGTACAGTGGAGTAAGTGAGTGGTACATTAGAGTGTGTGGCGGGCACAGTTGAGTGGATGACAGGTACAGTGGAGTAAGTGAGTGGTACATTAGAGCGTGTGGCAGGCACAGTAGAGTGGATGACAGGTCTAGTGGAGTAAGTGAGTGGTACATAAGAGTGTGTGGCGGGCACAGTAGAGTGGATGACAGGTACAGTGGAGTAAGTGAGTGGTACATTAGAATGTATGTCGGGCACAGTTGAGTGGATGGCAGGAAGAGTGGAGTAAGTGAGTGGTACATTAGAGTGTGTGGCGGGCACAGTAGAGTGGATGACAAGTGCGGTGGAGTAAGTGAGTGGTACATTAGAGTGTGTTGCGAGCACAGTAGAGCGGATGACAGGTCTAGTGGAGTAAGTGAGTGGCACATTAGAGTGTGTGGCGGGCACAGTAGAGAGGATGACAGGTACAGTGGAGTAAGTGAGTGGTACATTAGAGTGTATGTCGGGCAAAGTAGAGGGGATGGCAGGTACAGTGGAGTAAGTGAGTGGTACATTAGAGTGTGTGACGGGCACAGTAGAGTGGATGAAAGGTACAGTGGAGTAAGTGAGTGGTACATTAGAGCGTGTTGCGGGCACAGTTGAGTGGATGACAGGTACAGTGGAGTAAGTGAGTGGTACATTAGAGCGTGTGGCGGGCACAGTTGAGTGGATGACAGGTACCTTGGAGTAAGTGAGTGGTACATAAGAGCGTGTGGCGGGCACAGTGGAGTGGATGACAGGTACAGTGGAGTAAGTGAGTGGTACATTAGAGCGTGTAGCGGGCACACTAGAGTGAATGACAGGTACAGAGGAGTAAGTGAGTGGTACATTAGAGTGTGTGGCGGGAACAGTAGAGTGGATGAAAGGTCTAGTGGAGTAAGCGAGTGGTACATTAGAGTGTGTGGCGGGCACAGTAGAGTGGATGGCAGGAACAGTGGAGTATGTGAGTGGTACATTAGAGTGTGTGGCGGGCACAGTAGAGTGGATGACAGGTACAGTAGAGTAAGTTAGTGGTACATTAGAGTGTGTGGCGGGCACAGTAGAGTGGATGACAGGTACAGTGGAGTAAGTGAGTGGTACATTTGAGTGTGTGGCGGGCACAGTAGAGTGGATGACAGGTACAGTGAAGTAAGTGACTGGTACGTACATTAGAATGTATGTCGGGCACAGTAGAGTGAATGACAGGTACAGTGGAGTAAGTGAGTGGTACATTTGAGCGTGTGGTGGGCACAGTTGAGTGGATGAGAGGAACAGTGGATTAAGTGAATGGTACATTAGAGTGTGTGGCGGGCACAGTAGAGCGGATGACAGGTACAGTGGAGTAAGTGAGTGGTACATTAGAGTGTGTGGCGGGCACAGTTGAGAGGACGACAGGTACATTTGAATAAGTGAGTGGTACATTAGAGCGTGTTGCGGGCACAGTTGAGTGGATGACAGGTGCGGTGGAGTAAGTGAGTGGTACATTAGAGCGTGTGGCAGGCACAGTAGAGCGGATGACAGGTCTAGTGGAGTAAGTGAGTGGTACATTAGAGTGTGTGGCGGGCACAGTAGAGTGGATGACAGGTACAGTGGAGTAAGTGAGTGGTACATTAGAGTGTGTGGCGGGCACAGTAGAGCGGATGACAGGTCTAGTGGAGTAAGTGAGTGGTACATTAGAGTGTGTGGCGGGCACAGTAGAGTGGATGACAGGTACAGTGGAGTAAGTGAGTGGTACATTAGAGTGTGTGACGGGCACAGTAGAGTGGATGAAAGGTACAGTTGAGTAAGTGAGTAGTACATTAGAGTGTGTGGCGGGCACAGTAGAGTGGATGGCAGGTACAGTGGAGTAAGTGAGTGGTACATTAGAGTGTGTGGCGTGCACAGTAGAGTGGATGACAGGTACATTGGAGTAAGTGAGTGGTACATTAGAGCGTGTTGCGGGCACAGTAGAGTGGATGACAGGTACAGTGGAGTAAGTGAGTGGTACATTAGAGCGTGTGGCGGGCACAGTTGAGTGGATGACAGGTACCTTGGAGTAAGTGAGTGGTACATAAGAGCGTGTGGCGGGCACAGTGGAGTGGATGACAGGTACAGTGGAATAAGTGAGTGGTACATTAGAGCGTGTGGCGGGCACACTAGAGTGAATGACAGGTACAGAGGAGTAAGCGAGTGGTACATTAGAGTGTGTGGTGGGAACAGTAGAGTGGATGAAAGGTCTAGTGGAGTAAGCGAGTGGTACATTAGAGTGTGTGGCGGGCACAGTAGAGTGGATGGCAGGAACAGTGGAGTATGTGAGTGGTACATTAGAGTGTGTGGCGGGCACAGTAGAGTGAATGACAGGTACAGTAGCGTCAGTTAGTGGTACATTAGAGTGTGTGGCGGGCACAGTAGAGTGGATGACAGGTACAGTGGAGTAAGTGAGTGGTACATTTGAGTGTGTGGCGGGCACAGTAGAGTGGATGACAGGTACAGTGGAGTAAGTGACTGGTACGTACATTAGAGTGTATGTCGGGCACAGTAGAGTGAATGACAGGTACAGTGGAGTAAGTGAGTGGTACATTTGAGCGTGTGGTGGGCACAGTTGAGTGGATGAGAGGAACAGTGGAGTAAGTGAATGGTACATTAGAGTGTTTGGCGGACACAGTAGAGCGGATGACAGGTACAGTGGAGTAAGTGAGTGGTACATTAGAGTGTGTGCCGGGCACAGTTGAGAGGATGACAGGTACATTTGAATAAGTGAGTGGTACATTAGAGCGTGTTGCGGGCACAGTAGAGTGGATGACAGGTGCGCTTGAGTAAGTGAGTGGTACATTAGAGCGTGTGGCGGGCACAGTAGAGCGGATGACAGGTCTAGTGGAGTAAGTGAGTGGTACATTAGAGTGTGTGGCGGGCACAGTAGAGTGGATGACAGGTACAGTGGAGTAAGTGAGTGGTACATTAGAGTGTGTGGCGGGCACAGTAGAGCGGATGACAGGTCTAGTGGAGTAAGTGAGTGGTACATTAGAGTGTATGGCGGGCACAGTAGAGTGGATGACAGGTGCAGTGGAGTAAGTGAGTGGTACATTAGAGTGTACGGCGGGGACAGTAGAGTGGATGGCAGGTACAGTGGAGTAAGTGAGTGGTACATTAGAGTGTGTGGCGGGCATAGTAGAGTGGATGACAGGTATAGTGGAGTAAGTGAGTGGTACATTAGAGCGTGTGGCGGGCACAGTTGAGTGGATGACAGGTACCTTGGAGTAAGTGAGTGGTACATAAGAGCATGTGGCGGGCACAGTGGAGTGGATGACAGGTACAGTGGAGTACGTGAGTGGTACATTAGAGCGTGTGGCGGGCACACTAGAGTGAATGACAGGTACAGAGGAGTAAGTGAGTGGTACATTAGAGTGTGTGGCGGGAACAGTAGAGTGGATGAAAGGTCTAGTGGAGTAAGCGAGTGGTACATTAAAGCGTGTGGCGGGCACAGTAGAGTGGATGGCAGGAACAGTGGAGTATGTGAGTGGTACATTAGAGCGTGTGGCGGGCACAGTAGAGTGAATGACAGGTACAGTAGAGTAAGTTAGTGGTACATTAGAGTGTGTGGCGGGCACAGTAGAGTGGATGACAGGTACAGTGGAGTAAGTGAGTGGTACTTTTGAGTGTGTGGCGGGCACAGTAGAGTGGATGACAGGTACAGTGGAGTAAGTGACTGGTACGTACATTAGAGTGTATGTCGGGCACAGTAGAGTGAATGACAGGTGCAGTGGAGTAAGTGAGTGGTACATTAGAGTGTATAGCGGGCACAGTAGAGTGGATGACAGGTGCAGTGGAGTAAGTGAGTGGTACATTAGAGTGTACGGCGGGGATAGTAGAGTGGATGGCAGGTACAGTGGAGTAAGTGAGTGGTACATTAGAGTGTGTGGCGGGCATAGTAGAGTGGATGACAGGTACAGTGGAGTAAGTGAGTGGTACATTAGAGTGTGTGGCGGGCACAGTAGAGGGGATGGCAGGTACAGTGGAGTAAGTGAGTGGTACATAAGAGCGTGTGGCGGGCACAGTGGAGTGGATGACAGGTACAGTGGAGTAAGTGAGTGGTACATTAGAGTGTGTGGCGGGAACAGTAGAGTGGATGAAAGGTCTAGTGGAGTAAGCGAGTGGTACATTAGAGCGTGTGGCGGGCACAGTAGAGTGGATGGCAGGAACAGTGGAGTATGTGAGTGGTACATTAGAGCGTGTGGCGGGCACAGTAGAGTGAATGACAGGTACAGTAGAGTAAGTTAGTGGTACATTAGAGTGTGTGGCGGGCACAGTAGAGTGGATGACAGGTACAGTGGAGTAAGTGAGTGGTACTTTTGAGTGTGTGGCGGGCACAGTAGAGTGGATGACAGGTACAGTGGAGTAAGTGACTGGTACGTACATTAGAGTGTATGTCGGGCACAGTAGAGTGAATGACAGGTACAGTGGAGTAAGTGAGTGGTACATTTGAGCGTGTGGTGGGCACAGTTGGGTGGATTAGAGGAACAGTGGAGTAAGTGAATGGTACATTAGAGTGTGTGGCGGGCACAGTAGAGCGGATGACAGGTACATTTGAATAAGTGAGTGGTACATTAGAGCGTGTTGCGGGCACAGTTGAGTGGATGACAGGTGCGGTGGAGTAAGTGAGTGGTACATTAGAGTGTGTGGCGGGCACAGTAGAGTGGATGACAGGTACAGTGGAGGAAGTGAGTGGTACATTAGAGTGTGTAGCGGGCACAGTAGAGTGGATGGCAGGAACAGTGGAGTAAGTGAGTGGTACATTAGAGTGTATGGCGGGCACAGTAGAGTGGATGACAGGTGCAGTGGAGTAAGTGAGTGGTACATTAGAGTGTACGGCGGGGACAGTAGAGTGGATGGCAGGTACTGTGGATTAAGTGGGTGGTACATTAGAGTGTGTGGCGGGCACAGTAGAGTGGATGACAGGTATAGTGGAGTAAGTGCGTGGTACATTAGAGTGTGTGGCGGGCACAGTAGAGTGGATGGCAGGAACAGTGGAGTAAGTGAGTGGTACATTAGAGTGTATGGCGGGCACAGTAGAGTGGATGAGAGGTGCAGTGGAGTAAGTGAGTGGTACATTAGAGTGTGTGGCGGGCACAGTTGAGAGGATGACAGGTACATTTGAATAAGTGAGTGGTACGTTAGAGCGTGTTGCGGGCACAGTTGAGTGGATGACAGGTGCGGTGGAGTAAGTGAGTGGTACATTAGAGCGTGTGGCGGGCACAGTAGAGCGGATGACAGGTCTAGTGGAGTAAGTGAGTGGTACATTAGAGTGTGTGGCGGGCACAGTAGAGTGGATGACAGATACAGTGGAGGAAGTGAGTGGTACATTAGAGCGTGTAGCGGGCACAGTAGAGTGGATGGCAGGAACAGTGGAGTAAGTGAGTGGTACATTAGAGCGTGTGGCGGGCACACTAGAGTGAATGACAGGTACAGAGGAGTAAGTGAGTGGTACATTAGAGTGTGTGGCGGGAACAGTAGAGTGGATGAAAGGTCTAGTGGAGTAAGCGAGTGGTACATTAGAGTGTGTGGCGGGCACAGTAGAGTGAATGACAGGTACAGTAGAGTAAGTTAGTGGTACATTAGAGTGTGTGGCAGGAACAGTGGAATAAGTGAGTGGTACATTAGAGTGTACGGCGGGGACAGTAGAGTGGATGACAGGTACAGTGGAGTAAGTGAGTGGTACTTTTGAGTGTGTGGCGGGCACAGTAGAGTGGATGACAGGTACAGTGGAGTAAGTGACTGGTACGTACATTAGAGTGTATGTCGGGCACAGTAGAGTGAATGACAGGTACAGTGGAGTAAGTGAGTGGTACATTTGAGCGTGTGGTGGGCACAGTTGGGTGGATTAGAGGAACAGTGGAGTAAGTGAATGGTACATTAGAGTGTGTGGCGGGCACAGTAGAGCGGATGACAGGTACAGTGGAGTAAGTGAGTGGTACATTAGAGTGTGTGGCGGGCACAGTTGAGAGGATGACAGGTACATTTGAATAAGTGAGTGGTACATTAGAGCGTGTTGCGGGCACAGTTGAGTGGATGACAGGTACAGTGGAGTAAGTGAGTGGTACATTAGAGCGTGTGGCGGGCACAGTAGAGGGGATGACAGGTCTAGTGGAGTAAGTGAGTGGTACATTAGAGTGTGTGGCGGGCACAGTAGAGTGGATGACAGGTACAGTGGAGGAAGTGAGTGGTACATTAGAGTGTGTGGCGGGCACAGTAGAGTGAATGACAGGTACAGTAGAGTAAGTTAGTGGTACATTAGAGTGTGTGGCGGGCACAGTAGAGTGGATGACAGGTACAGTGGAGGAAGTGACTGGTACATTAGAGTGTGTAGCGGGCACAGTAGAGTGGATGGCAGGAACAGTGGAGCAAGTGAGTGGTACATTAGAGCGTGTTGCGGGCACACTAGAGTGGATGGCAGGTACAGTAGAGTAAGTGAGTGGTACATTAGAGTGTGTGGCGGGCACAGTAGAGTGGATGACAGGTACAGTGGAGTAAGTGAGTGGTACTTTTGAGTGTGTGGCGGGCACAGTAGAGTGGATGACAGGTACAGTGGAGTAAGTGACTGGTACGTACATTAGAGTGTTTGTCGGGCACAGTAGAGTGAATGACAGGTACAGTGGAGTAAGTGAGTGGTACATTTGAGGGTGTGGTGGGCACATTTGAGTGGATGAGAGGAACAGTGGAGTAAGTGAATGGTACATTAGACTGTGTGGCGGGCACAGTAGAGCGGATGACAGGTCTAGTGGAGTAAGTGAGTGGTACATTAGAGTGTGTGGCGGGCACAGTAGAGTGGATGGCAGGAACAGTGGAGTAAGTGAGTGGTACATTAGAGTGTATGGCGGGCATAGTAGAGTGGATGAGAGGTGCAGTGGAGTAAGTGAGTGGTACATTAGAGTGTACGGCGGGGACAGTAGAGTGGATGGCAGGTACTGTGGAGTAAGTGGGTGGTACATTAAAATGTGTGGCGGGCACAGTAGAGCGGATGACAGGTATAGTGGAGTAAGTGCGTGGTACATTAGAGTGTGTGGCGGGCACAGTAGAGTGGATGGCAGGAACAGTGGAGTAAGTGAGTGGTACATTAGAGTGTATGGCGGGCACAGTAGAGTGGATGAGGGTGCAGTGGAGTAAGTGAGTGGTACATTAGAGTGTGTGGCGGGCACAGTTGAGAGGATGACAGGTACATTTGAATAAGTGAGTGGTACATTAGAGCGTGTTGCGGGCACAGTTGAGTGGATGACAGGTGCGGTGGAGTAAGTGAGTGGTACATTAGAGCGTGTGGCGGGCACAGTAGAGCGCATGACAGGTCTAGTGGAGTAAGTGAGTGGTACATTAGAGTGTGTGGCGGGCACAGTAGAGTGGATGACAGGTACAGTGGAGGAAGTGAGTGGTACATTAGAGTTTGTAGCGGGCACAGTAGAGTGGATGGCAGGAACAGTGGAGTAAGTGAGTGGTACATTAGAGCGTGTGGCGGGCACACTAGAGTGAATGACAGGTACAGAGGAGTAAGTGAGTGGTACATTAGAGTGTGTGGCGGGAACAGTAGAGTGGATGAAAGGTCTAGTGGAGTAAGCGAGTGGTACATTAGAGTGTGTGGCGGGCACAGTAGAGTGGATGACAGGTACAGTGGAGTAAGTGACTGGTACGTACATTAGAGTGTATGTCGGGCACAGTAGAGTGAATGACAGGTGCAGTGGAGTAAGTGAGTGGTACATTAGAGTGTATAGCGGGCACAGTAGAGTGGATGACAGGTGCAGTGGAGTAAGTGAGTGGTACATTAGAGTGTACGGCGGGGATAGTAGAGTGGATGGCAGGTACAGTGGAGTAAGTGAGTGGTACATTAGAGTGTGTGGCGGGCATAGTAGAGTGGATGACAGGTACAGTGGAGTAAGTGAGTGGTACATTAGAGCGTGTCGCGGGCACAGTTGAGTGGATGACAGGTACCTTGGAGTAAGTGAGTGGTACATAAGAGCGTGTGGCGGGCACAGTGGAGTGGATGACAGGTACAGTGGAGTAAGTGAGTGGTACATTAGAGTGTGTGGCGGGAACAGTAGAGTGGATGAAAGGTCTAGTGGAGTAAGCGAGTGGTACATTAGAGCGTGTGGCGGGCACAGTAGAGTGGATGGCAGGAACAGTGGAGTATGTGAGTGGTACATTAGAGCGTGTGGCGGGCACAGTAGAGTGAATGACAGGTACAGTAGAGTAAGTTAGTGGTACATTAGAGTGTGTGGCGGGCACAGTAGAGTGGATGACAGGTACAGTGGAGTAAGTGAGTGGTACTTTTGAGTGTGTGGCGGGCACAGTAGAGTGGATGACAGGTACAGTGGAGTAAGTGACTGGTACGTACATTAGAGTGTATGTCGGGCACAGTAGAGTGAATGACAGGTACAGTGGAGTAAGTGAGTGGTACATTTGAGCGTGTGGTGGGCACAGTTGGGTGGATTAGAGGAACAGTGGAGTAAGTGAATGGTACATTAGAGTTTGTGGCGGGCACAGTAGAGCGGATGACAGGTACAGTGGAGTAAGTGAGTGGTACATTAGAGTGTGTGGCGGGCACAGTTGAGAGGATGACAGGTACATTTGAATAAGTGAGTGGTACATTAGAGCGTGTTGCGGGCACAGTTGAGTGGATGACAGGTGCGGTGGAGTAAGTGAGTGGTACATTAGAGTGTGTGGCGGGCACAGTAGAGTGGATGACAGGTACAGTGGAGGAAGTGAGTGGTACATTAGAGTGTGTAGCGGGCACAGTAGAGTGGATGGCAGGAACAGTGGAGTAAGTGAGTGGTACATTAGAGTGTATGGCGGGCACAGTAGAGTGGATGACAGGTGCAGTGGAGTAAGTGAGTGGTACATTAGAGTGTACGGCGGGGACAGTAGAGTGGATGGCAGGTACTGTGGATTAAGTGGGTGGTACATTAGAGTGTGTGGCGGGCACAGTAGAGTGGATGACAGGTATAGTGGAGTAAGTGCGTGGTACATTAGAGTGTGTGGCGGGCACAGTAGAGTGGATGGCAGGAACAGTGGAGTAAGTGAGTGGTACATTAGAGTGTATGGCGGGCACAGTAGAGTGGATGAGAGGTGCAGTGGAGTAAGTGAGTGGTACATTAGAGTGTGTGGCGGGCACAGTTGAGAGGATGACAGGTACATTTGTATAAGTGAGTGGTACGTTAGAGCGTGTTGCGGGCACAGTTGAGTGGATGACAGGTGCGGTGGAGTAAGTGAGTGGTACATTAGAGCGTGTGGCGGGCACAGTAGAGCGGATGACAGGTCTAGTGGAGTAAGTGAGTGGTACATTAGAGTGTGTGGCGGGCACAGTAGAGTGGATGACAGATACAGTGGAGGAAGTGAGTGGTACATTAGAGCGTGTAGCGGGCACAGTAGAGTGGATGGCAGGAACAGTGGAGTAAGTGAGTGGTACATTAGAGCGTGTGGCGGGCACACTAGAGTGAATGACAGGTACAGAGGAGTAAGTGAGTGGTACATTAGAGTGTGTGGCGGGAACAGTAGAGTGGATGAAAGGTCTAGTGGAGTAAGCGAGTGGTACATTAGAGTGTGTGGCGGGCACAGTAGAGTGAATGACAGGTACAGTAGAGTAAGTTAGTGGTACATTAGAGTGTGTGGCAGGAACAGTGGAATAAGTGAGTGGTACATTAGAGTGTACGGCGGGGACAGTAGAGTGGATGACAGTTACAGTGGAGTAAGTGAGTGGTACTTTTGAGTGTGTGGCGGGCACAGTAGAGTGGATGACAGGTACAGTGGAGTAAGTGACTGGTACGTACATTAGAGTGTATGTCGGGCACAGTAGAGTGAATGACAGGTACAGTGGAGTAAGTGAGTGGTACATTTGAGCGTGTGGTGGGCACAGTTGGGTGGATTAGAGGAACAGTGGAGTAAGTGAATGGTACATTAGAGTGTGTGGCGGGCACAGTAGAGCGGATGACAGGTACAGTGGAGTAAGTGAGTGGTACATTAGAGTGTGTGGCGGGCACAGTTGAGAGGATGACAGGTACATTTGAATAAGTGAGTGGTACATTAGAGCGTGTTGCGGGCACAGTTGAGTGGATGACAGGTACAGTGGAGTAAGTGAGTGGTACATTAGAGCGTGTGGCGGGCACAGTAGAGCGGATGACAGGTCTAGTGGAGTAAGTGAGTGGTACATTAGAGTGTGTGGCGGGCACAGTAGAGTGGATGACAGGTACAGTGGAGTAAGTGAGTGGTACATTAGAGTGTGTGGCGGGCACAGTAGAGTGAATGACAGGTACAGTAGAGTAAGTTAGTGGTACATTAGAGCGTGTGGCGGGCACAGTAGAGTGGATGACAGGTACAGTGGAGGAAGTGACTGGTACATTAGAGTGTGTAGCGGGCACAGTAGAGTGGATGGCAGGAACAGTGGAGCAAGTGAGTGGTACATTAGAGCGTGTTGCGGGCACACTAGAGTGAATGACAGGTACAGAGGAGTAAGTGAGTGGTACATTAGAGTGTGTGGCGGGAACAGTAGAGTGGATGAAAGGTCTAGTGGAGTAAGCGAGTGGTACATTAGAGTGTGTGGCGGACACAGTAGAGTGGATGACAGGTACAGTGGAGTAAGTGAGTGGTACTTTTGAGTGTGTGGCGGGCACAGTAGAGTGGATGACAGGTACAGTAGAGTAAGTTAGTGGTACATTAGAGTGTGTGGCGGGCACAGTAGAGTGGATGACAGGTACAGTGGAGTAAGTGAGTGGTACTTTTGAGTGTGTGGCGGGCACAGTAGAGTGGATGGCAGGTACAGTAGAGTAAGTTAGTGGTACATTAGAGTGTGTGGCGGGCACAGTAGAGTGGATGACAGGTACAGTGGAGTAAGTGAGTGGTACTTTTGAGTGTGTGGCGGGCACAGTAGAGTGGATGACAGGTACAGTGGAGTAAGTGACTGGTACGTACATTAGAGTGTTTGTCGGGCACAGTAGAGTGAATGACAGGTACAGTGGAGTAAGTGAGTGGTACATTTGAGGGTGTGGTGGGCACATTTGAGTGGATGAGAGGAACAGTGGAGTAAGTGAATGGTACATTAGACTGTGTGGCGGGCACAGTAGAGCGGATGACAGGTCTAGTGGAGTAAGTGAGTGGTACATTAGAGTGTGTGGCGGGCACAGTAGAGTGGATGGCAGGAACAGTGGAGTAAGTGAGTGGTACATTAGAGTGTATGGCGGGCATAGTAGAGTGGATGAGAGGTGCAGTGGAGTAAGTGAGTGGTACATTAGAGTGTACGGCGGGGACAGTAGAGTGGATGGCAGGTACTGTGGAGTAAGTGGGTGGTACATTAAAATGTGTGGCGGGCACAGTAGAGCGGATGACAGGTATAGTGGAGTAAGTGCGTGGTACATTAGAGTGTGTGGCGGGCACAGTAGAGTGGATGGCAGGAACAGTGGAGTAAGTGAGTGGTACATTAGAGTGTATGGCGGGCACAGTAGAGTGGATGAGGGTGCAGTGGAGTAAGTGAGTGGTACATTAGAGTGTGTGGCGGGCACAGTTGAGAGGATGACAGGTACATTTGAATAAGTGAGTGGTACATTAGAGCGTGTTGCGGGCACAGTTGAGTGGATGACAGGTGCGGTGGAGTAAGTGAGTGGTACATTAGAGCGTGTGGCGGGCACAGTAGAGCGCATGACAGGTCTAGTGGAGTAAGTGAGTGGTACATTAGAGTGTGTGGCGGGCACAGTAGAGTGGATGACAGGTACAGTGGAGGAAGTGAGTGGTACATTAGAGTTTGTAGCGGGCACAGTAGAGTGGATGGCAGGAACAGTGGAGTAAGTGAGTGGTACATTAGAGCGTGTGGCGGGCACACTAGAGTGAATGACAGGTACAGAGGAGTAAGTGAGTGGTACATTAGAGTGTGTGGCGGGAACAGTAGAGTGGATGAAAGGTCTAGTGGAGTAAGCGAGTGGTACATTAGAGTGTGTGGCGGGCACAGTAGAGTGGATGGCAGGAACAGTGGAGTATGTGAGTGGTACATTAGAGTGTGTGGCGGGCACAGTAGAGTGAATGACAGGTACAGTAGAGTAAGTTAGTGGTACATTAGAGTGTGTGGCAGGTACAGTGGAGTAAGTGAGTGGTACTTTTGAGTGTGTGGCGGGCACAGTAGAGTGGATGACAGGTACAGTGGAGTAAGTGACTGGTACGTACATTAGAGTGTATGTCGGGCACAGTAGAGTGAATGACAGGTACAGTGGAGTAAGTGAGTGGTACATTTGAGGGTGTGGTGGGCACAGTTGGGTGGATGAGAGGAACAGTGGAGTAAGTGAATGGTACATTAGACTGTGTGGCGGGCACAGTAGAGCGGATGACAGGTACACTGGAGTAAGTGAGTGGTATATTAGAGTGTGTGGCGGGCACAGTTGAGAGGATGACAGGTACATTTGAATAAGTGAGTGGTACATTAGAGCGTGTTGCGGGCACAGTTGAGTGGATGACAGGTGCGGTGGAGTAAGTGAGTGGTACATTAGAGCGTGTGGCGGGCACAGTAGAGCGGATGACAGGTCTAGTGGAGTAAGTGAGTGGTACATTAGAGTGTGTGGCGGGCACAGTAGAGTGGATGACAGGTACAGTGGAGGAAGTGAGTGGTACATTAGAGTGTGTAGCGAGCACAGTAGAGTGGATGGCAGGAACAGTGGAGTAAGTGAGTGGTACATTAGAGTGTATGGCGGGCACAGTAGAGTGGATGACAGGTGCAGTGGAGTAAGTGAGTGGTACATTAGATTGTACGGCGGGGACAGTAGAGTGGATGGCAGGTACTGTGGAGTAAGTGGGTGGTACATTAAAGTGTGTGGCGGGCACAGTAGAGCGGATGACAGGTATAGTGGAGTAAGTGCGTGGTACATTAGAGTGTGTGGCGGGCACAGTAGAGTGGATGGCAGGAACAGTGGAGTAAGTGAGTGGTACATTAGAGTGTATGGCGGGCACAGTAGAGTGGATGAGAGGTGCAGTGGAGTAAGTGAGTGGTACATTAGAGTGTGTGGCGGGCACAGTTGAGAGGATGACAGGTACATTTGAATAAGTGAGTGGTACGTTAGAGCGTGTTGCGGGCACAGTTGAGTGGATGACAGGTGCGGTGGAGTAAGTGAGTGGTACATTAGAGCGTGTGGCGGGCACAGTAGAGCGGATGACAGGTCTAGTGGAGTAAGTGAGTGGTACATTAGAGTGTGTGGCGGGCACAGTAGAGTGGATGACAGGTACAGTGGAGGAAGTGAGTGGTACATTAGAGTGTGTAGCGGGCACAGTAGAGTGGATGGCAGGAACAGTGGAGTAAGTGAGTGGTACATTAGAGCGTGTGGCGGGCACACTAGAGTGAATGACAGGTACAGAGGAGTAAGTGAGTGGTACATTAGAGTGTGTGGCGGGAACAGTAGAGTGGATGAAAGGTCTAGTGGAGTAAGCGAGTGGTACATTAGAGTGTGTGGCGGGCACAGTAGAGTGAATGACAGGTACAGTAGAGTAAGTGAGTGGTACATTAGAGTGTGTGGCAGGAACAGTGGAATAAGTGAGTGGTACATTAGAGTGTACGGCGGGGACAGTAGAGTGGATGACAGGTACAGTGGAGTAAGTGAGTGGTACTTTTGAGTGTGTGGCGGGCACAGTAGAGTGGATGACAGGTACAGTGGAGTAAGTGACTGGTACGTACATTAGAGTGTATGTCGGGCACAGTAGAGTGAATGACAGGTACAGTGGAGTAAGTGAGTGGTACATTTGAGGGTGTGGTGGGCACAGTTGAGTGGATGAGAGGAACAGTGGAGTAAGTGAATGGTACATTAGACTGTGTGGCGGGCACAGTAGAGCGGATGACAGGTACAGTGGAGTAAGTGAGTGGTACATTAGAGTGTGTGGCGGGCACAGTTGAGAGGATGACAGGTACATTTGAATAAGTGAGTGGTACATTAGAGCGTGTTGCGGGCACAGTTGAGTGGATGACAGGTGCGGTGGAGTAAGTGAGTGGTACATTAGAGCGTGTGGCGGGCACAGTAGAGCGGATGACAGGTCTAGTGGAGTAAGTGAGTGGTACATTAGAGTGTGTGGCGGGCACAGTAGAGTGGATGACAGGTACAGTGGAGGAAGTGAGTGGTACATTAGAGTGTGTAGCGGGCACAGTAGAGTGGATGGCAGGAACAGTGGAGTAAGTGAGTGGTACATTAGAGTGTATGGCGGGCACAGTAGAGTGGATGACAGGTGCAGTGGAGTAAGTGAGTGGTACATTAGAGTGTACGGCGGGGACAGTAGAGTGGATGGCAGGTACTGAGGAGTAAGTGGGTGGTACATTAAAGTGTGTGGCGGGCACAGTAGAGCGGATGACAGGTATAGTGGAGTAAGTGCGTGGTACATTAGAGTGTGTGGCGGGCACAGTAGTGTGGATGGCAGGAACAGTGGAGTAAGTGAGTGGTACATTAGAGTGTATGGCGGGCACAGTAGAGTGGATGAGAGGTGCAGTGGAGTAAGTGAGTGGTACATTAGAGTGTGTGGCGGGCACAGTTGAGAGGATGACAGGTACATTTGAATAAGTGAGTGGTACATTAGAGCGTGTTGCGGGCACAGTTGAGTGGATGACAGGTGCGGTGGAGTAAGTGAGTGATACATTAGAGTGTGTGGCGGGCACAGTAGAGCGGATGACAGGTCTAGTGGAGTAAGTGAGTGGTACATTAGAGTGTATGGCGGGCACAGTAGAGTGGATGAGAGGTGCAGTGGAGTAAGTGAGTGGTACATTAGAGTTTATGGCGGGCACAGTAGAGTGGGTGACAGGTCTAGTGGAGTAAGTAAGTGGTACATTAGAGCGTATGGCGGGCACAGTAGAGTGGATGGCAGGAACAGTGGAATAAGTGAGTGGTACATTAGAGTGTACGGCGGGGACAGTAGAGTGGATGACAGGTACTGTGGAGTAAGTGGGTGGTACATTAGAGTGTGTGGCGGGCACAGAAGAGTGGATGTGAGATACGGTGGAGTAAGTGACGGGCACAGAAGAGTGGATGGCAGGAACAGTGGAATAAGTGAGTGGTACATTAGAGTGTACAGCGGGGACAGTAGAGTGGATGACAGGTACAGTTGAGCAAGTGTGTGGTACATTAGAGCGTGTGGCGGGCACAGTTGAGAGGATGACAGGTACATTTGAATAAGTGAGTGGTACATTAGAGCGTGTTGCGGGGACAGTTGAGTGGATGACAGGTGCGGTGGAGTAAGTGAGTGGTACATTAGAGCGTGTGGCGGGCACAGTAGAGTGGATGACAGGTACAGTGGAGTAAGTGAGTGGTACATTAGAGTGTGTGGCGGGCACAGTAGAGCGGATGACAGGTCTAGTGGAGTAAGTGAGTGGTACATTAGAGTGTGTGGCGGGCACAGTAGAGTGGATGACAGGTACAGTGGAGGAAGTGAGTGGTACATTAGAGTGTGTGACGGGCACAGTAGAGTGGATGAAAGGTACAGTGGAGTAAGTGAGTGGTACATTAGAGCGTGTGGCGGGCACACTAGAGTGAATGACAGGTACAGAGGAGTAAGTGAGTGGTACATTAGAGTGTGTGGCGGGAACAGTAGAGTGGATGAAAGGTCTAGTTGAGTAAGCGAGTGGTACATTAGAGTGTGTGGCGGGCACAGTAGAGTGGATGGCAGGAACAGTGGAGTATGTGAGTGGTACATTAGAGTGTGTGGCGGGCACAGTAGAGTGAATGACAGGTACAGTAGAGTAAGTTAGTGGTACATTAGAGTGTGTGGCGGGCACAGTAGAGTGGATGACAGGTACAGTGGAGTAAGTGAGTGGTACATTTGAGCGTGTGGTGGGCACAGTTGAGTGGATGAGAGGAACAGTGGAGTAAGTGAATGGTACATTAGAGTGTGTGGCGGGCACAGTAGAGCGGATGACAGGTACAGTGGAGTAAGTGAGTGGTACATTAGAGTGTGTGGCGGGCACAGTTGAGAGGATGACAGGTACATTTGAATAAGTGAGTGGTACGTTAGAGCGTGTTGCGGGCACAGTTGAGTGGATGACAGGTGCGGTGGAGTAAGTGAGTGGTACATTAGAGCGTGTGGCGGGCACAGTAGAGCGGATGACAGGTCTAGTGGAGTAAGTGAGTGGTACATTAGAGTGTGTGGCGGGCACAGTAGAGTGGATGACAGGTACAGTGGAGGAAGTGGGTGGTACATTAAAGTGTGTGGCGGGCACAGTAGAGCGGATGACAGGTACAGTGGAGTAAGTGAGTGGTACATTAGAGTGTGTGGCGGGCACAGTAGAGTGGATGGCAGGAACAGTGGAGTAAGTGAGTGGTACATTAGAGTGTATGGCGGGCACAGTAGAGTGGATGACAGGTGCAGTGGAGTAAGTGAGTGGTACATTAGAGTTTATGGCGGGCACAGTAGAGTGGGTGACAGGTATAGTGGAGTAAGTGAGTGGTACATTAGAGTGTATGGCGGGCACAGTAGAGTGGATGGCAGGAACAGTGGAATAAGTGAGTGGTACATTAGAGTGTACGGCGGGGACAGTAGAGTGGATGACAGGTACTGTGGAGTAAGTGGGTGGTACATTAGAGTGTGTGGCGGGCACAGAAGGGTGGATGTGAGATACGGAGGAGTAAGTGACGGGCACAGAAGAGTGAATGACAGATGCGATGGAGTAAGTGAGTGGTACATTAGAGTGTGCGGCGGGCACGGTAGAGTGTGTGGCGGGCACAGTAGAGCGGATGACAGGTACAGTGGAGTAAGTGAGTGGTACATTAGAGTGTGTGGCGGGCACAGTAGAGTGGATGACAGATACAGTGGAGTGGATGACAGGTACAATGGAGTGAGTGACATGCACAGTAGAGCGGGTGACAGGTACAGTGGAGTGAGTGACAGGTACAGTGGAGTGAGTGACAGGTACAGTGAAGTGAGTGCCATGCACTGTATAGTGGGTGACACGTACAGTGGAGTGAGTGACAGGTACAGTAGAGTGAGTGACAGGTACAGTAGAGTGAGTGACACGTACAGTAGCGTGGATTGACAGGTACAGTAGAGTGAGTGACAGGTACAGTAGAGTGAGTGACACGTACAGTAGAGTGAGTGAGTGAGTTAATATTTAACGTCACATAGGCAATATTTCAGCCATATCGTGACGAGAAGTACATTAATAATACATACATGTATTCAATATAAAAAGCTGTCAACGAAGGACAGTACAATAACTAGAATATCACAGAATCTATTTAAAACTAGTTGAGAATATATAAAAGTCATAAGTATCAGAGAACATAATATCAAAATGGGCTAGAGATCGCCAGCAACTGAAGATAGATCACCATGCTAGGGTCCATGGGGACTTACAGTACTTTTGCTACCTGCATGAACCCCAGCCGGATTTACATCATCCCTTCCGCTGTTGGCGATTAATGACAATTGTAGCCAGAATAAATGAACATATATACTACGATTAAAATTGTGGTGAAAAAACATGACTTTGAATGACGTGGTCTGACATACCCTCTCAGGGGGACAATCATTTTACACTACTTCAACCCCCATCAAGGGTAAAGCCAAGAACAATCTCAGTTAACAAGTTTTCCGCTACCAATACTAAAATATTTATTATTTTACAGAACATTTATGTAATAATTCTATTTCTTACAAAAAAACAATAATTAAATGACTACTTATGTGATTAAAAAGATCCTTTAGCGATGAAACTGTGAAATAGTTATCCCTTGTGATGGAAAAATCAATACAGTCAAGCAGGACATGCTTGACCGTGATTCTTTCATCACAAGGGATGCAAAATGGAGGATCCTCACCTTTTAAAATATATTCATGAGTGTACCTTGAATGGCCAATACGACATCGTCTTAAAATGACCTCTTCAAATCTGGACTGACAACCCAAGTAGGTATAACCGATATTTGCTTTTATTGCATGTAATTTATTTATACCCACTTGGGTGTCCCACTTCTTCTGTATTAGATCTCTGATGAAACATCTAATGACAGGTTTAAAATCACTGTATGGTATAAGAAGTGGTGTCACAGATTTGTTGAGTGATGCTTTTGCAGCAGCATCAGCCATTGTATTACCAACAATTCCAACATGGCTGGGTAACCAACAAAAGACGATGTCATATTGGCCAGTCGCAAGGTCATTATGTAGTTCTATGATGTCGAGTAAAATTGGATGCCGACACGAATTATTTTTAATAGCCTGAAGAGAGGATAAGGAGTTTGAAAAAATAATGAATTCTTTATGTTTAGATTGGTTCTTCATACATTCTAAAGCAGTTAATATTGCTTTTGATTCAGCTGTAAACATTTTAAGATTCATCTGGTAATCTAGTTGATATAGTTCTGGATCCAATGACGGTGGCGCTGGCAACAGCATCACCATCCTTGGATCCATCAGTAAAAATAGATTTATAAGTATCATATTCACACCTTAACTGATTGTATTCTTGTTTATATTGTAATTGAATAGTGTCAGATTTCTTTAGTTTAGATAAGGTAATATCCACCTGTGGCTTTACCAATTGCCAAGGAGGAGACGAAAGCAGGCGGAAAGGAGATATAATTTCAAGGTTAATATCGGCAGAAGAAATTAAAGGTTTTATTCTTATTCCAAGAGGCGGAATAAGAGAGGTCTTCTTACTATAGAGATCCTCGTAAAGGGGATTAAACACACAGTTGTGAGCAGGGTTAGATGGATTAGCATATAATTTTGTGATATACTGCAAAGATAGTTTAGATCGGCGTAGTTTAAGTGGTGGCTCATCGGCCTCAACGTACAGACTGTCGATGGGAGAGGTTCTGAAAGATCCAAGACAAAGTCTTAGCCCCTGGTGATGTATGGGATCGAGTAATTTAAGATAACTTTTACAGGCTCCACCATAGATGATGGAGCCATAATCGAGCCTAGAACGGACAAGTGATCTATATAAGTGAAGGAGGGTCGTTTGATCGTTATGCTTTGATCGTTTACGAATGTGTTCTAGTGCTGTTAATATGGCGTTTGATTCGGCTGTAAAAATGGAACAGTTATCTGGTATTCTAGATGATATTGTCCTGGATCCGATGATGGTGGCGCTGGCAACTGCGTCACCATCCTTTGATCCATCAGTAAATATAGATTTATAAGTAACTGATTATACTCTTGTTGAAAAATTAGTTGATTTGTTTCAGATTTTTAAAATTTAGTTAAGGTTAGATCCACCTCTGGTTTCACTACTGCCATGGAGGGGAAATCAAAAGGTGGGTGGGGGCTATATTTTCGAGATTCATTTTAGCAGCCGAAATGGACGATTGTATTTTGAGGCCGAGGGGTGGAGTGAGTGATAATTTTTTAGTAGAGAGGTCTTCATAAAGAGGGTTAAAACACAGTCATAGGCTGGAATGGACTTTAAAGAACGTAATTTAGAAACATATTGTAAAGATAATTTAACGCGACGTTGTTTAAGTGCAGGCTCATCAGCCTCCACGTACAAACTATGAATTGGAGAAGTTCGAAAAGCACCAATGCAAAGCCTCAGGCCCTGATGATGAACAGAATCCAGTTTTTTTCAAATTGCTATTACATGCTCCACCATAGACGATGGAGCCGTAATCAAGTTTAGAGCGGATGAGGGCTCTGTACAGTTGGAGGAGGGTTTTCTGATCCCCTCCCCATTTTGCGTTTGAAATTATTTTTAAGATATCAAGAGCCTTCAGGCATTTAGTTTTTAAATAATTTATATGTGGCAGAAAGGTCAAGTGATGGTCAAAAATAATACCAAGAAACTTGGCCTCTTTGATAGGAGCACCATCCAAAACTAAATCAGGGTCCTTATGTGGCTTATACTTTCTGCAAAAATGAATGCAGTTTGTCTTGGCTTTTGAAAATTTAAAGCCATTTTCCAGACACCATTTATTGATTTTGTTTAAACACAACGGTAGTTGCCTTTCAATGGTATGCATGTTTTTACCACGACAAGAAACATTAAAATCATCCACAAATAATGATCCATCAAGTGAATCGTTTAAAACCTTCGACAAACTGTTTATCTTTATGCTAAACAATGTTACAGACAAGATACTGCCTTGTGGGACACCCTGATCCTGATTATAATGGTCAGACAGGGTTGAACCCACACGAACTTGAAATTGTCTATTTTTTAAAAACTGAGATATAAATAAAGGCAAACGGCCCCTTAAACCAAAATCATGTAGATCTTTTAAAATACCATACTTTCATGTTGTATCATATGCTTTTTCGAGATCGAAGAATATTGATACAGCATGTTGTTTATTTATTATGGAATTTTTAATAAAAGATTCTAAACGTACTAAATGATCGACGGTACTACGATTTTTACGGAAACCACATTGAATGTTAGTAAGGAGATTGTTGGTTTCCAAGTACCAAACTAAACGATTATTTATCATACGTTCCATAGTCTTACAAACACAGCTAGTAAGGGATATTGGTCTATAATTCGAGGGATCGGTGTGATCTCGACCAGGCTTAGGTATAGGAATGATAGTAGCATTTCGCCATGATGATGGAAAATTTCCAGAAGTAATAATATTGTCAAAGATATTTAGCATTGTTTCTAAACACGATTCAGGTAGATGTTTAAGGAGCTGATAATGAATATTATCAGGCCCCGAAGCAGTATCGTGAGCTTGCCCAAGGGCAGTATGGAGCTCATGAATGGAAAATACTTCATTATAATCCTCACCGTTATCTGAGTGAAAATTAAGTTTCTTTTTTTCTTGTTGTTCCTTATATTTCTGAAAGTTAGGTACGTAATTAGATGAAGAGGAATGTTGAGCTAATGTTTCACCTAATTTATTAGCAATATCAGATTTATCTGTTATATAAGTGTCACCCTCCTTGAGATGGCGAACACTGGATTTGGATCCTTTTCCTTTAATTTTCTGAACCATATTCCAAACCTTTGAAATAGGCGTTCGGGAATTAATTTTACATATGTTTGCCATGACTGTCGTTTATTTTGCTTAAAGGTACGACGAGCCTTGGCATTTGAAATTTTAAATTGATTCAAGTTATGGACTGTTGGATGGCGACGAAAATATTTTTCTGCCTTCTTCCTAGCCTTTCTAGCTTGTTTGCAGTCCATGGTAAACCATGGTTTACGGATATGTGAAACCGTAGAGGACTTTGGGATACAGTCATCAGCAATTATATTCAATTCATCAGCAAAACCCTGAATAGGGTCATTATCATTTAGAAATAATTCGGGTTTTAGTCTTTCAGCGCATAATGTTTGAAATAAAGACCAATTGGCCTTTGTAAAATTCCATCCTGTAGAAGGAGGAACATCAGTCGGATAAACAGTTGATAGTATAGTTGGGAAATGGTCACTTCCAAAAAGATCATTGTGGACTGACCATTCGAAATCGTTCATTAAAGTAGAATCAGTGAGAGACACATCCAAAGAAGAGTAAGTGCCAGTTGCAGGATGCAGATACGTATGGGAGTCATCATTAAAGATACACAGATCATTATTAGATAAAAAATCTTCAAGTATTTTACCTTTGGTATTTGTAGTTGTAACACCCCAGAGTGGATTGTGGCCATTCAAATCACCCATGATTATACAGGGCTTAGGGAGCTGATCGTAGAGAGTTTGAAGATCAGACTGCTGGAGAGCTGATGATGGCGGAATATACAGAGAACACAATGTAAATGCAACGTGCAAAGTAAGTCGCACTGCAACAGCTTGCAGATTTTGATTAGTATTGAGAACAACAGGACTGTGTATAACATCTTTTAGGGGGATTGACCTACCCCTCACTTTCCTTGAGGGCGACAAGCCATGTGCCCTGTGATGGCTCATGTCGGACACATCCATGTCCTCAAGAGATCCAAACTTATTAAAAAGTTGGATCTTGTTATTTGCGTCCTTTGAGGCTCTTCCACTTTGATACTTTTTACTTTGTTCTGTTTTTGGTCTAGATTTGTTCTGTGCATGTTGTTTGACGGGTATTTCTGATTTAGACTGTTCAGATACTTTAGGTGATGACTGATCCTGAGATGAAGCTGCAACTTCATCACGAGAAGCCATGGATTTAGTCAATACTGGTGATGTTTGAGAGCTGGAGTTCTCTTGTGGGTGTCTCACCTGGGCTGCTGCAGATAATAAAGTAGGACCAGATGTTTTAGTCCACGTATAATCGGCCTGGCAACCTGTGGAATGAGAGGTAACATGTTTGGTCTTGAAAACCTGCAGAGAAGCAGAAACAGTAGAAGCAAACGATGGCCCTGGATGTTCCTCAGCAAGAACAGCCTTCTTTGCTTCGAAAAAGGATATGTTTCGCTCATATTTTACCCTTGAAATTTTTGATTGAAGTTTCCAAGTAGGACATTCCTTGGATGAAGACGGATGGTTACCAGCACAGTTGACACAGTGAGGAGTTTTGCTACAGAGGGCACTGTCTTCGCATGTTCCAGCACATCTATGACATGCAGCTGGATCATGGCATGACTTTGAGCCATGTCCATACTTTTGACAGTGTGACATCTCAAAGGATTAGGGATAAAAGTATCCACCCTTAAACTGCAGTAACCAGCTTTAAGGGATTCTGGACGCAGTGGGAGACAGAAAGTAAACAAATATGTGTTTGTTTTTATCACTTCATTATTTCTCTTTGCTGTAAAACATTTGACAGCAGTTACTCCTTGGGAGTGTAACTCTGTCTCGATTTCTATTTCCATCATATCAGAAAGGCATCGTCTGATATCACGAACGATGCCTTTACTACTGTTCAGTGTCCTGTGACGGGATACCTCCACAGGAACAGTAGCTAGTGATTTCGTTGAGAGAAGAATTTGGGACTGGATTTGTTTATTGCATTGGATTAGGAGAGAGCCAGATCGTAATTTTTTTATTTCCTTAACTAGACCAACTAAACCTTCAATACCCTTTGATATAGCAAATGGGTTCAGTTTAAGTGGATCACCATTTGGAGCAGTCATCACTAGAAAACGAGACCAAGCACGAGATGTTGAGGAGAATCTTCATCCCCAGAAGAGAGCGAATCATCTGATTCGTGTGAACGTTTTTTGAGTGGGGGTGCCATGGTAGTATTAATTGTGATTTGCCCTCCTAGCTCCCCACCCACCATGGAGTGTCTACATGGACGATGCCATTCATCTGTGGATCTCCAACAGACGGCACCAAGGATACTAGGAGGGTATACTCAAGCAGAAGAACCGATCAAAGATCAATAAATCCACCGGATTGGCCCATGAGCCACCGCCTTCTGGCACTGGCATCTAGGCAAATTTTGAATTTATAAAGTATTGCAAAATTCAATAATCATGTATATTCAAACATTTGTCATTAACTCAAACAATTCAATGATAGATATAAATTTCCAAGCCGGAATAGTGAGAACAGTGAGCAAAAAGTAAGGTGCTCAGGGCTTGGCATGACCAGCCAATTGATAAGACCGGGCCCATCTTACCACCCGTCTAGGCGAAGTAAGGGTCAAAGTGACACGTACATTAGAGTGAGTGACAGGTACAGAACAGTGGTCGGACAGGTACATTAGAGTAGTGACATGTACATAACCACCACATTCTCGATTTAGCCATGACGGAGTAAACACCACAGCGGAAAATATTATAGACCAAATCTAAAACACGCAGATCACTGCCCTAGAACAACATAGTGCTACTTCCTTCTCCTCAACTGGGATACCGAACGAACACCCCAAGTGGGATCGGACAGTAAACTCATACCAAGCCGGCAGCCGGCGGCCATCTTGGCCAGCGACTGGCCCCCCAGGGCCACCCCCAAGGACAAACCAAACTTGATAAGTGCCTTTTCTATCTCCCTCTCCCCTCTATTCTTTCTAGATTACTTGGTAACTGTTGTATCTATATATTTTCTCTCATATATCTAATTGATAGTACCTATTCTAACCCTGTGTTATAGTGTCATCACCTTGTTTATATCAATCATGTCATCAAACACCCCCCCCCCCCCCCCCCCCCCCCCAACCTACATCCCCCCACACAGACTCCATATTCACAACACCCATACACTCAGACACCCATTTCCCGGGACTCACACCCACCCACAACCAAAATCCTGTCCCCTTTGATTTCGGATTAGACTTCCAAGAATTTTCTTTCAATCAACCCCACAGCGGCATCACATCCCCCAACAACCAACCCCAAATTCCCCCCCACCATCCCCAAACACAGCAAACCAAAATCAAAACAGCCCCCAAACCCCCATCTCCAAAACCCACAAAAAGACCACACCAATCCCCAGCAGAATCTTCACTCACAACAAAGAAAACATGTGCCAAGCAAACACCTCCAACCACCTCAACATCTGAACAGTCTCCAGCAACAGACCAAAACAAACTTATATTACTGGCATTTTCAACAAACACCACACCACTCAACGACACCTTCTCAAACAATAAATTCGCCCTCTGCCTGAAAAAAGTACACATAACATACAAATACATAAACAGATGTGGCAGGGGGTTCAAAATCACCTTTCCTACACAAGACACACTCAATCAAGCACGCAGACAAACAATGATAGATGGTCTAAACATTACATGGCAAACACCAAAATGGCTCACATCTACAGGGGGTTATATACATAGACCATAGGGACACACAAGAAGACATACTAGAATACATCAAAACAGCAAATCAACTCCACACACAACCCCAAATCACAGACTATAAGAGCATCAACAACAGAACACCCATACCAGGCAGAACAACAACACAAACTATCTTCCTTACCTTCAAGAGCACCACACTACCCACACACATTATTTTCGGAGCACTCAGGTACAAAATTAATCCAATAAGAAAAAACCCACCACAATGCAACATATGCCACTCTTACAATCACACTACAGCCACTTGCCGACAACCGTCCATGTGCCAGAAATGTGGGTCCCTCAGACACGAAACCCCAGAGTGCACATACAAGATCATAGAATTCCTGTCAGCAGTTCTCCTTATTAAAAACCCCATCCCCCAAAAAATCCACAACATAGCTTTGGTGTCTAACCTATACCAAAAACCATATCATCACTTCCAAACTGCCATAAGAGCTCTCAAATAACAAGCTAAATTAGCCCCAAACCTCTCTTCCAAATCAGCCCCATAGCACCATGCATTTGGCCTTAACATCCCCACAAACCTACAAATCAGAACATGGTGTTTTTACAGTAGAATTGTAATGGTCTCAATACTAATGGGCATGAACTTAAGGCCCTCATCGCCCTAAACAAAATTGCCCCATATGTAATAGCAGTACAAGAAACAAAACTATCTCCCAAAAAAGCCTTCAAATTGCCAGGCTACAATTTCATTCGACAAGATAGAACCAGACCACCCAATAAACCAGCCCCCATCCAGTTCACAGAATTATCCATCCCCACTCCTAATCTAGAAGTCCTGGCGGCTAACATCACTATCAATGACACTAAAATAACTGTAATTAACTGCTACCACACCAAAACCAAACCGTTTAACCCTGAAGATTTAGAAACTCTCTCCAAATTCATAGGCCCAAATACCCTCATTCTAGGAGACTTTAATGCACATCACCCACTGTGGGGCACTAAAAATTATCAAGATAGATTTGGAAAATACATAATAGAATGGTTAGACACCAAAAATCTGATTAGCTTAAATGACAATAGAGCCACAAGATTCCCTACCAGCCACTTACAATCCCCCACTGCAGTGGACCTATCCATCACCACCCCCCAACTCTTCCAAAAACTCACATGGGACCCCCACAATGACACCTGGGGTAGTGATCATTTCCCCATAAAAATTTCTATAAATATCCTTCCTGACAAACCCCTATCTGACCCCAACTCCACCTCTGCCCCCCCCCCCCCCCCCAAACTAAATTCAACTTTACCAAAGCTGGCAGGAGTTCAACATATTATGCAACCAAATAGACACCCACAACATTCATAGTACTAACATCGACACCTTCAACACAAACCTCAGCAATACTCTATACAACATATCCATTAAATGCATTCCTACAACCAAAATAAAACTCACACATAATACAGTACCATGGTGGAGCCCTGAAATTATTCAATCTAGAAAACTCAGGAAAAAAGCTCTCAACAAGGCTAAACATGATCGAACTAAACTCCATCTGGCTCATAAACAAAGAAATCTTACTAAAGAACTAATAATGGCAACAAAAGGAAACCATTGGCAAACTTTTACATCAACCTTGAGGATGGGCAAACAAAATTCAAAAATTCTGTGGAATAAACTTAAAGCAATAAAAGGCAGTGCCAAATCTTTCAACTCGCCCAATTTTCCCCTACTTAAAACGGATAAAGAAAAGGCTAATGCCATGGCCGACCATCTTTCGACCGTAAGCAGCTCCGCCAACCAATCCAAACACATACAAGATACTATAAACACTCAACCTGCATTTCAAAACAGATCACCACTCTCACATCTTGCCATAAACAAACTTATCAATATCCACGAACTTCAAAACGCTTTAAAAAGCAAAAACACAGCCCCAGCCACTGGATTAGACAACATAAGTTACAAAATTCTAAATCATGTCCCGATCAAAATTCAAAAATTAATACTTTAACTTTATAATCAGATTTGGACTTCTGGCCACCTCCCCAAAACATGGAAAAATGCTCTAGTGGTGCCAATTCTAAAACCAGGGAAATCCCCAAATGACCCTGATTCCTATCGCCCTATCTCTCTCACATCTCATTTATGTAAAATCATGGAAACAGTAATAAACAACAGACTAAAGCATAAAATAACAAACAATAGCCTTATAAAAGAGGACCAGAGTGGCTTTACAGCAAACAGACAGACCCTAGATCATATTTTAAATTTGGAACATGATGTCAGGACAGCTCAAGCACAAAAACAATACACTGTGGCCATTTTTATAGATTTTTCTAAAGCATTTGATATGGTTTGGCAACAAGGCCTAATTCAAAAATTAATAAATAAAGCAATTGATGGGAGAATTCTAAATTTCATTCATTCTTTCTTAAACAACAGAAACATAACAGTAAAATCAAGCAACACCCTATCAGACCCCCATACTCTTGAAAATGGCACCCCCCAGGGAAGTATCCTGTCCCCCACCTTATTTAATCTAATGATTGATGACATATTCCCATCCACCCCAAAAAAGACCACCACAGCAAAATTCGCTGATGATATATCATTTTGGTCGTCATCAACATCCATAAAACAAATTGAAAATAGAATCAAACCAACTCTTGCGAAACTAGAAAACTGGGCTTCCCAATGGGGGTTCAAAATTAACACCAAAAAAACCATCGGCATTGTCTTCAAAAAACCCTTTATGACAAATTTAACACCCAAACTTACACTCCTTAAAGAAAATATTAAATTTCAAAAAGAAGCAAAATTCCTAGGAGTCACATTTGACCAACATCTTACATGGGCTCCCCACATCAATAACGTGGTCAACTCCTGCCAAAAAGATATTAATCTAATGAGAGCCATCAGCGGCTCTCACTGGGGAGCTGACAAACAAACATTATTAAACATATACAAAACCCTTATTCAAGCAAAAATAGATTACGCCGCTCCGGTTCTCCACTCTTTAACAGATAAACTGGAAAAAAAGCTCAATTCAATACAATATAAGGCCCTCAAGATAGCCCTGGGGACTAGAAATGGCACTTCCCTTAATACACTCCAAATCATCACAGGCATTACATCAATTCAACTTAAACGACATCAATCTATACTTAATTATTGGGCTGGGGCACAACAAAACCCCATTTACAACGAAATACTCCATAAATACAAAAACTCAAGACCAGCTACCCTCAAAAAGTTCAAAAACAAGACAAACATAGCACCCTTCATAACACACCTGCAAAATCTCATTAAAACACACAATCTAGAACACATAACTCACTCACCCCCAGACAACTCATACATTCTTGACCTCCCCCCCCCCCCCCCCCCCCCCCCCCCCCTCCCCCCGAAACAGACATATCTCTAGCCATACTATTTAACAAGCATAACAAACTTACAAACCTAGAAAAGGGAACAATATCACTTAATTATATCCACGACAACTGGCCGGAACATACACACATCTATACAGATGCATCATACAACAGTAAAAACAAAAAAACAGGGCTGGGTGTCCATACAACACAGCCCATACAAAGCACAAAGAAATACCAATATGCAAACTATTCACATACAAACACAGCAGAGCTATTAGCCATTCTTCAAGCCTACAAACAAGCAGAAACATCAAACCACAACAAGAACATCATAATTTCCGACTCATTAAACTCAATAAAACAAGTAGCAGACAAATCTTCCAAATGCAGACCCGACTTAATCAAACAAATAATAAACACCCATACAAAACTCAAAACAGCCAACAAAACAATAACATTAGTATGGATACCCAGCCATACAGGCATACCAGGAAACCAAATTGCAGATCAAACAGCAAAAATAGCTACAACTGACCAAATACCCACTTTACAATTCCACAAAAGTAAAACCGAAACAAAAACACTAATAAAACACAATATAATAAAACAAAACTTTAGCAACAACATCAGAAAATGTAAATCTCAATGGATCAAAACACTATTCAGCAAACCAACAACAAAATGCAAAAACTACACAAACTCCATCTTAGCAGACAAAGTCATAAACAGAATACAAAGCAACCAAACCAACTTAAACGCAACACTATACAAGCTAAACAGACATACAAGCCCAAACTGCATTCACTGCAATACAATAGAAGACATAAATCACATATTCACCACCTGCAGCAAATATAAAGAACAACAACTAACACTCTACAATTCTCTCCCACCCAAATTCAACAACACTATAACAATGCTATTCAAACCCGACAATCCACCAGCCACTTACCTACAAATAGCCACCTTTCTCAAAGACACCAATTTAATAGAAAAAATTTAGACCCTCCCAAACAAACTCAGCAAGTAACTCTAACATTAATAGCAAAACTCTAGATTCGGATCGGGATCGAAATTCTCAGCGCGGACTGTCTTTTACGACGTCCGCGCCTCAAAATTCTATAGCGGATTGTCTACAATGACGTCCGCGCACTCAACCCATAGCGCGGATTGTCTACTCCGACGTCCGCGCCACAAACTCTTATATCCATACATAGTATCTCTATAGCCGTTTTTTTTTGAGTTCTATTCAAACGCCGGGGGAAAGATGCTATGATACCCCGTGTCTCCATAAAAGGCAAACCTATCAAATTCGAAAAATCTGCAATATTTCTTGGAGTTATCCTTGATCAACACCTCACTTGGCGCAAGCATATAGAATATGTGGAAAACAGATGTCAAAAAGACCTGAACGTATTACGGGCAATTTCAGGCACATCTTGGGGCACATCGAGGGACACTCAGCTGGACCTCTACAAAGCTCTTATCAGATCAAAAATTGACTATGGTTGTGAGGCTTTTCACTCAGCATCAAATACTGTCTTGAGGCGACTAGACAGAATACAATACAAAGCCCTAATACTGGCCACAGGCGCAGCGACAGGCACCTCACTAGAAGCACTACAAGTAGAAACGGGAGAACTCCCATTGAAACTAAGACGAGAGCAGGCAATATTATCGTTCTGGGGACGAACATCAAACCCTTTGGTTAAAAAGATATGGCAAGACAAAAACGCTCGAGATGAGGCCCTAGCTCGAAAAAATCCCTCACTAAAGCCATCTGGGATATTAGTACGTGAACTCATTCGAAGTCACAATTGCGATGACATTCAGCCTCCAGAAAGTCACTACAAAGGGTTACACCCTCCCTGGACTTTACAAACTCCCAAAGTTGACACTGCTTTAACATCAGAAGTCACTAAAAGAGAAAACCCAACCCTACTACGATCAGTAGCTATCACTAAAATTCAAACTACCTGGGACAGCTGGGCCCATATATACACTGATGGATCCAAGAATCCTATCAACAACAGTGCTGGTTACGGGATCCATATCCACAGCTCCAAACCCCAAGCACATTCAGTTCGCTTGCCCGATGGTCAGTCAGTATTCACGGCTGAATTGGAGGCAATTCATCATGCACTCAAACTCATACCGGAACTCCCGGAAGCAAAGGCAGTCATCCTATCAGACTCGCTAAGTGCACTTCAGGCCATCAGTGGAAGAAACTCAAACTCCAGGCCAAACACAGTCAACAATATTCTATACGAATATACAAAACTATCGGACCAAGGGCAACAGGTGGAGCTGTGTTGGATCCCCTCTCACATAGATATTCATGGAAATGAAAAAGCAGACTCACTGGCGAAGCTAGCTCTAGACAAAGCGGATATACAGCCTATTCCCTTTAGTAAACTAGAGATAAAAAGCAAAATCAAAGCCTCCATAGCAAAAAGATGGCAAACCCAATGGGACGCAAGTAAGATCGGCAGATGGCTATACAAAATTCAACCCAAGGTCCAGCAAAAGCCAAACTCATACTCAAATGAAAGGAAAATTGAAACTGCTATCTCACGCCTCAGACTTGGTCACAAAAAGCACTATGACAAGGTTTGTTCATCTTGCAATCAGGCTGAAACCATTGACCACCTGTTACTAGAATGTCAAGACCATGCCCCAACCCGGGCTAGGTTAAAACAAGAATTGCAGTTAGATCCGCTATCTGTCATACATCTCCTAAAGCCAAGAGATGCAATAGCGAAGGCCAAACTAACTCTATTTCTGAGAGATGGACAGCTGCTCGAACGTATATGAACAGAGCAGCCAAGGATAAAAATGAAATCATATCAATATAAGAAAATAGAAATCATATCAATGCAAAAACAGAAATTATGTGAACACCGAACTCACAATAGATATGTGAACCCTTCTCACACACAGGAGTCCCAAAGAGGGACAGGTCAGCCGAAATTGCTTAGGCAGAAGGCGACCTCTTAAACACCTAATGCAACAGCAACAACAACAACATATAGCCGTTTAACCAGCCATCCACCCATAGCCGACAACAACAAGCCCACTACCAATCCTTGCCCCCACCACCCCCCCCCCCCCCCCCCCCCCCCCCGCGCTAGGCTCCTGCTTTTAACTTAGGTTACTCACACTTATCCATTACCCTTTCCCCCTTATAATTTATTTATTTTTATTATTAGTAGTTATACATCAGCTTAACTGATTACTTCTGTCACTCTACCTATCCTAGTTACTACACCCAAAATAAACCTGGCTAATGTAGAACTTTACTATCACTCCTCGGCTCTCTATGGCCACTAAATCCTCAACCTCTCTTCTCATTACTTTATCCCCCTTCACTTACAGTTTTTTGGGCTAGACGTTTACATTTATTCCCATTATTTTATATTTTATAAGAACCGTCTGCCCCGAGTGCGAAATAGCCAGAGGCTGAAGTGCTCGTAAAATCTCCAAATATCTCTCTCTCTACAGAACAGTGGTCGGACAGGTACATTAGAGTAGTGACATGTACATAAGTGACGGACACAGTTGAGTAAGTGATATGTACAGTAGAGTGAGGATCGGGCACATTAGAGTGAGTGAGTGAGTTAATATTTAACGTCACATCGGCAATATTTCAGCCATATCGTGACGAGAAGTACATTAATAATACATAAATGTATACAATATAAAAAGCTGTCAACGAAGGACAGTACAATAACTAGAATATCACAGAATCTATTTAAAACTAGTTGAGAATATATAAAAGTCATAAGTATCAGAGAACACAATATAAAAATGGGCTAGAGATCGCCAGCAACTGAATGTAGATCACCATGCTAGGGTCAATGGGGACTTACAGTACCTTTGCTTCCTGCATGAACCCCGGCAGGATTTATATCATCCCTTCAGTCACTGGCGACAGTGTACCAATTAAGCCAAACATTAAAATGACGAATATTCTACGTTTAAAAACCTGGCATGCAGAAAAATACTTTGAATGATATGGGACTTACATACCCTCTTAGGGGGACAATAATTTTACGCTACTTCAACCCCCCTCGAGGGTACAGCCACTAACAATCTTAGTTATGAATTTTGCACTACCAATCTTTAAAACAATACAGCAACTACATCACAATTTATGTATAAGTTCTATTTCTTTTAAAAAACATAGTATTAAATGAGAGTTATCTTTACTAAAAAGGTCCTTCTCTGTTTTTACACTGAAATATTTATCCCTTGTGATGGAAAAATCAATACAGTCAAGCAGGACACGGGCACATTAGAGTGGGTGACAGGTACATACGAATGAGTGACGGACACAATGGAGTGAGTGACACGTACAGTGGAGTGAGATACACGTACATTAGAGCGAGTGACAGGTACAATAGAGTGAGTGACACGTACAGTGGAGTGAGTGACAGGTACAGAACAGTGGTCGGACAGGTACATTAGAGTAGTGACATGTACATAAGTGACGGACACAGTGGAGCAAGTGACACGTACAGTGGAGTGAGTGACAGGTACATTAGAGTGAGTGACAGGTACATACGAATGAGTGACGGACACAGTGGAGTGAGTGACACGTACAGTGGAGCGAGTGACAGGTACAGTAGAGTGGGTGACAGGTACAGTGGAGTGAGTGACACGTACAGTGGAGTCGGTGACAGGTACAGTGGAGTGAGTGACACGTACAGTGGAGTGAGTGACAGGTACATTAGAGTGGGTGACAGGTACAGTAGAGTGAGTGACACGTACAGTGGAGTGAGTGACAGGTACAGAACAGTGGACGGACCGGTACATTAGAGTGAGTGACATGTACATTAGAGTAAGTGACGGACACAGTTGAGTAAGTGATATGTACAGTAGAGTGAGGATCGGGCACATTAGAGTGGGTGACAGGTACATACGAATGTGTGACGGACACAGTAAGGTGGGTGACAGGTACATTAGAGTGAGTGACAGGTACAGAACAGTGGACGGACAGGTACATTAGGGTGAGTGACATGTACATTAGAGTAAGTGACGGACACAGTGGAGTAAGTGACATGTACAGTAGAGTGAGGATTGGGCACTTTAAAGTGGGTGACAGGTATATTACGGTGAGTGATAGGTACATATTACGGTGAGTGATACTCACTCTACTGTACCTGTCACCCACTCTACTGTACCTGTCACCCACTCTACTGTACCTGTCACCCACTCTACTGGGGATGATTTTCAGTCGGTAACCATTTGTGTACTTGAAGAACCATCAATAATATCTCCGTAAAACAGACCAATCGTTACTTACGAATTCAGTTAGGGTCACCCCGCTTCTTTGTTCATTGGTGAGAATGCCCGTGACGTGTACTGCTTGCGTTAGCTTTCTAAAGATTCATTACCATTCGTCGTATATAACCTACACACAAGAAAGTAATTGGATCCAATAGGACTTTCAAATCGAGCAAACATTCAGTTGAGGGAGAGGGAGTAGGGAATAAGCAGAAGGTGTTGGTTTCTGAGGCAGCCTCTGTCTCTCCTGGCCAAGGACAAGTACAAATCAGAAGCGTGGTAAGTTGTTTTACCCTTTCATCGTTTCTTTTAGTAGGGTAAACGGTAACTCAGGTAGCACTCAATTGCGCTAACACGCTTCAGTTATTAACTGATATTATCTGTATTAATCTAGCTATTTTTAGAAATAGATAAATAACATAGTGAGTGAGTGAGTTAAAATTTTAAGTCACATTGGCAATATTTCAGCCATATCGTGACTAGCAATAGTTAAACATAATACATATATTGAAATTTATATAAAAACCTGCCAACGAAGGACAGTAAAATAACTAGACATATCACAGAAATATATTTTAAAACTAGTATGGAATCATAAAATTGATAGCACTAAATATAACACCACGGTATAAAAACGGGCTGTAGATTACCAGCAACTGAAGTTAGATCACCATACTAGGTACCATGGGGACTTACAGTACTTCAGCTTCCTGCATGGAACCCAGCAGGATTTACATCATCCCTTCAGGTGTTGGCGATTATTAACATACTTAGCCATATTAAAATAACATATATTCTACGATTAAAGACAATGGTAAGAACAAATCTACTTTGAATGACGTGGTCTTACATACCCTCTCCAGGGGACAATCATTTTACATTACTTCAACCCCCTTCGAGGATACAGCCACTAACAATGTCAGTTATTGCATTTATCCTGCCAATCATAAAAAGTATATTATATACACAACATATAAATCAAAATTTATGGTACAATTCAATTTCTTTTAAAAAACCAATAACTAAATGAGAACTGATATTAAAAAGATCCTTAATAGATGAAACATTGAAATAAGTATCCCTTGTGATGGCAAAATCAATACAGTCAAGCAGGACATGCTTGACTGTGATTCTTTCATCACAAGGGATACAAAACGGAGGATCTTCACCTTGTAACAAATACTCATGTGTATATCTGGAATGGCCAATACGACATCGTCGCATAAGGACCTCTTTAAATCTGGACTGACAACCCAAGTAGGTGTAACCGATATTTGGTTTAATTTCATGTAATTTATTGATACCTACTTGGGTGTCCCACTTCTTTTGCATTAGATCTCGGATGTAAGATCTAATCACGGGTTTAAAATCAGTGTACGGGATCAGAAGCGGTGTCACAGATTTGTTGAGTGCTGCTTTTGCAGCAGCATCGGCCATTGTGTTACCAATAATTCCAACGTGGCTAGGTAACCAACAAAAGACGATGTCGTACTGGCCAGTCGCAAGATCGTTATGTAATTCTATAATTTCACGTAAAAGTGGATGTTCAGATGAAATATTTTTAATGGCCTGAAGACAGGAAAGGGAATCAGAAAATATGATGAACTGCTTATGTTTAGACTGAGTATTAATATATTTGAGAGTTGTTAAGATTGCCTGTGATTCTGCTGTAAAAATTGAACTGTCATTCGGTAATCTGGATGATATTGTTCTGGATTCAACAGTGGCGCTAGCAACTGCTTCACCGTCCTTGGATCCATCAGTAAATATGGACTTGGAAGTGTTGTAAGTGCTTCTTAATTGATTATATTCTTGCTGATACATAAGTTGGTTAGTGTCTGATTTCTTTAGTTTAGTTAAGGAAAGATCTACTTCTGGCTTTACCAGTTGCCACGGAGGAGACGACAGTATTTGAATGGGAGAGATGTTATTGAGGTCAAGTTTTGCAGCAGTTATTTCAGGTTTTATTCTTATTCCAAGGGGTGGATTGAGGGATTGTTTCTTTTGATACAGATCCTCATACAGAGGAAGAAAAACACAGTCATATGCTGGATGAGATTGATTGGAAAATAGTTTTGTGACGTATTGTAATGATAGTTTTATACGACGTTGTTTGAGAGATGGCTCATCAGCCTCCACGTACAGAGGGTGATGTTCTGAATGCACCAAGGCAAAGCCGCTGGGCTTGATGATGTATTGTATCTAATAATTTTAAATTACTTTTACAGGCTCCACCATAGATGATGGAGCCATAATCCAGTTTGGAGCGGATAAGGGCTCTGTAGAGTTGGAGTAGGGTTTTCTGATCCCCTCCCCACTTTGAATTTGAAACGACTTTCAGAAGGTCAAGGGCCTTCAGGCATTTATTTTTCAAATATTTTATGTGTGGTAAAAAGGTCAGAGGGTGGTCAAAAATAATGCCCAAGAACTTGGCTTCTTTTACAACTTTAATAGGAGTGCTATCCAAAACTAGTTCTGGGTCTTTATGCGATTTGTATTTTCTACAAAAATGTATACAATTCGTTTTTGATTTTGAAAATTTAAAACCATTTTCTAACGACCATTTATGGATTTTATTTAGACATAACTGTAATTGTCTTTCAATAGTATACATATTTTTACCACGACATGAAATGTTAAAATCATCCACGAATAGAGATCCATCAATGGAATCATTTAAAACCTTAGATAAGCTGTTTATTTTAATACTGAACAATGTGACAGACAAAATACTGCCTTGTGGGACACCCTGATCCTGATTGTAATGATCAGACAGGGTGGAACCCACACGAACTTGAAATTGCCTGTCTGATAAAAATTTGGAGATAAATTGAGGCAAACGACCTCGCAACCCAAAATCATGTAAATCTTTTAAAATACCATGTTTCCATGTAGTGTCATATGCTTTTTCTAAATCGAAAAAGATAGACACTGCATGTTGTTTGTTTATGATGGCATTTTTACCAAAAGTTTCCAAACGAACTAAATGATCGATGGTACTTCTTTTTTTAACGGAAACCACATTGTATATGTGTTAGTGGATTATTCGTTTCCAGGTACCAAACTAAGCGATTATTGATCATACGTTCCATAGTTTTGCAAACGCAGCTGGTCAATGATATTGGTCGATAATTTGAAGGATCAGTGTGATCACGACCAGGTTTAGGTATTGGAACAATAATAGCTTCACGCCACGAAGAAGGAAATTCTCCTGAAGTCCAGATATCATCAAATATTGTTAAAAGGGTTTCTAGACATGATTGTGGTAAATGTTTGAGGAGTTGATAAGGTATATTATCCGATCCTGAAGCAGTATCATGAGCTTGCCCAAGAGCTGTATGGAGCTCATGCATGGAGAAGATTTCATTATAATCTGCCCCATTATCTGATTTGAAATTGATAGATTTCTTTTCTTGCTGCTCTTGGTAGGATTGGAATTTAGGGACATAATTCGACGAGGAAGAATGTTTAGACAGAGTTACACCAAGTTTATTGGCAATATATGAAGTATCTGTCAACAAGTCATCCCCATTTTTAAGATGATGGATGCTAGTTTTCGAACCCTTACCTTTAATTCTTTTAATCATGTTCCATACCTTAGACAATGGAATACGTGAATTTATTTTAGAGACATATTGTTGCCAAGATTGGCGTTTGTTTTGTTTAAATATGCGCCTGGCTTTAGCATTCATAATCTTGAATTTATTTAGATTATGCACCATTGGATGGCGGCGGAAATAATGCTCGGCCTTTTTCCTGGCCTTCCTAGCTTGTTTGCAAGCATCATTAAATCATGGTTTTCGTATGTGAGGAACCGCAGAGGACTTTGGAATACATTCATCAGCAATTTTTGTTAATTCATCAGAAAAACATTTGATAGGATCAGGAACACCAATAAAACGATTAGGTTTAAGTTTGTTTTTACAGAGAGTTCCATAGAAGGCCCAGTTATCTCTATTAAAGTTCCATCTTGATGATGGAGGAACATCAGATGGGGTCACGGGCTTTAAAATAGTAGGGAAATGGTCACTTCCACAGAGGTCATTGTGGACTGACCATTCAAATTCATTCAGTATTTCTGAATCTGTAATTGACAAATCCAGAGAAGAGTAAGTACCTGTTCCAGGATGTAGATAAGTGTCTGAACCATCATTATATATGCACAAATCGTTGTCAGAAATGAAATCTTCTATGGTCTTTCCTTTGTTACTTGTATGCGCACTGCCCCAAAGCGGGTTATGACCATTGAAATCGCCCACAATAATACACCGCTTTGGGAGCTGGTCATACAGGGCCTGAAGGTCAGTCTGCGTCAGAGAAGACGATGGAGGGATGTAAACATAGCATAGGGTAAGAACAATGTGTTAAGTTATACGGACAGCGACAGCTTGAAGTGGGGTATCAAGAGTAACAGGGCTGTGAATAACACCCTGCCTCACCAAGACAGAAGAACCTCCAGTTGCTTTAGCACCCGGAGGTGAATAGAAATGATAAGAATTATACTGTCTGATATCCATTTGATCAGTGGTTTTCAAGTAAGTCTCTTGGAGGCAAAATGCTGATGGTTTATGATCTTGTATTAATAATTGCAAATCATTTAAATTATTTCTTAGTCCTCTGCAATTCCACTGGATGATATTTGGAGAGCTACTCATGGTGGCTCAACTGGTGATCTGGAACGTGAGGGTGGACCACTCCCAGGTATGGAGTTGGAAGGAGTGACCTCCATCTCCAGAGGTTCAAACGAATTGTGAACCTCAACAGGGTTAGGTGTATGAGAAGGCACCTCCAAGTGTTGGAGGGCCCTGGCTCTTTTCTTAATCTGTTTTTTTTCTTTATTGGTCAAGTGGGCATCGCCCTTGACTTGTTCCTTTTCTTTAACTGTTTCTTGGTCATAATGTTCGTATTCAGTCTGTGAAGCAGATGATGAGATATATGACGGTGCTCTAGTGGTGGGAGCCACATCCTCAAGGGTGATCTGCCGTTCTGTCACCCAAGATAAAGTTGTTTGACAAGAAGTGGAAATTGTTTGAACTTTCTTGACATGATTTGGCGAAGAGACTGTAGCAGAATAAGTTTTTGCAGCAGTAGTTTGGGATTGCGGTTGAACTAATCTTTTTGCGTCTTGATACGAGATATTTTGGGTGCATTTTATTTTAAGAATTTGGGACTCGTATATATAGGATGTGCAGACTTTCGATGAAGCAACATGTTCACCATCGCAGTTTGCACATTTGATAGATTCAGTTGTGCAGTCGGAACTCTCATGAGCTCCACCACAACGGACGCAGACAGTGTTGCGGGTGCAGAATTTAGCACCATGGCCAAATTGTTGGCACTTGAAGTATCGGAGTGGGTTTGGCACGTATACCTCCACTCCGTTGTGAAATAGCCAGCTTTGAGAGAAGTCGGGAGTTTCTGCAGATCAAAAGTGAACAAGTACGTGTTCGTTTTGATGATTTTTTCATTTTGGTTTTTGGTGAAACGCTTTACAGCGGTTACACCTTGTACCTTTATTTCATCTACAATCTCTTCTTCGCTCATGTCAGAAGGGCAACGAGCATAGTCTCTAACGATACCCTGACAGGAGTTCAGAGTCCTGTGCACCGAGACAACAACATTGGTGTTAACGAACTGCTGTAGTCCCAGCAGGTTAACAGATTGTTGCCTCTGTAAACATTCAACCAGAATTGAACCACTTCGGAGTCGGGTCACATTTTTTACTACTCCGCAGGTACCTTCTATGCCCTTGGAGATAGCAAACGGGTTTAATTTCAATGGATTGCCATCGGCAGAGGCAATGACTATAAACCGAGGCCAAGAAACAGTATTTGGAGGATTAGCTTCATCGTCAGATGAAATACAGTCGACATGTCTACGTTTGTAGGTCTTTGATGAACCAGAAGCGTGGTGAGACATGGTAGAAGAATAGAATTCAACACCCTTGCTCCCCACCCACCATCGAGTGACAACAAGGACGATGTTGCAGCGGAAGCCAGTCTGCAACATCAGGGCTACAAAGGTGTCATACTCCAGAAAATAAAGACATAAAAAGCCATGATATCTTAAAGAACAAGGGCCAGGCTGGTTCGGCCCATGACACATTTCTCAAGAACACAGAATTCAGAGGTCTATATAACCAGATTGGCCCATGAGCCACCGCCTTTTGGCGTAGGACTCTAGGCAAAATTAATATCATCAAAATAACAATTTCACAATTAAAGAGCATTTTTGTGATCAAAATGTTTTGAAATTCAAATTTCCATGCACAGGGCATGGCGTGACCAGCCGATTGATAGAATCGGGCCCATTCTACCACCCGTCTAGGTGAAGTAAGGGACGAAGTGGTGTGTTGGGCAAAAGGAACACTGTTCCTGGCTCCAGTGCCCTCAACCACCAGAATCCCGTCCTCCACCGACACAGGGGCGCAACCCACGGCAAACAGGTGGCCCAATTCGGTCGCCTTTTACGACCAGCAATGGTGTGCTGTGGAAATATTCTGCCCCGGTTCCTGTACCTGTCACTCACTCTACCGTACCTGTCACCGACTCTACTGTACCTGTCACCCACTCCACTGTACATGTACCTGTCACCCAATCCCTGTACCCGTCACTCACTCCACTGTCTGTCACCCACTCCACTGTACCTGTCACTCACACCACTGTACCTGTCACTCACTCAAGTGTACCTGTCACCCACTCCACTGTGTCTGTCACCCACTCCACTGTACCTGTCAATCACACCACTGTACCTGTCACTTATTCAACTGTACCTGTCACCCACTCTACTGTACTTGTCACCCACTCTACTGTACTTGTCACCCACTCTACTGTACCTGTCACCCACTCTACTGTACTTGTCACCCACTCTACTGTACCTGTCACCCACTCCAATGTACATGTCACTCACACCACTGTACCTGTTACTTATTCAACTGTACCTGTCACCCACTCCACTGTACCTGTCACCCACTCTACTGTACCTGTCACCCACTCCATTGTACCTGTCACCCACTCTACTGTACTTGTCACCCACTCTACTGTACCTGTCACCAACTCCAATGTACCTGTCACCCACTCTACTGTACCTGTCAGCCGCTCCACTGTACATGTCACTCACACCACTGTACCTGTTACTTATTCAACTGTACGTGTCACCCACTCTACTGTACTTGTCACCTACTCTACTGTACCTGTCACCCACTCCACTGTACCTGTCACCCACGCCAATGTACCTGTCACCCACTCTTCTGTACCTGTCACCCACTCTACTGTACCTGTCACCCACTTCACTGTACCTGTCACCCACTCTACTGTACCTGTCACCCACTCCACTGTACCTGTCACCCACTCTACTGTACCTGTCACCCACTCCACTGTACATGTCACTTACACCACTGTACCTGTCATTTATTCAACTGTACGTGTCACCCACTCTACTGTACTTGTCACCCACTCTACTGTACTTGTCATCCTCTCTACTGTACCTGTCACCCATTCCACTGTACCTGTCACCCACTCCACTGTACCTGTCACGCCCTCTACTGTACCTGTCACCCACTCCACTGTAAATGTCACTTACACCACTGTACCTGTCATTTATTCAACTGTACGTGTCACCGACTCTACTGTACCTGTCACCCACTCCACTGTACCTGTCACTCACAACACTGTACCTGTCACTCACTCAACTGTACTTGTCACCCACTCTACTGTACTTGTCACCCTCTCTACTGTACCTGTCACCCACTCCACTGTGTCTGTCACCCACTCCACTGTACCTGTCACTCACACCACTGTACCTGTTACTTATTCAACTGTACCTGTCACCCACTCTACTGTACTTGTCACCCACTCTTCTGTACTTGTCACCCACTCTACTGTACCTGTCACCCACTCCACTGTGTCTGTCACCCACTCTACTGTACCTGTCACCGACTCTACTGTACCTGTCACCCACTCCACTGTACATGTACCTGTCACCCACTCCCTGTACCCGTCACTCACTCCATTGTGTCTGTCACCCACTCCACTGTACCTGTCACTCACACCACTGTACCTGTCACTCACTCAACTGTACCTGTCACCCACTCTACTGTACTTGTCACCCACTCTACTGTACCTGTCACCCACTCCACTGTGTCTGTCACCCACTCCACTGTACCTGTCACTCACACCACTGTACCTGTCACCCGATCCACTGTACATATCACTTACACCACTGTACCTGTCATTTATTCAACGGTACGTGTCACCCGCTCTACTGTACTTGTCACCCACTCTACTGTACTTGTCACCCACTCTACTGTACCTCTCACCCACTGAACTGTACCTGTCACCCACTCCACTGTACCTGTCACTCACAACACTGTACCTGTCACTCACTCAACTGTACTTGTCACCCACTCTACTGTACTTGTCACCCACTCTACTGTACTTGTCACCATCTCTACTGTACCTGTCACCCACTCCACTGTGTCTGTCACCCAATCCACTGTACCTGTCACTCACACCACTGTACCTGTTACTTATTCAACTGTACCTGTCACCCACTCTACTGTACTTGTCACCCACTCTACTGTACCTGTCACTTTCTCCACTGTGTCTGTCACCCACTCTACTGTACCTGTCACCGACTCTACTGTACCTGTCACCCACTCCACTGTACATGTACCTGTCACCCACTCACTGTACCCGTCACTCACTCCACTGTGTCTGTCACCCACTCCACTGTACCTGTCACTCACACCACTGTACCTGTCACTCACTCAACTGTACCTGTCACCCACTCCACTGTACCTGTCACCCCCTCTACTGTACCTGTCACCCAATCCACTCTACATGTCACTTACATCACTGTACCTGTCATTTATTCAACTGTACCTGTCACCCACTCTACTGTACTTGTCACCCACTCTACTGTACCTGTCACCCACTCCACTGTACCTGTCACCCCCTCTACTGTACCTGTCACCCACTCCACTGTACATGTCACTTACATCACTGTACCTGTCATTTATTCAACTGTACCTGTCACCCACTCTACTGTACCTGTCACTCACACCACTGTAACTGTCACCCACTCCACTGTGTCTGTCACCCACTCTATTCTACCTGTCACTCACTCTACTGTACCTGTCACCCACTCCACTGTACCTGTCACTCACACCACTGTACCTGTCACTCACTCAACTGTACCTGTCACCCACACTACTGTACCTGTCACCTACTCTACTGTACCTGTCACCCACTCTACAGTACCTGTCACCCACTCTACTGTACCTGTCACCCACTCCACTGTACCTGTCACCCACTCCACTGTACCTGTCACTCACAACACTGTACCTGTCACTCACTCAACTGTACTTGTCACCCACTCTACTGTACTTGTCACCCACTCTACTGTACCTGTCACCCACTCCACTGTGTCTGTCACCCAATCCACTGTACCTGTCACTCACACCACTGTACCTGTCACTTATTCAACTGTACCTGTCACCCACTCTATTGTACTTGTCACCCACTCTACTGTACCTGTCACCCACTCCACTGTACCTGTCACCCACTCTACTGTACTTGTCACCCACTCTACTGTACCTGTCACCCACTCCACTGTACCTGTCACCCACTCTACTGTACCTGTCACTCACTCTACTGTACTTGTCACCCACTCCACTGTACATGTACCTGTCACCCACTCCCTGTACCCGTCACTCACTCCACTGTGTCTGTCACCCACTCTACTGTACCTGTCACTCACTCTACTGTACCTGTCACCCACTCCACTGTACCTGTCACTTACACCACTGTACCTGTCACTCACTCAACTGTACCTGTAACCCACTCTACTGTACTTGTCACCCACTCCACTGTACCTGTCACTAACACCAGTGTACCTGTCACCCACTCTACTGTACCTGTCACCCACTCCACTGTACCTGTCACCCACTCTACTGTACCTGTCACCGACTCCACTGTACCTGTCACCCACTCTACTGTACTTGTCACCCACTCCACTGTACATGTACCTGTCACCCACTCTACTGTACCTGTCACTCACTCTACTGTACCTGTCACCCACTCCACTGTACCTGTCACCCACTCCACTGTACCTGTCACCCACTCTACTGTACCTGTCACCGACTCCACTGTACCTGTCACCCACTCTACTGTACCTGTCACTCACTCTACTGTTCTTGTCACCCACTCCACTGTACATGTACCTGTCACCCACTCCCTGTACCCGTCACTCACTCCACTGTGTCTGTCACCCACTCCACTGTACCTGTCACTCACACCACTGTACCTGTCACTCACTCCACTGTACCTGTCACCCGCTCTACTGTACCTGTCACCCACTCTACTGTACCTGTCACCGACTCTACTGTACTTGTCACCCACTCCACTGTACATGTACCTGTCACCCACTCCCTGTACCCGTCACTCACTCCACTGTGTCTGTCATCCACTCCACTGTACCTGTCACTCACACCACTGTACCTGTCACACACTCTACTGTACCTGTCACTCTACTGTAGCTGTCGACCGCTCCACTGTACCTCTCACCCACTCTACTGTACCTGTCACCCACTCCACTGTGTCTGTCACCCACTCCACCGTACCTGTCATCCGCTCTACTGTACCTGTCACCCACTCCAGTGTACCTGTCACTCACATCACTGTGTCCGTCACTCGCTCTACTGTACGTGTCATCAACTCTTCCGTACCTATCAAACACTCTACAGCACCTGTCACCCACCCTACGGTTCCTGTCACTCTCTACTGTACCTGTCACCGACTCTACTGTACTTGTCACCCACTCCACTGTACATGTACCTGTCACCCACTCCCTGTACCCGTCACTCACTCCACTGTGTCTGTCATCCACTCCACTGTACCTGTCACTCACACCACTGTACCTGTCAGCCATTCCACTGTACCTGTCACTCACTCTACTGTACCTTTCACTCACTGTACTGTACCTGTAACCCTCTCCACTGTGTCTGTCATCCACTCCACTGTACCTGTCACCCACTCTACTGTACCTGTCATCCACTCCACTGTACCTGTCAGCCACTCCACTGTACCTGTCACTCACTCTACTGTACATTTCACTCACTGTACTGTACCTGTAACCCTCTCCACTGTGTCTGTCATCCACTCCACTGTACTTGTCACTGATAATTCGTTCTGTCGAATTTATTTATGCTTATACTTTTCATTGCGATACATTTTACTATTTTACATCTTTCAATATTTTTATGAAGAAAGGAAAGCATAATGGAGTTTTCTTAATGATTGACAGGTGAATGTATTTGATTCAAGAAAAATTATGTGGTTGAAAAGATAGTTGTTTTTGTTGTTGCAAAATAATTTATCTAGAATGGTAATATGAATATCATATGGAAGTTTCGAGTTTAGGTTCACTTCAATTTCTAACCAAAAGTCCATTACAAAAACGCATTCTACATATAAATGGTATAAGTTTTCAGATCCGGAGACACAAAATGAGCATATATATCATCATCCATTAACTTCATTTTCAATAATTCCATTTTGGTATATAGCGCTCTTTTAATGAATCTGTATTGGAAATCTATTAGTTTAACATCATTGGTACACATTCTACAATTAGTGAAAACATCATTCCATAAAATGCTTTGATTAAGTCCATTTTCCCATTTATCACACATTAGAGGAAAGTTGGTGTAGCTATAAGTTTATCATAAAATATTCTGGAGCCCTTTGTTCTTAATAACATGTCTCTCAAAATGTTATTTATGTATGAACTAGCTGTCACTCGACTGTACCTGTCACCCATTCCACTGTACCTGTCACCCACTCTACTGTACCTGCCTCTCACGACACTGTACCTGTCACTTATTCAACTGTACCTGTCACCCACTCTACTGTACTTGTCACCCTCTTTACTGTACCTGTCACCCACTCCACTGTACCTGTTGTCACCCACTCTACTGTACCTGTCACCCATTCCACTGTACCTGTCACCCACTCTACTGTACCTGTCACCCACTCTACTGTACCTGTCACCCACTCCATTGTACTCCACTGTACCTGTCACCCACTCTACTGTACCTGTCACCGACTCCACTGTACCTGTCACCCACTCTACTGTACCTGTCACTCACTCTACTGTACCTGTCACCGACTGTACTCTACTTGTCACCCTCTCCACTGTACATGTACTTGTCACCCACTCCCTGTACCCATCACCCACTCCACTGTACCACGCACTCACTCTACTGTACCTTTCACTCACTGTACTGTACCTATCAAACACTCTACAGCACCTGTCACCCACTCTACTGTACCTGTCACCCACTCCACTGTGTCTGTCACCCACTCCTCTGTACATGTCACTCACACCACTGTACCTGTCACTCACTCAACTGTACCTGTCACCCACTCTACTGTACCTGTCACCCACTCCACTGTACTTGTCACTGATAATTCGTTCTGTCGAATTTATTTATGCTTATACTTTTCATTGCGATACATTTTACTATTTTACATCTTTCAATATTTTTATGAAGAAAGGAAAGCATAATGGAGTTTTCTTAATGATTGACAGGTGAATGTATTTGTTTCAAGAAAAATTATGTGGTTGAAAAGATAGTTGTTTTTGTTGTTGCAAAATAATTTATCTAGAATGGTAATATGAATATCATATGGAAGTTTCGAGTTTAGGTTCACTTCAATTTCTAACCAAAAGTCCATTACAAAAACGCATTCTACATATAAATGGTATAAGTTTTCAGATCCGGAGACACAAAATGAGCATATATATCATCATCCATTAACTTCATTTTCAATAATTCCATTTTGGTATATAGCGCTCTTTTAATGAATCTGTATTGGAAATCTATTAGTTTAACATCATTGGTACACATTCTACAATTAGTGAAAACATCATTCCATAAAATGCTTTGATTAAGTCCATTTTCCCATTTATCACACATTAGAGGAAAGTTGGTGTAGCTATAAGTTTATCATAAAATATTCTGGAGCCCTTTGTTCTTAATAACATGTCTCTCAAAATGTTATTTATGTATGAACTAGCTGTTATGCAAAATCTGCCATTTATTGCTTTTTCCATGATTTAGGGATATTTAGCATTACTCTGTTGTAGTCAAGTAAAGTACCTTTTATTTGAAATTTGTCTTGTAATTCTTCAAATGTTAAAAATTTGTTGGTGCTACATAAATCTTTTAAACTATAAATACCCTTATTAAAGAATGTTTTAAAATGAAATTATTTTTAAATTAATGATTGATAAATTTCTTCAATACTTTGTTTCGTCAACTTGTATTTTTCTGTTATAATTACCCCAAATATTCAATATATACCCCCAAAAGGGATTTTCCAAAGTAATAAACTTATCAATAGTTGCACCCAAAAGGAATATATGTTTTGATTGAACGTTCTTTGATGTCGATAAAGTCGTTTTTTGTAAACTTGTCCATAAAAATGACAATTTCAATGAATTAATAAATGTGCAGGTATCTATCATTCTCATACCACCTTCTTCATATTTCCATATCAAAGTAGATTTTTTTATTTTCTCTGGTTTGTTTTTCCAAATGAATGTATAAAATGGTTTATTCAATTTTTCAATAAAACCATAGGGTGGGTGTGGAAGTGCTGAAAATATATGAACTAATGTTGAAAGAGCCAGAGTCTTAATAACTGTGATTTTACCTATTAATGTTAGATGTCTTTTTTCCCCAGCTTCCCAATAATCTAATAATATGTTCGAGTAATTATTTCATATATTTATTACCCATAGATCTTGTAATGTGGGATTAAATATTATTCCCAAGATTTCAAAATATCCCTCATGCCAGTCTAGTATTGTGTCCTCAGAGTTTGATGCTGCTTCCTGCCATTGAACCTTTCCAAATAGCTTTAGTTTTGTCAATATTTACCTTAAGGCTAGATATTCTATAAAATATATTAAAGTATCAATTGCAGCTCTAAGACACTCTTCAGATGCATCTAAAAATAACTGTGTATCATCTGCATAGTGACCTAATTTATACTCCATATTATTTATTGTTATTACTGTACCTGTCATTCACTAAACTGTGCCCGTGGAGTGAGTGACGGGAACAGTAGAATGGGTGACAGATACAGTAGAGTCAGTGACGGGAACAGTAGAGTGAGTGACAGATACAGTAAAGTGAGTGACGGGAACAGTAGAGCGAGTGACAGATACAGTAGAGTGAGTGACGGGAACAGTAGAGTGAGTGACAGATACAGTAGAGTGAGTGACGGGAACAGTAGAGTGAGTGACGGGGACAGTAGAGTGGGTGACAGATACAGTAAAGTGAGTGACGGGAACAGTAGAGTGAGTGACAGATACAGTAGAGTGAGTGACGGGAACAGTAGAGTGAGTGACGGGGGCAGTAGAGTGGGTGACAGATACAGTAAAGTGAGTGAGGGGAAAAGTAGAATGAGTGACACATACAGTAGAGTCAGTGACGGGAACAGTAGAGTGAGTGACAGATACAGAAGAGTGGGTGACGGGAACAGTGGAGTGAGTGACGGGAACAGTAGAGTGGGTGACAGATACAGTAGAGTGAGTGACGGGAACAGTGGAGTGAATGATGGGAAGAGTAGAGTGAGTGACAGATACAGTAAAGTGAGTGACGGGAACAGTAGAGTGAGTGACAGATACATTAAAGTGAGTGACGGGAACAGTAGAATGAGTGACAGATACAGTAGAGTGAGTGACGGGAACAGTAGAGTGAGTGACAGATACATTAAAGTGAGTGACGGGAACAGTAGAGCGAGTGACAGATACAGTAGAGTGAGTGACGGGAACAGTAGAGTGGGTGACAGATACAGTAGAGTGAGTGACGGGAACAGTAGAGTGAGTGACGGGAAGAGTAGAGTGAGTGACGGGAACAGTAGAGTGGGTGACAGATACAGTAAAGTGAGTGAGGGGAAAAGTAGAATGAGTGACAGATACAGTAGAGTGAGTGACGGGAACAGTAGAGTGAGTGACGGGGACAGTAGAGTGGGTGACAGATACAGTAAAGTGAGTGAGGGGAAAAGTAGAATGAGTGACACATACAGTAGAGTCAGTGACCGGAACAGAAGAGTGAGTGACAGATACAGTAGAGTGGGTGATGGGAACAGTGGAGTGAGTGACGGGAACAGTAGTGTGGGTGACGGGAACAGTAGAGTGAGTGACAGATACAGTAAAGTGAGTGACGGGAACAGTAGAGTGAGTGACGGGAACAGTACAGTGAGTGACAGATACAGTAGAGTGAGTGACGGTAACAGAAGAGTGAGTGACAGATACAGTAGAGTGAGTGACAAATACATTAGAGTCAGTGACGGGAACAGTAGAGTGAGTGACAGATACAGTAGAGTGAGTGACAGGAACAGTTGAGTGAGTGACGGGAACAGTGGAGTGAGTGGCGGGAACAGTAGAGTGGGTGACAGATACAGTAAAGTGAGTGACGGGAACAGTAGAGTGAGTGATAGGAACAGTTGAGTGAGTGACGGGAACAGTGGAGTGAGTGATAGGAACAGTTGAGTGAGTGACGGGAACAGTGGAGTGAGTGGCGGGAACAGTAGAGTGGGTGACAGATACAGTAAAGTGAGTGACGGGAACAGTGGAGTGAATGACGGGAACATTAGAGTGAGTGACGGGAACAGTAGAGTGGGTGACAGATACAGTAGAGTGAGTGACGGGAACAGTAGAGTGAGTGACAGATACAGTAAAGTGAGTGACAGGAACAGTTGAGTGAGTGACAGATACAGTAAAGTGAGTGACAGGAACAGTTGAGTGAGTGACAGATACAGTAGAGTGATTGACAAATACATAAGAGTCAGTGACGGGAACAGTAGAGTGAGTGACAGATACATTAAAGTGAGTGATGGGAACAGTGGAGTGAGTGAGTGACAGATACAGTAAAGTGAGTGACAGATACAGTAAAGTGAGTAACAGATACAGTAGAGTGAGTGACAGATACAGTGGAGTGAGTGATGGGAACAGTGGAGTGAGTGTCACGGAACAGTAGAGTGTGTGACAGATACAGTAGAGTGAGTGACAGATACAGTGGAATGAGTGACGGGAACAGTGGAGTGAGTGACGGGAACAGTAGAGTGGGTGACAGATACAGTAAAGTGAGTGACGGGAACAGTGGAGTGAGTGACGGGAACAGTAGAGTGAGTGACAGATACATTAAAGTGAGTCACGGGAACGGTAGAGTGAGTGACGGGAACAGTAGAGTGAGTGACGGGAACAGTGGAGTGGGTGACAGCTACAGTGGTGTGAGTGATAGGCATTTCACATTTCCAACTGTCAAGAACTTTGCAAGTTCGCTTGTCTTCAATATGAGCAACAAAACATTTTCATGTGGCGCTTAATTTGATGGAGAATTGTTCGAGATGATCAGGTGATCAGGTATGACATTGGTGACCTTATCGTGGAGAAAGTTCCAATTTAAGATGACATAATTCCGATCGTCAACTCGAATCGACAAGATGGCGCCTGTCTTCCCGCCCTTGCAAGTGCAACAGAAACTTTGACAAATTCTGTGCCGATTCTTGGGATTAGTGAATCAGTGTCACAGCGATAGTTCATTGTGGAACCAGATGAAGCCAAATATGTATGTTCGCACTTCTTTTGTCAACCATGCGTGACACAGCACAGGCAATCGCAGTTAGGGAATGGTGAGGACACGTTGCAGAAATTCGTCGATTCGAAAACAGTGTGGCCCAAACTTGTGGACTGAGCTGAGCTGAGCTGAGCTAAATAAACGAAGTGTTTTGAGAGATCGTAGATACTTGGACTTGAAGAAACGGACATTAAACGTTGCAGCAGATGAAGGATTGGTGTTGACAAACCGGGAAAGTGATCCCAGATTGATATTTAAAACTGGTGCGCGATGTGTATCCAAATTCCCCGAACAAAAACAAACATGGGGCAAGTGTGGATCTCATGATCAAACTCTGTTTTGTGTGTGAAAATTCTGTGAAAGGAAAGGGAATCCATAATTAGAGTTGTCTTGGAATATGTGTATTGGAGTTTTCGTTTATCTTATGTACAATATTATCTAGATAGGTATAATGTAGGTCAAAACATCAAGTATATTTCGTTACGTATTTATTAGTTGCTTATGTGCATTGTTATGTTTATACACTTGACATATTCATATATTGTAGTCAAGCTAAGAAATATTGGCGCAAATTCTGGTGCTTCAAATTAGGCCCCTTCCTAAACACTATTTGGAAGATTCTGTGTAATAATTTAAGTTTTATAAATATAATATGATTATTGTGTGGTATAGATCTAACTGTTGAATCCAAAACACCAAAACTAAATAAATATCTGTAAATTTCGGATTGAACTGAAAGAATCGTGTCGTCAGTTTCATATTTATGTATCGTTACTGTTACACTAACCGAAACTGTTGTTCTGCTGCTGTTCTGCCATAAAAATATACAACACAATACTCTTTGACCACAATGCATTGGATGTTTCACATGTACACATGACCATGTGCTTTGCTATTTATAGCGCAACCGTAAATAAGCTCCGCCCACTGTGATTGATGCAGACGCCAAACACGATCGATCTTTTTTAACCAGGTGCGTTTGCAAATCCATGGAATGAATGCTGAATACTAGATTAGTTTGGCATCTGGAAACCAATAATCTTACAAATAGTCAATATGGTTTCCGGAAACATAGAGGTAATATTTATCATTTAGTACGATTAGAATTGTTTGTTAAAAATTGTATATAAAATAAACAACACGTAAATTCATTTTCTTTGATTTTGAGAAAGCAAACAATACTACCTGGAAGCATGGCATTTTAAAGGATTTACATGATTTTGGCTTAAGGGGTCATTTACCTATGTTTATATCAGTTTTTAGCAGACATGCAGTTTCAAGTGGGTACAAACCTTATCCTTATAAACCTTATGTCCCGCAAGGCAGTATTTTATTATAAAATAGATAGTCTGTCAAAGGTTTTAAGTGATTCAATAGATGGATCAATTTTCGTGGATGATTTTAGTACTTCTAATTGTATACATACAATAGAATACTAATCTGTCTAAATAAAATTCACAAGTGGTTCCTTGAAAACGGGTTGTGCTATGTGCTGTGAACCACAGCATATATTGTCAATATATGCCGTGACGTCATAAATGCCACGTTGTCGTATTGGTCATTCCGGCTGCACTCCTGCATATTTATTGAAAGGTGAGGATCCTCCATTTTGTATCCATTGTGATGAAAGAACACCGTCAGGCATGTCCTGTTTGACTGTGTGTTGATTTTTCCATCACAAGGGATCAATATTTCAAAACATCATGTATTGAGGATCTTTTTCAAAGTATTAATTCTCGTGTAATTATTTTTGTAAGGAAACAGAATGGTTGGAAACCTTTTGAATTCAAATATGTCGTTTTTACATTGGTAGATGAAATTAGCAACTGAGATTGTTAGTGGCGGTATCCCCGAAGGGGGTTAAGATACTTTAAAATTATTGTTCCCTGAGTGGTTATGTAAGGTCCAATTTAGAACTTCCATGTTTTTAATTGTAAAGTATGTGTCGTTTTTATGTTAGGTTAACCTTGTCAATAACCGCCAACATTTGAAGGGGTGGTGTAAACCCTGCTGGGGTCCATGCAGGTAGCAAAGGTGCTGTAAGTCCCCATGGTCCCGGGTATGTTGATCAACCTCCAGTTGCTGCCGATCTATAGCCCGTTTTTATCATGTGTTGTTATGTATAGTACTATACTTTTTATGATAACATACTAATTCTAAATCCTTTTCTGTGATAAATCTAGCTACTTTACTGTCCTTCATTGGTAGGTTTTTATATAGTCTAAATGTATGTATTATGTATAACCCTTGATAGTCACGATATGGCAGAAATAAATTTTAACTCACTCATTCACTCACTAACAGGTAGAGTTTCAGCAAACCCCAACTTGACCAATTCAGCACCTAATCTGTCTTAAAATTCACAAAATGGAGATATGCACTGGTGAAAACACATAAACCCTCTAACAAAAGCTCAGAGTAGCTGATGACTCTCCAGAGAGTGGCAAAATACCATCCCAAATCAGAGTTCGAAGAATACCACTATCCCTAAATTAGGTAATGGGCTCAACATTGGAACTGTCACCTTTAGCTGACACAAAATCTTTAATAACAAAAGGTAAGTGCTCCTCTCTCATAACAACAGACTTTGATGGCACGTCTACAACAGCTAACCCCTTACCTGAACAACAATAATGCGGTGATATCTACAAGTAGGCTGTGACGAAAATCCAGAGGTATATTCAGAACCAGCCTTTTTAGAACTAGATCTAGGATCCTTCTCGGAATTGTAACCTTGCACACCTGCCTGTAAATCCCGACAGTCTAAAACTAACCCTGTTAGTTAGCGAATAATCACCAGCTGAAGTAGCAGCCTTGTGTAACTATCCCTTTTCTGCTTATCAAGATAAGTCCGAATGTCCGTTGACACACACTGCTTAAGATCCCCCAGCAAAACCAACTGCCTCAAACTATCAAAATCACTATTGACCTCCTTTGAATTACACCATCTATCAAATAAAGTTTCCTTCTCCCTTGCAAACTCAACAAAAGTAGAGCCATCCCTTTTCTTTTGCCTGTAAGCTTCAGGAACCAATCCATAAGCCTTCAAAGCTTCAGCCTTAACAACCTGACAATCATAACCCCTATCAATAGGAAAGGCAGAATGACTGCCTAAGCTTTTCCCCTAAACACACAGTGCAACAACATGGTCCAATTTTAAACTTCTCAACTTCATGTTCAGAGAAGGGCGGAACAAGTCTTATTTGCTTGGAAATATCAAACCATAATATTTTGAGGCAACGACCAGAGAGACCATTCTGTAATTCGAGTTGTTTTATCTTAATTTCTTCATCAGCTTCAATCTGAATTTTTATTTTCCATTTCATAATGCCGAAATTCTCCTCTCATTCTCAGCTTTGATTCTCCATTCTTATTCTTTTTATGCTTCCATTTCTCCAAGCTGAATTTCTTTTTCAATTTCCCAAGCCATTTTTTCTCTTTCAAATTCTAATATCTTCAAAGCCAAAACAACAGGGTTTCTTCAAGCAAGACCAAAGCATCATCATCCAAAATATCTTCCTAAACCAGGTAAGTTATCAAAATATTCTTGACATGAAACCTCAAGCATACCCAATTTGATATCAATGTTTAGCGAATTTGACCATGCTCAGACTTTCTGAGCATATAAACGTGTTCCTTAGATGATTGGCTGACAAATTCATCTACACTAAAGCCATAGGGATATTTGGCTTCACACAATATTAGACAATGAATAAAATGTTTATCCAATATCTTTGACAAATAATTTGTGATATATTAAATTTCCCTTCCGGACGAGCCCCCAATTTTTGTTAAGCGTCGATTCCCAAATTTAAACAATATGTTTATTCAGAACTCTATACATACAAGAATTTTGTGTAAAAAAACAAGCAACAAATTAAATTGGTTTACTAATCAATACCAATTACTGCACAGCAATTGCAATGGCAGTATGCAATAGAGTAGTGGTACAATATTCAATGGCAGTATATGTGAGCAGTGGACATGACAATAACAAGAATTAAAATAATCTCGTCGCAACAGTGGTCATTTTTCCAAGACAGGCCTAGGCTGGGGGTGATAAGTGATCTTCACACGAAGTCTGGCCTTGATGTAATGTCAGATGAAATGTGAGGCAACAGGCACGCACCCGTTCAATTTATTAGTTTTACCATCTTCCAACACTTACAGTGCTTAACCAGTTCAGTGTCACTTGATCATCACAGAATATTCCACATGTTTCTATAACGCTTGTCATCCATCCATGCTATTCCGGAAGTTTACAGATTATTCGAGCACCTAAATAAAATAACTACCTCACCACTGCTTACATTAAATAGTACTACATCCCTGACAACTGATCATTGTCCAAATACAATTCAATTAACTTCTACTGAATCTCAACAGAAGCAATGTAATACAATTTCAATAATTGTTTTACAACACATTTCACTGCCATATAACAATATATACATATAACTTAATATACATTACAAGTGGAGTGACATTTTCAGTGACATAGCATGACATATTTTTATTTATACTGTTGATTAATCGTACGTTAATATGTTGAAGACATCAGGTTTAAAAATTACTTATAGATGGCTTTGTGAAATAATGTGCATGAAGCAAGCGAGTACATCATTCCGAATCTTGATGGCATACTAACAAGAAATTTTATTATTTTTTTACATTGAACAATCCAACATTCACACAATATTTACATAAACGTTTTCTGGGTCTTCACCGTTATGTCTTCCTGTCTAAATTCTGAGCTGATGCCATCCAAAACGAAAACGAGTTATATCTTGTATGGTTTATAGTCAGTGCACTTTAAGAAGAGTTTTGATTCAAGAGTTGACTTAGCCTTGGAGTTTAGATATAACAAATATATTGCTGTGACATTCTTGAAAGTCACAGGCCAGAACCGGTTTTCAAGTCGAGAAAGAAACATTGTTGAATTTCCAACATCTTGTATTATCCATACATATCCACATCCGTATTTAAATTGTGAGTGACTGAGTTGGATTTTAGCAATAATCGAGCAATATCACGGAAGTGGACACCAGAAATGGGCCTCACAAATTGTACTCATGTGTGGTATCGAACTCAGGCTTTCACCAGTAGGCAACACCACCGCTCTGTCGTATTTGAAAAAAATGTTTTTTTATGTAAGTACCCCAAGATATACGAACAACTTCATCCAGACCATACAGCATTACGTCCTTTTGTTTTAGGTAATCGATAAGTAGTTTAATCTAGTATTTTAAACACTTCATTATTTAATGTACATGCAGTTTATGTCTTCCTCCTTCACGAAGTACGGCATTGTTATATGTGTCCTTTGGTAGCTAAAGTGTACATTTGTATCTGTATCTAATTTATATCCCCTATAATGCCATTTTTCGCAGTGCGGATCCACTTCTGAAAACTATTTTTTTTTTTTTTAGTAGTATAGATGATGCGGGTGCTGGCTCACGTCACCTGGACCTAACAATGATGCTATAAGGGTCTGTGAAGTAGACCACCTGCGTGGTCTAGTGGTAGAGCGTCTGCCCGGAGAGCGGAAGGTCCGGGGTTCGATCCCCGGCCGCGTTATACCAAAAGACGTTAAAAGATGGTACTTGTTGTTATCCTGTCTGGCGCTCGGCATTAAGGGGCTAAAACAAGGACTGGTAGGCTCGGAGTCAGTGTACTGTGTCTGAGTGGGGTATTCATGTTAAATTGCGGCATGGTATCTTAGTGGGCTAGCACTATAAATCGGCATCATTCCGGACTAGTACAAGCAGTAACACAAACACAGGAACGTACATGCACGTCGCTATATAAGTGCAATAATCTTGGACGCGACGTTAAGCCCAATTCCACCTCACCTCTGTGAAGTATGTGATGACGATCGTCATGTATCAAGATGACAGCCTATATCGAGGAAGCCTTTAAGACAAATTCTAATGTTAATATTCTCTTTTACTTTTACTCATACGCATACCATTATTTCAGACAAAGTGATATTCAACATTTTTACTAAGTTCTTCATTCATTTTACTGGGAGACCAGACTGTATACTCTTCTTCACAATTGGAAAGAAACAATTGATAACCGTATTTGGATGGCTTGACATTCATGATAAGATATATACACCTTGTGGTAATTCTCGCCATGGGATAATTTTGTCCCGGAGCATAAATGCAATGTCAGCTTTTTCAAGTTCTTCATTTGTTGACTTGTAATTAGGGCTCCAAGCCGCTTTAGGTGATTGACATTTTTATATTCTTTAACTTTGGTCAGTGGTTAGGGGGTTAGGCAGCCATATTGTATTCAAGGTTTTCACAGTGTGTTTTTGGTACCTGTCTTCAAATGCTATCTCCTCTGGATCCACTGCATGAAATGCTTCCAAACTTTCTGAGAAATGTCTCCATACAGAACACATCAAACTCTGAATATCTGGTGAATATCTTTCTTAGTGACGGCCCTTTTGGATTTGGATTTTGATCTTTTTTACACTGAATAAAGCGCTCAGAAAACGTAGGATTATCTCCCTTCCACTGTCAAGTGTCTTCTGCATTATGTATACTACCCTTGAAGATGAGGGTTTGAATTTAGTAATTTTAGTAATTTTTAAAGCTATATTTTGCCATATTGCTTCGCAATCGCTTGTCCGATTACTTTCAAACTTGTCTGCTGCTTTGGGTCATTGACATTTTTTGTTCTTTGACTTAGGTCATTGGTCATTGGTAATGTAGTTTAGCAGCCACATTGGATTCAAGGTTCTCACAGGTTTGGGTGTATGTCTTCAAACGCATACTCCTAGGCCTCTGAAACCACTGAATGAAATATTTCACACTTTCTGAGAATTGTTTCCATACATAACACATCAAATTTTGTTAGCCGATTTTGGATATCTTTTATAGCGACGGCCCTATTGGATTTTGATTTTGATCATTCTTTTAACCGAAATTTAACTTTAAAGATCATATCTTGTAAGATTCTCCACAGAAACTACTGAAAGTTTACATGAATTTAGTCGGACATATGCATCTTATTGTTTGTTCTTGGTTGCATTCTAAAAGTAACACCGCTTGGTAGTAATATTTGATTAATATTTGGGACACCCCTGGAACATGCCAATTTCGTAGCGGCGATTTCCGTTGACTATTTTTTGACTGAGTTGGTACAAGCAAACCCTATGAGGATTCGGACATGTTCGAGAAGATGAGGGTTTGAGGGACACGCCAATTTCGTAACGGCGATACCCTGCACGTGGTGCCTAAATTTGACGGATTTAGTACAAGGAAACCCTTTGAGGATTCGAACATGGACGCTTGTGCGCAGTGTTACTTGGAGCCCGCCATGGCTGCTTGCAGCTTTAATTTCCATTGTTATACACTTATGTGAACATTTATCTAAATGGAAATATTTAGTTGTCTTAAACAAACATTAATATAAATCAATAATGGATAAAAAATTTCAATAGCCCGCGAGGATATTGGAAAGGTAAAGGAGCAATGCAAAAACTAGCTTGCAGCGGCTAAGGTATCTAAAGGTGTTGCCAAGGATTGGTTAGGGAACAAGCAATTTGGCATCCATAACTAATGAAGTTCGTCAGGCTGACTTCTTGTTTCTTCTGCATGATAAGGTAAGATGAAAAACATATAAATGTGCTTGAACTGAAGTAGATGTAGCTAGTCGGTACAAAGAGGCTGAACCTGTAACCACAAAAGATTCAACTGAAGTAGCCAATGCACTTGGTCGCATATAAAAACGTGGACCATCTAAATGGCCTAAGTTATTTCAGGTACATCCTGGATGTGAGTTTATTGGATCAGTAACTAAATTATTAACAAAGCACGATGCAATCAGGTGTGGTGAAAAAGAGGCCCAACGTTGCAAAGCTATTGTTGAAAGAATTAGCGGAACATAAGCAGAAGACTTGTTTGGATATAAGTATTGGAAATAAATAAAATCAGATCAATTAAGATCAGTAGAATGGATGAGATGATTATCAGCTGTTGTTTCAGCGCTTAATAATGAAGTAACAATATTAATTAGTAAGAAACCATCTGATGCTATTAAACTGAAATCTGTGACTTTCGAATCTTTAGCACCGAGGAGAGGACAAGAACCAAAACTTTCAGATAGAGTAAGTGTAAGATATTTATACTAGCCTAGTGAACTTGAAGGAGGCCAATGGTCGTGCAACTGACCCAGTTTGGTCTAAATATCGATAACATTAGTCGATTGGTTATGAAAGAAGGCGAGCCTCTTCTATATTATCTTAAAGATAGGCCGGGCAGGGAATTTTTATGAGAAGAGTTGCTCATAGTTCCCAGCAATACAGTATTACCTCCTTTGTTAGCCATACGCATGGTTATACCATCCGTATCAATCCATCTCTTTTTATGTAAGGGTGATAATGATGTCTTATTCATTCTTAAACAATATATCATGTGCTTGTCACTTCTTAAAGTATTCATCTCATGTTTTAATGTTCTACCGTTGAATGATGCCTCTTTGTACTGTTTGTGTTTTATATGCTTTTCAACCACATACTTCTTAACACCTCTAGCTCTTCTCATCTCCCCATTATCAGACTTCTCTACAGAATACGTCTTAGGTCTTAATTCAACATACTCAGCAATAGCACATTCATCCTTCATCTTTCTTCATGCCATTTAATTTACTGCACTGTACAATGGATTATGTTTTGGGTAATCACTTGTATCATACATATCTATTTTTCTGCCATGTCTTTATTCCCATCCTCGGTTTGTATTTCCATTAACTAAGAATCTCTATCGGTATATAACACATCGCATCTATCACCGTTTTGCTTCAAAGTTCATTGTAATAAAAGTCATACATTAAGTGGTTTGACAAGTCAAGAATACTCATACAAACATATTCTGGTCTGTTGAATTTTATATTACTCTTCCGCATATGTAATGCTGCTAAGTGAGTATCAAATATCTTACTTCTGTTAAAAGCTGGACTAGCTTTAAGTTTCCTAAGTCTCTCTTCCTCATAAGATCAGATTCCTTAGATTCTCCATAGTTGGGTTATTCATGAGCTTATATGGATTCTTTTCAAAATCACGAGTAACCCTCTTTCCTAAATCTGTGTTCAGTCTTATATAGGGCTCCTTCCAAGGACTTTGATCAAACTTAAAAACTCTGTGTATTATATTTACCTTCATACCTAATGAAAGATATAACTGGAGATGTCTACAGTGGACTATATATACGTTAACTAACTTAGTTTTCCCATCAAGTTCTGTTGATATCCAGACATCCAATCTTTATTAATCATTAATCTTTCAGAATCTAATGGATATCTGCTATGGTGTTTAAGTAACTCTGATCCATATTCTTAGTCAACTTCTAGTATGTACCTTTTATCAGAATCTTTTGGAATACTATATATTCACATCAATATTGTCTCACCATTCAAAGCCACCTGTGGGTCAAGATTGACTCAGAGCCCATCTGTACAAATTGTTGGCGTCGAGATACAATATGTGTGTAGTAGGTTTACTGGAATCATATCCTTCTACCAATTTATTATTTGCCTTTGAATATCTTTTTGGCGTCATTTGTATACCACTTCGTAATCCTTTCTCAACAAACAAGTGCATATCATAATCAGTTAGTAGTTTTAGTTCTACACTAGTCTTCTTTAACAATGCATCCCACAAGAGTCCGGGACTGGAATAGTACCATGCCAGATCCACGCTATATTGATTTCTGAATATCTCAAATTTATCAGCAAGTAACAGTTCATCAGTTTTTAAATATATAGCACGATAATCACCTAAATTCTTATCCCACGCATTAAGAGCATGTTTATAATCAGCATCAGTTATTTTAGATTCTGTTAAGTTACTGTAGAATAATATCAATGGGTGGTAATTTAGATTAATCTAATCTAGACCAAACATTCATTTGTAAAGATATACACCTTTTCTCAGCAACAAATTCCGAGTTAACTGATCAGTGTATTGATTTGTTATAGCAAAGTCATCAGGATTGTTTGCATTAGCTTAACTGTCCAGAGAAGAGAACAGAAACTGCATGCTGTCTATGAGTCCATTACTTAGTTTTGTTCTCGCTTTCCCATCCTTGTCCATTTAAGGCATAGTTTTAGTTAAAGAGAATGATATATATATTTCCATAATTATTTCCTTGTTTATAGGCTCTTTATCATCCTTTGTCATACACATGGGGTTTTTACGTGATAAATTTTCCCTGATCATTTTCTTTTCATTTTGTAAAGATTCTAGAAACTTTTCTTACCTTACAAGTATATGTCAAAACCCACAAGCATTATGTTCTTGAGTTTTGTATGTAAAACTACATTCCGTACTGTGTTCAGTATTTTCTACCTGTTTTTTAATAGCTTCAAAGTCAGCGTAAATTATGTATGGTACTGGCATTTGATTACAATAAGGACCAAATTTTAATATATTTTGATCCTCTCAAGGCATATCGATCCAGACAGACAGACAGACAGGTTTATTCAGTATTATGGCCATATGGCCTAAAGTACAATTGATACTTACTCATAATATGATGTCACGTGCATATACAGAAATTACATCTTCTTGAATATGATAGAAAAAAACATGCTTTACATAAGTAGCCACTGAAAAGATAACATGTTTATTTTGTGAGTTGATAATATTGAACATTAACATTTCAGATTTATAGTCATTATTCAAGAAGGGGAGATATGTAGATCTTAACTTGGAATACTTGTTATACTTAAATAAGACATGGAATTCATCTTCAACTGCACCTCTGTCACAATTGGTACAAACACTGTTAACAGCATCAATATCTTTCGATTTACGACACATATTTACATTAAAATTATGTAAGGAGATTCTTAATTTACAAAACGATCTTATTAATGACTTGTCTGGTAAGACAGATAATTACATTTCCTGTTGAAGATGTGTCTTTAGTTTACTATATGGTTCTAGGGGAATGTGGAAGAATTCCTCTCCAGTATATTTATATGACAAGAGCAGTTAAATATTGGACTAAACTTATTAATTTAAATGACAATAGATTACCATTTCAATGTTATAGCATGATGTTATCACAGGATGAGAGTGGAAGAGTAAATTGGGTCACACATATAAAACATATTCTGTTTCAATTCGGATTTGGATTTGTTTGGGTTGCACAGGATGTGGGTCATATTGATACATTTATTTCAACATTCAAGCAGAGATTGTTTGATAATCTCCATCAAAAATGGGTTGCTGAACTAGGTAGTTCTTCAAAGACATATTATTATAGGCAGTTTAAGTCATTACTCAATGTTGAATGGTATCTATCCTATAATCTACCTTTATCTATAAGGACAGCCATGTCAAGATTTAGATGTGGTAACTATGGACTTGCAATAGAAATAGGACGTTATAATAATATTGAATACTTAATGCGATTGTGCCCTTTTTTGTCTCAAGGAAGGTATTTCATCTATTGAAGATGAACATCATGTATTACTTGTGTGTAAACAGTATGATACCTTAAGAAGTATGTACATTGTTAAGCACTTTAGATCAGCCTCATTACAGGCGTATATAAGTATTATGTCATCAGATAATTATAATGTTATTCATGATACTTGTCAGTATTTACATAAAGTTTATAAACACAGAATTGCATTCTTAAAGGAAGAGTGATATCTATAGTTCATTTAAACATAATGTTCAATGATATTTATAGTTCATTCAAACACACTATTTATAATGTTAAGCAACATGTACCCAACTAAATACAAATACGTTCATATGCCCGCCTGTACGGATTATATGATGCATTCCATGCTTGATCCTGTGGTAATGGTACACTTATTTCTGCTATGATATGCCTAATCTGATAGTACATATGAAAGAAGAAACCAGACTTACTAAGCTTGTCATGATGGTCACTAATAGATACACCACAGCCTGTTGTGGCACGCCATATTGCAAAGTTTAGCTGGTTTTGCCAGAACTGCATTGGATTTGAGAACCAGGCATATACAGTTTTAAGGCTTGTTGCCATGAACGTGTAATCTCTAAAGATATTAGGGAATTGAGTTTGAAACTGAGCACCACTTGTATCTATACTACTTTCAGGATAAACATTCCAGTCTTGTACTTGGTATTTCTATTATACATATTGACGTTATAATAAAGTGTCTTTATGTATTTAATATGTATGTCACACTCCAGGGAATAAAAAATAGCCAATCTATTCAACTGCTGCTTCATGCTATTTTTAACACAGTGGGGTAACCTGAAGTTGCTCTCTGTGATATAACATATTACCAACGGTGGACCAATAAAAATACTGCATGAAGTAATAATATGTTATGACTAGAAAAAGAGCGTCATACTATATATGATTGATATTATATTGTATGCACTCTCAATTATGAATTTTTTAAACGTTTGGGAGCTAGTATCATAGTCAAATGGAATGCTGATTTTAAGCAGTGAAACACATTCTATAAAACTTGATAGGGACTTAGCAAATACACTTAGATTTACAAGAAAAGATGTGACACCCGACACAACAGTGTGTTGAGTTAAATTACCAGATATAGTTCCATATCAAGAGCTGTGCATCCATCTTGATTAGATTGGAACAACATATAATATTCAATGTTGAATCCTTCAATTCTACAAAGGACTATTCAAGTCAAAGATGAACAAGTGCAAAAGTGAGCGTGGCTCACTAATACCCTCGACCCGCCTAGTGTGTCAGTAGTTACAAATTAATAGCTAGGATAGGGTTATGCAGGGTTCCCCCTTGACTCCAATATCTGAGTCACCTTGACTCAGCCTATGAATTTTTGGGAGTCAAAAATATTTTTTGAGAGTCAAATGTTTTATTGTATGATTAATGAAATTTAAAGTGTTCACTGTTAATGTTACACTTAAAGTTAAGTATCTTTTAAATATTATATGTCTTTAGTTTAAGTTAACAAGTGCTAATTAATGTTCTCAGCTGATTGTACTACAGAGAAATAAAGGATATATGAATGAAAAACAAAGTTTGTTGGTTTTATTTTTTCACAATCATTAATTACTTCACAGCTCATAAAACAATTTACAGTGACACTAATACAGAATGAATAAATAACTCAACTGTGAGACATAATTTTTAATCATGGATGGATATTAAAATACATTTCATGTCAGATTATAATTTAATACCACTAACTCATTTACATCTTTTATCTAGTTATCTTGTATTATCTATCAACAGTGAAGTTGAACTTAAGAATTGTGAACACTCGTAATATTTTCTGGTTGAATACAGTTTATTAGCAACAACAAACACGCCCAAAGCTTTACATTTCGTATAAACCATATTTATTCGTGTATAATACACACTCGTGTTTAATACGTACCCCTAATTATGGGCAATTAAATCCTGAAAAAAATATCTCTCGTGTATAATACGCACAGACTTTTCTTCAGTGTCATTTCAGGCTGTCATGATCCGTCATCGGAAATAGCATAACAAATCCGAATTGAATTACGCAAGTTAATCCTGTTGTTACACTATCTGGTAATAAAAATGTGTTCTCTGTATTTCTGACCTTATGTTTGTCATCTATTTTATTAATTTTATTTAAAATTTCATTCAATAATGTTTACTTAAATTTCGGCAAAAACATGTGTCCCTCCGACAACTTCCGTTTACCCCGTTCCATAGGTTTCGCTTAACCACATGCCGTGACCGCGCCAAATCACATTATTTACCGCAACAATGATAATATTTTCTTCTGTTTCATTTTTTACGAGTCTACACATCTAGATAAACATATGTCATGGTTAACATTTAGTGAGAAAATATGCCGAAACGTAAAAAACTTTGTCCATTTGCGGAGTTTTCCTTTGTTTACATCACGTGCTGTCATCGAAGCCACACAGAGTGGGGAGTTACGTTCACTTTGATGAATGAATATATTTTGTCATGTATCTCACAGTCGCACATTTTTAGTAGCATATCTATATAATTATGCAAAACAATATGTAAAGCCCCCGGCTGTTCTGATTTTAGCGTTTGTTTTAAAACGAGAGAAAAGTCTGGTCATGTGACAGGCTATGCAAATTAGCCCGTGGCAGTGGTGTTATGCAAAGTTATGTTACTTCTAAAAACGACGATTAATTAAAAACTAGACGTAAATTTTAAGACGTTTGCATATATTGTTTATAAATTAAGTTCAGGTGAGTAGTTGTAATATTTTCATTCCAGAGCTGGTAAACAACAACATATATATTTTGAAATTGCGTCAGTCATGACACAGTCATTTATTTATGGATTTTCCTTAATTGAGAGTCATATACGCAAGAATCCTGCGTCAGGGGAAACCCTGGTTAGGGTTTGAAAAATTCATTAAAAAAATGGAAAATTAATAAACTTCTTTTTGTCTTTCGACTGCACCCCTCCATATGACACAGATTATATATACTAAGTTTGAGATGAATCCCCTGAATAGTTTAAGAGAAATCGCGCGGACAAAATTTTTAGACGGACGTTAGGGTTTGAAAAATTCATTAAAAAATGGAAAATTAATAAAAACAATGTTTTTCTTTTGGCTGCACCCCTTGATATGACACAGATTATATGTACTTAGTTTGAGATGAATCCCCTGAATAGTTTAAGAGAAATCGCGCGGACAAAGTTTTCGGACGGACGGACGGACGGAACCTTGTTATAACTATATACCCCCGACATTTTGTCGGGACTATAAAAATACAATAGAGGTAGAACAGAATCTTTCTCATTATTACAGTATAAGAAGTTAAGGCAGGGCATTATTACAGAACTCAAAGTTTCTGTATTAGATATAAATCATCAGCCTGTACATATAGGATATTTTAGTGTGAATGTTTTTTTAGGTCAACAAATGACTTTGCATGTGTTTGCGTCACTATCGAATGTCTTGAAAGAGGCATGTGACACGTGTTCGTTCTTGAATCTGGAATAGTGTTGGAAGCATGCACAAATTCATTACTTACAGATATGAATCCAATCTGCACTAGGGAAGAAGATAAATCAGGCCGCCAAAGGACTTGAATCGCCCTGGACTCTTATATAAGTACAGCCAGTCTTCTTGAAACTGTCTTATCATTAAACTAAACATCGATTAGGAGTTGTTTATTGTACAATAAAACACTGCAAGGAGGATAAACCACGAGAGGCGCGTTTATTTCTTACATGGGAAATCAATATTATGTACAGCCTCTTTAAGGATGTTAAATATATGTACAAAATGTTCACCCATATTTAAATAATGATGACTCCGTGAATGCAATCCGACCTAGGCAATGTCCTTTTTATGAACAGGGAGTTTGATGTTTCCCGAATATTTTCATAAATTTCACGCCGATTATCTGTACCTTTCTCCTATTACCGATTGATTTTCATATCTCTCCCAGTTTTGGATGTGATCGTTCAGCCATTGCGTTTACCTGCGTTACCCACCTATATCTATAGGGAACAACTCACTGGACACGTCCCTCTCAAAATTAACGTCGTTGCTAGTGCATGTTCGAATCTTCAGAAATGACGTCATAATAGAACCAAAAAAATTATCGTAAAATAAACCACGCTTCGTTCTTCATTGTTTTTGCGATATATATATAGACCCTCCCTACCTTTCATTCTGAAAAATGTATACCATATATCCAATATACACTCTCCCCCTGGCCTTGTCATGTATGTGATATATCTAATTAATGTATCTATTGTTTTCAGTTGTGTATAATATATCCGATACACACATTTCACCTTTCACTACTCAAAATTAATGATACCCACTTTAAAAGGTAATACCTCAAATTGTGTTCACCTGTTTAATAGCCAAAGACAGTATCGCTTGAAGACATGTTTAATGAACAAAGGTCCGTTGTCATGTGCCACACAATGCCAATAAACAAAATGTGACCAATAAGCAAACAGATCACCCGTCAAAATGAGACTATGTGACCAAAACTAAAACGTAAAACAATCAGCAAATGAATTTATTTTCAAAAACCAACACTCAGTAGGGCGTATGTGATCCATGTGACGGAATCATGCCCCTAATACATGTCTGAATGGTTGCCAAGGGGAGGTTGTTCCACTTTTCATTAAGACCATTGGCGAGTTCCTGCAGAGTTGCCTGAAGGACAAGGAGTCGTGAGAGGGCGATCTGCAGCTGGTTCAACATGTGTTCAATTTGGTTGAGGTCTGGTGACTGGGCTGGCCCCACCATGCGGAAAATAGTCTCGTGCTCTAAGTAGGGATCAATAACCCTGTCATGCTGAGGTCGTGCAATATCTTTCATGAGGATGAAGTCCGACCCACTACCAAATACGGGCTCATGTACACATCCATCATGTCCCTTTGTAGGACATAGAGATCGGTTCTTCCAGCTCTATTGATCCAACCCCAAATCATGATTTAGCCCTCTCCATACCAGTCATGTTCAGCAATCTTGAAATCTTTCTTCTTGTCTATGCCACACTCGGCTACGATGATCTGAGAAGTCTAGACAGTATCTCGATTCATCGGTGAAATTACATCAACATCATGAAAATAAGGTCCCATTGGGGTTACCAAATCATTGCATATTTAAATTTTTATTTGTTTGATGACTTTTTTATGTCATCAAAATTGATATTAATGTTTTGTTTTGTTCATTCCAGGTATTAACGATGAGGATAGCCATGACAATTACTGAATTACGGAACGCTCAAGGGATTTGCTCTGTTCTTATCTGTATACTGGTTCAGATATATGGGGTTTCGTCAGTCGGAATTCGGCCACTTCAAGATTTGCCAAACATTTTCTACACCATGCAAGCCGATGTAAACATTGGAGTTGTCATACCAGTTCATCGATACAATAGCCAGACATTTTGCAGTTCTGCCATCAGAGAAATGGGAGCTCTGCAACGTGTTGAGGCAGTTGCATTTGCTGTGAGAGAAGTCAACAGTAGAGAAGACATACTCCCAAATGTGACACTTGGATTCACAATGATGGATGACTGTTCCAAAGATACAACAGCATTGGTCCGAGCTTTGCATCTGATTCAAAACAATGGTGCAAGTAACATAAGCATCAAAACTCAGTTGCAGCCCATCAATGTTATAGGAGTCATCGGCTCCGAGAGTAGTAAAAATTCAGTCCAGATAGCAGATTTGCTGTCATTATTCAAAATACCAGTACTAAGTTATCTATCAACAAGTCCCTTGCTCAGCAATAAATTTGTCTATCCGTATTTCTCAAGGATTGTTCCCTCAGACACATTGCAAGCTAAAGTCATCGTTGATATCTTGAAAACGTTTGGATGGACGTATGTGTCTATCGTCTATGCGGAAGGCAGTTACGGCAGTGAAGGTTATAAAGCTGTGAAGGCTCAGGTCGAAGAGATAAGATACTGCCTTGCGGTAATTAGAGAGATGAGACAAAGTTTCACCGATAATGATTATGATGGAATAATGCGGGAACTTGAAGACACTCCTAGAGCAAAAGTTGTGATAATTTTCGCCCCTCTTGCTCAAACCCGAGCCTTATTAACATCAGCAAAACGTAATCGTGTCTATGGACAGTTCACATGGATAGGGAGTGATGCATGGGGTAGAAACATTCAAGATTACAAGGATCTAGAAGATGTTTCTCTGGGTGCATTAACAGTCAAATTCTTTTCCGAAACGTCTAACAGGTTTGATGAATACTTCAAATACCTCACACCTAGCAATTCTTCAAATAACCCATGGTTTCAAGAGACGGTTGAGTCCGAAACTGGATGTAGCTTTAATGGACAGTCTAGAAAACCACACTGCTTGCTGAACTTTAGCTTTGGTGAAACTGGATCATATAAACCGGAATCAACCGTTTCTCTTGTAATAGATGCTGTATATACATTTGCTAGTGCCTTGCATTATCTACTATCACATTGTCCAGAGACTGATATGAATGACTGTTTTATCAGTGAAGATTTTTTGGGAATAATAAGAAATACTTCGTTTCATGGAGAAAATGGTTTGGTATCATTTGATGAAAATGGAGATGGAAAGGCCACATATGAAGTACAGAACCTTCGCGAAATAAACGGTGTGTACAGTTTATCTAGTATTGGATTGTGGGATAGCTATAGGGAGACATTCACAAGTTTTGATATGGGTAAGGTCACGTGGAAGCCATCTGTGTTACTTGAAGGGGAAAGTGTGCCGACGTCAACATGTAGTGATGACTGTCCCAAAGGATTTGAGGCCGTTCGTACACAGCCGCACTGTTGCTGGTATTGTAAGGAATGTCGCAATAATGAAAGAACAGTTATGCAAGATGGTTTACCGCAGTGTGAAATATGTCCTTCAAAAACCAATTACACATGGCCAGACTTCGAGATGCGGACTCAGTGCTACCGAATAGAGCACACTTACACAGGCATGCATGATTTTACAGGCATCGTAATTGTAACTGTGGACATTTTCACTGTTTTCGTGACGATTCTTGTTACGGTTTTTTATATTAAAAACAATGAAGAGAAGTTGATTAAAGCCAGTTCTCGTGAATTGTCTTATCTCATGTTGGGTGGCATTTTCCTTTCGTGTGTGTTTGTAGCTATGTTAGCGACCCGCCCAAATGATACAACATGTAACATAACATATGTTGGCTTCCATCTAAGTTTCACTTTGACATATGCGCCTCTTACTGTGAAGACGAATAGGATATACAGGATTTTTACAGCTGGCAAAAAGTCTACTAAAAGGCCTCTATTTATCGATTCGAAGTCACAGATTATTTTCACGGTGACCATACTCATTCTTCAGGTAAGTATGGTGCATTATGAACATTATTACACTTTGTGTCCACATTTGCTTTTGCCACGAATTGTGACGACTACTCCTGCTAAGTTAACAATGCCTAATTATAAAATGCGTAAATATTTCAGTTATTTTACAAACCAATGATTGAGAAACATGTCCATATTTTTGACAGATTGACTTATTCTAAGAAATTGTAAGAATTTAAAAAAGGCCTTAAACATTACAATAGACTAATTATTAAATTGGGAACAGAAGCCCAGAAATGAAAAAAATATACATTGACTTTCTCATAATAAAATAAAAGGAAAAATGTCGACCTTACATGTTGATTTTCATTCTATATGCATTTCATAATTTCTTTGGAAATCAGAAGATTTAATGAACTTTGGGACTGCTAATATGAAACGAGAATGTTTACCCATAACTCGGAAATCAGTGAATAACCACACTAGATCAATGAACAAGCAATAAATTATAATGAAATACACAGGCTCAGATTTACAATAATAAAAGGCGATATGATATGACGTGACAAAACATGTGGCAGCAACAATGTAAATATCAGGGCCTGTAACAAAAGTCCGTGCTCTGTTGAATGTCTTAAATGAGACTCGTGATCCATTCTTGAATCCAGGAATCAGAATTTGAACCAGATAGAAAAAAACGGTGTTTTCCGATCGGTATCCCGTCTGAATCGGTATTCCTACGATGAATCAAGTCGTAGAAGGAAGGCATCGTATCGCCCTTGTCTCCCTGTTGTTTGGGAACAGACAGACAGACTTCTAAAAAATACTGCCTTTAAAGCCCCACCCTGACTATAAATAGCCCGCAAGGTGGCGGTGTTTCAGTTTCGAACAATGACTGACAATGTAAACACAACCGAGTGTCGGGAGACGTTTTTTGAAAACCATACGGGAACCAGATCACCATTGACCGTCAAACTTCGTATCAACTTTTATGACAAACCATGGATACAACAAATGGCTCCATATCAAGATATAAGTCAATAAATTTTCTGTAGTTTTATCCTAAAAAATCGAATCGATCGTGTTTGGCGTCTGCATCGATCACAGTGGGAGGAGCTTATTTACGTTTGCGCTATAAATAGCAAAGCACATGGTCATGTGTACATGTGGCACATTTAATGCATTTGTGGTCAAAGTGTATTGTGTTGTATATTTTAACGGCAGAACAGCAGCAGAACATCATTTTCAGTTAATGTAACAGTAACGATACTTAAATACGAAACTGACGACGCGATTCTTTCAGTTCAATCCGAAAATTACAGATATTTGTTTAGTTTTGGTCATTTGCATTCAACAGTTAGATTTGTGCCACACAATTATCAGTTTATATTCATAAAACGTAAATTATTACAGAGATTTTTCAACTAGTGTTTAAGAAGGGGCCTAATTTGAAGCAGCAAAAGTTGCGCGAATATTTCTCAGCTTGACTACAATAGATGAATATGTTACGTGTATCAACATAACAATGCACATAAGCAACTGGTAAATAAGTAACTGAATATACTTGATGTTTTGGCCTACAGAAGGCGTATCCGGATAATATTGTACTTACGATAAACGAAAACTCCAATACACATATTCCAAGACAACTTTAATTATGAATTTTCTTTTCTTTCACAGAATTTTCACAAACAAAAATGAGTTTGATCATTAGATCCACACTTGTCCCATGTATTTTTGTTCGGGGTATTTGGATACACTTAAATTCGCGCACAAGTTTTAAAATACAATCTGGGATCCCTTTCCCGGTTTGTCCACACCAATCCTTCATCTGCTGCAACGTTTAATGTCCGTTTCTTCAAGTCCAAGTATCTACGATCTCTCCAAACACTTCGTTTATTTAGCTCAGTCCAGAAACAATGTGTTCGAATCGACGAATTTCTGCAACATGGTGGCCGCACCATTCCCTAACTGCGATTGTCTGTGCTGTGTCACGCATGGTTGACAAAAGAAGTGTGAACATACATATTCGGCTTCATCTGGTTCCAAAATGAAATCTAGCTGTGACGCTGATTCACTAATCCCAAGAATCGGCACTGAATTTATCAAAGTTTCTGTTGCACTTGCAAGGGCGGGAAGAGAGGCGCCATCTTGTCGATTCGAGTTGTGAATCGGAATGATGTCATCTTGAACTGGAACTTTCTCCACGATAAAGTCACCAATGTCACAATCGAAATGACCTAAGGCTCCCTGATTATCTCGAACAATTCTTCGTCAAATTCGGCTTCACATGAAAATGTTCTGTTGATCATATTGAAGACAAGCGAAATTGCAAAGTTCTTGACAGTTGTAAGCAGCAACTCGATGCGCTCATGGGGCGTGGTTGCTAGGAGATCGCGTGTTCCGAAAGGCGAAAATAAAAAGTTTTAGAAAGTAATAAAAGAAATACCCAGTGCAATGAAAAAGTACCATGTACAGGATATTTTTTAATAATAACACGTCCCATTTCAATTCTGGAAACCCAAAAGTCCAGAAACTCTACGCTCTTTGCCCAGTCTCGGTTAAAGGTATTTACAAAATTAAACATGCCGTTTTCATGGGAACATACCAAGGAAGAAAAAATATAAAAAAAATTGTTTAAAAACTCAATATTTAGACTATGTCGCCCATGGGCCTGCCCATGGGCGAAGTCTGGCCCATGGGTAGGCCCATGAGCAGGCCCATGGGCGAGAATATGTTCCTTTACTTAAAACTCATGTTTTTGTTTCGCAAATACATTAAATGTATTTATTTAAGTATCATGACACAAAATTTAACTCATTTTAACTTAATTCAACGATTTTATAGCGATATTGAAATATTTCGCCCATGGGCAAGAAAAGGGTTTGGCCCATGGGCGAGAATATTTTCCTTTACTTAAAACTTATGTTTTTGTTTCGCAAATACATGCAGGTGTTCTTACTATTTTCATGGCACATAATGTAACTCAATTTTACTCAATTCAGCTATTTTACAGATTTATTGAAATATTTCGCCCATGGGCGAGATAAGGTTTTGCCTTCGAAATCCTTGATTATTATATCATTCCAGAGTTCTGAAATTCAGTGACAATGTTGCTGAACAGTAGAATCTGATGGACGTATTGTGCAGAACCTGTTTGACACTATGGGTTCCAGGACCACTAGCACTCTGAGCTGAAAAAGTTTGGTCCTAACCGCACCCAACATCTCTAATGAACCCGGCCTTATCTCTCAAAACGTTTTGGCAGTTTATCATACGAATTCATGTGCGTGTACAACATTAAATTTTAGTTAGTTTCTATTTCATTTCCCATTTTATGACCCGTTGATACATCACACTGTGCAATTACGTGACAGGTACGCGTGCGCGTATTTTAATGGAAAGAAACTATTCGTCTTTTATTGCATAACGTTTGGCTGAATATCTTACATTCTAACGAAATCTCGAAATAATTATTTAATTACAAGCAGTGTCGAACTGACCAGTAGGAATTATGTTTCAATGCGATTGAGGAAAACGTGAGTGAATATTGTGACACTAAAGCAACTTTTAACTGCATTGTCACTTTTGGTATGAAAATGGTAATAGTTAAGAAAAACGTAACAGCCTTCTTATGATAATTCTCATATTCTCATTAGTACGTTGTGTCTAATTACAGTGTCGGCCTTATTTACAGGTGATTCTACAATACTTGTTGTCGGTCAATTACAATCTGCCACACCACGCGTGAATAAACAGTTATGCAGGTGTTGCTGTGGGCAAATACCTAACCTGTACATGTATATTTTTGTGGATACATGTATTACATATTTTCGTTGATATGTGGATATATTAAGCACCAAGACACAAAAAGTTTATGAAAGATGAATTTGTGCCTTGATATACATATACAACGCGAACGAAGCTTGTATTTTCTCCGCGATCCTGATGTGTATCATCGTTTAATTGGTCATTCATTAAAAGTATGTTGTGAGGCGATATCAAGGGAGCCGCTCAATATACACAGTGTCGTCCGTTTCGCGTGAACTACCACCCTACCCTGTCAGTAAGAGTTATGTAATCGGTACACAAATATATTTGGTGCGATGTCAGTGTGGAAGGAGTTTGAATTACGTCCGCCAGTGGCCACAGAAAGCATAGTACCAATCAACAAGGCCAATGCCGTACTAATAACCTAGTGACTCGCGTAACAACGGCTGTCAATATGTCTGCTACATCTACCATACCATCATCCCTGTCACAACTGGCGTATTAACGGCTTATTCAAAATATTAATTGTAGAAATGTCGTTACCAGACTAACGTACGTCGTATTCAGTCCTCAACTGGATGTTACATTCCTTATATCAGTTAACAGCCCTGTTTGTGAAAATATTTACTAGACATAAGATTTAAAGACTAATAAAATCAATTGTAAGACCGCATAGACCATAAAATCGAATAAAATATGTCTTGGTATCATCTCTTGTGTATTAGATGATGGCAATGACAGGAAATGTTATAACGTTAGATTAAGAAGGAGAAAAATTAAAGTGTTTTACAATACTTAGAAACATGAGCAATAAGATGTAGCAACATAAACATGCATGGAATAGGGAAAAAGGATGAAAACAAATTGAAAAGGATTTTAATACAAAATTATCGAACTAAATAACTTGCCTGAACAGAAGGGGTACCCAAACTTGTTTGACAGTTATTCGTGTGTTGTAGACTGTCGAATGGGACTCATGTGTGTACGTAGGGTACGCATATCTATTGCAAGTTTTAGTACTCATACACTTTCTCTTTTTGTGTTTTGTTTGTTTGTTAGTTGTATAACGCCACACTTAGCAATATTTCAGCTGCATGACGGCGGTCTGTAAATAATCGAGTCTGGTCCAGACAATCCAGTGATTGACATCATGTGCATCGATCCACGCAATTGGGATACGATGACATGCATCAACCAAGTCAGCGAGCCTGACCACCCGATCCCGGTAGTCGCTTCTTACGACAAGCGCTGTCGCCCTTTAACGCCAAGAATGGTTTGTTGAAGATCTTCACGGGTCTATTGAATGCAGGGATTTGTGTAAAGTTCTTCAGACAGCATACAATCCCAACTAAAAAATTATACTCAGTGTCTCCGCAAAGTAATATAGTACGGTACTTAGGGTACATGTGAGATTATACTCAGATTAGGGAGATGTTTAATCCATATAACGTGTTATTATTCTACCTAACAATGTATTTAATGAAATGAATGCAAAACAAACTCAACGGCTAAAAGGTTTCATTGAAAAAACTACCCCTAGTCTTGACTAATAAAACAACTGCAACCCGACACAGATTAAACGCAACTTACAAACACAATCATAATCTGGTTAGTCTGTATCACTCAACGAGGCCGCTTACTCTGCCCACAGTATGACAGTATTGGGCAGTTCAGTAATTAGGAGCCAAAACCAGGCAGGTACGCTGGTCACACTTGACTGGTCTGACTGATGATTAGGTCGTCTGACAATTGGGAGTGAACCATAGCAAGAAGTATCTGCGAAACTATTTGCTCCTTTTATGGGACCGATTAGTTTTATGACCATGGGCCTCGGCACAAGCGTGGTGTTGGAAGACAAGTTATACATGTACATCCGATATGGTGACTGTTTTTCGCTATTCATATTCTAAATACATTCATAATACCACAACATTTTAGTACTCCTTGAAACTTTACAATCACTTCAATATGTACAATAGATTGAACGAGAACACTTGATATATTGCAGATTATTAAATCATTGTCTCTATTATCAGCCGCTACGTTTGTATCGTTTGCATTGTACAAAGAAATATTTTATCTGTCCTTTTGCACATTTAGCCTCAGAGGGTGCTCATTCGAATTAGGAACGAAAATAATTGCTTATCATGAGTATATATGATACAGTTAAAAGTTACTTGTACACTGTAGACGTATACATTTTAAAGTCGCATACGACCTTCGCGAGCGAGTTGAATGATCCAGGTTATTTGGAACGAAGTCTAGAAAGGGTTATAAAGTTTTGTATTTGGTAATGTGTAGGTTTGTTAAATATAATTTTTTAAATTTCTTTTATTTCAATATGTAAAAACATAACTATGCGCTTAAAAACAGAGCTGACTTGATGGGAGAGAGCCACCTCAGATTGTCTGTTGGACACGGTTTAACCTTACTGTGTCCTCACGGTTATATCCCATTAGTTAGACGTCCCATTTGTTAGACGTCCCATTTGTTAGACATTTTTATTTAGGCAAAGATCGAATATACCTACAGGTATAATGGATCAGTCCTAATTAGATTAAATTACTGAGTAGGGATAGGGGACTCACAGTATAGGGAGTATATATGTTACAATTTCGTTTAATTAACCTAAATTACCTTACTCTCAGCACAGGTTCAATAGGCATGAGATTAACTATGTAAACTAAGGTCTTACTGTATGTTCAGTTGAAGGACTTGAGTTTAGATTATCTACTTATCCAACAAATAAAAATGATCATGGGGTATGTATCATTATCAGTATCGATATGACTGGTTTAAGGAAAGTAGAGTACTTCACCTCGCGGCGTGGAAGTAAGTACAAAAAACTGGTCTTAAAGGTCGAATAATTAACTACATCCAAAGTTTCCTAACAAACCGCAAAATCACCGTGGGCATAGACCAAACGCTATCGGACCAATGTCCCCTAGAAAATGGCACTCCCCAGGGCAGCATCCTTAGCCCAACACTCTTCAATATTATGATTAACGATCCTCAGAACCGATCTCAAAACACACTGGTTTCGGAGTCCACATCGCACAACCAACCCAAAACACACAATCTTACCGACTCCCAAACAACCAATCCATATTCACGGCCGAACTAATGGGCATGGCCTCAGCAATACACAATCAGCAATCTACAAATCCAAACTGTATAAAATTTATCAAATGTAAAGTGTCATTAAATGTTAAGTATAATATTAAAGTATCTATTTAAGCTGCTTTGCTTTGTTTGTTAGATCTTATCTGGACTATTCCATTTTAAAGTCAGAGGTAACAGGCAAAAGGATTTGTGTGCACTCAACCGTTTAAAGTGTTGTTTTAAGCTGTCTAACTATTGGGACGTCTAACTAATGGGAGGACACCGTCCTCACCCTGGTTGTTGTTACCGTTGTTATAAGGGATTAAGAGCTACGTCTCATTGCATTTTTGGTTACAGTCTGTATCACTTAAGTGGACATGTGCAGGTGAACTCTGTTCAATTAGTATATGAAATGCCCCAAAATGTGAACTCCAGACAATAATGACCTGAGGGTAAATCCACGTGCGTATGCCTTTCCCCTCGTTCACCTTCGAAATCCTTGATTATTATATCATGCCAGAGTTCTGAAATTCAGTGACAATGTTGCTGAACAGTAGAATCTGATGGACGTTTTGTGCAGAACCTGTTTGACACTATGGGTTCCAGGACCACTAACACTCTGAGCTGAAAAAGTTTGGTCCTAACCGCACCTAACATCTACAAGTTTGTAAGCTTGTAGACATCATTAAGAAGTAATTAACAGTCCCATGCTGAGACCTTTCTCAAAATTCAGGCCGATGGCAGGCTGCCAACAAAGAGAAGAAAATATCGCAACCCCGACACAAGTGTGCTCAGTTAAACAATGAACTTACGACCGGCAGAAAACAACTCCAGTTGAGTATGCCGATGCTGTATCTCAGCCGTGTTGGCCTGAAAATTTAAACATGCTAATTAAATCCAAAATCGTATAATTATTCTTAATAGAAACCTTGTCTTAATTTGTTCTTGCACTGCATCATATCGTGTATTTCATCTGTATATGTGTAATGTGTATATGTATCAATGACTACACTTATACCGCATATTCTGCAACAGACTATAATTAATCACCTTATTATTGTCTCTCCATTTACCATGACTGACTGCACTAATACCCTTTTAACAGTAGACACCGATATCAGTATACATGTAGGCTTTTTGTTTAAAAAGGAATATGCAGGAAATTATATGTAACAATTAACTGTGTACTAATTACATGTTTGAATGTTATCAGTTTTACGTTCTGAGATACAGTGATGTAAGCATCTTCTAAAATCTTCTAAATATATAATAAAATACAAAACTCTCTGCCGTAATTTTTTGTGGAAATCATTCGATCAAGTAAAAATGACTGCGTGACAAGACGAATCAACTATTTATACCCGATAAAAGAAACTGCCGTATTTTAGGAACAGTGCTATAACAAGACATTTGAAATTTCTAACAAGCAGATACATTAGAGACAGTGACTAGACTACAGGTACGTAATCCGTATCAATCAAAGGTGTAAAAAAACTGAAAATCATATCTGTCGGAGACCTACCAAATTACCAAGTTTTATCATTACTATATTTATTACTATGCAAATACTTTAGTGATACATTTTTTAGAGGAGAGGGCATACACACAAGTATATTGCGTCCGTGTGTGAATGCAGGTTGTACTTGGTATCTCAGTTCTCAGTTTCATACCGGTTGTATAACTGAATTTGTATATGCAACCAAGCGTACAGCATGACAATTACTTGCTATTCGTCAGTTTACAACACACATAACACGGTCAAACAATTTTAGGCACCGCTTTTGCGAGTTATTTAGTACAATAATGTTTTATTAAAATCTATTTCAATTTGTTTTCACCATTTTCCCTATTGACAGTCGTTGTTACGTGCGTCACTAGGTAATTAGTACGGATTGACCTTGCTTATTGTATCTATACTTTGAGGATTTCTATGGCAAGTGGCGGACGTTATTCAAACTCCTTCCACACTGACACCGCATCAAATATATTTGTACCGATTACATAACTCTAATGGACAGGGTGGGAAGGTAGTTCACCGGACGACACTGTGTATATTGGGCGGCTCCTTTGATATCTCCTCCAAACATACGTTTATTGAATGACCCCATTAAACGATGATACACATCTCGATGAATATATCAAGGCACTAATTCATCTTTCATAAACATTTTTTTGTCTTTGTGCTTAATATATCCACATATCAACGAACATTTGTAAAACATGTATCCTAAAAAAAATTAACATTTTCAGGCTAGGTATTTGCCCACAGCAACACCTGCATAACTGTTTATTCACGCGTGGTGTGGTAGATCGTAATTGACCCAAAAGCAGGTATTGTGGAATCACCTGTAAATAAGGCCGACACTGTAATAAGATACAACGTACTAATGAGAATTATCATAAGAAGGCTGTTGTTTTTTCTGAACTGTTACCATTTTCCTACCAAAAGTGACAATATAGTTAAAAGTTGCTTTAGTGTCACAATATTCACTCACGTTTTCCTCAATCGCATTGAAACATAATTCCCACTGGTCAGTTCGAAACCGCATGTATTATGCAATAAAAGACGAATAGTTTTTTTCATTAAAATACGCGCACGCGTACCTGTATATTGCATACCTAGTGTCACGTAATTGCCCAGTGTGATGTATCAAGGGGACATAAAATGGGAAATGAAATAGAAACTAACTAAAATTTAATTTTGTGGAAAATAACTCCAATGAATTGGAGTACACGCACATGAATTCGTATGATAAACTGTCAAAACGTTTTGAGAGGTAAGGCCGGGTTCATTAAAGATCGCTACAATATGTAAAACAGGTGAAATTTGTAGAACTAAAGGAAACATCCAACCAAATGCCCTTTTTAAATAGTAATGTAATGATATAATATAAAGTATATTTCACATGATACAATATACTTGTATTCATTCAAGCCGTCTTAGAATCTCGTCCGACAGGTGCTCAGTGGGATTTAAAACGGGAGTGAGGGCAGGCCACTGCATGGTTCTGATGCCATTCTGCTGGAGGAAGTCACTTGTCGCTCTCGCAGTGTGGGAAAGGGCGTTTTAATGCTGAAACTCGTGGTTGCGGCGATGTGCCAAATGAGGTATGGCGTGTGGTCTCAAGACTATATCAATGTACCGAGCTGCTGTGACACCATTGCCTCTCAGGGGCTCTGGATGCCGAGTATTTTTCTGACGCACATTTTCCTCAGATCGGAAAAGTGAAGGTTGTGCGAGAATTGCGCTCACGCGGCACTGGATCTACCTCTGGCTATAAAATTACGCAGAGGTGGGGGAATATAAAATGTCCTATTAAACTTCAAATATTAAACCGGTTTAAAAAAAGACACTTCTAAGTGTTTTCCGAGAATTGATTCTGCGTTAAAAAACAGTAAATTTCTCCGCTTTTTTTGTACACCGATAAAAGTACTGTGCGACGATTGTTTTTTATTTAGAAGCTTTACGGAAACTGTGAGCGAACAAAATACTGCCTAATATCTGAACATTTATCATATAATGGGTAGGTTTCTCGGCAGGATAAAGCCAACGGATAAAAACGATATCCGTTGGGGTCATATACGGATAGAGATGCAAATTTCAAAGGTCAAGTAGGGACTACTTTCACTGTTTATAAATAAACATGGCGTCGCCCTCGTCATTCGGCGATCGAGTCAGAATTAACCATCGGGAACCTGAATAAACTACAGGGATAATTGCTATCATTATTAAAAGAACAGTCTAATATACTGAAAATCAGTGTCTAACTTTGACGTAGTTAAGGCATTGGCAACTTTGGAGATATAAATTTCGAAACAATTTTGCGAGGGCACGAGGCCTAGCCAAGCGGGATCAGTAGTCATATCTGTGCTTGTAGACCTCTGCGGCTTGAAACCTTCTCCACAAATTAAAATAGTAGGATTTTGCCGAAATATGTTTGAATTGTTACCTTGTTTCGTTTTGTCGCTGTGTGTACATCTGACTACACTTCTTAACGTTATAACAGGACAGACCGACTGTCAACAACGTCTGGCCGTGACGTCTCATAGACTAGGGTTAGAGTAACTTCCCTTTGACAAAGGGCAGTTACTCTAGCGGACAGACCGATGGATTGCCGCGAAAGGCAATTAAAAACAATTGTTGTTTTGCGTATACTGAAATATTGAAAGCTCTGAACATCACTTGGCTTATTCAAAGACATTGCGTGTGGAGTTGATAGATCACTGAGAGGAGCTTATGCACACTCGATGACCCCAGCAGCATTGTATTGTGACGTTATTGTAAAGTTTGAGGTACAAGGCCCGTTCCACAAGGCGATCGTATTGTAGCGCAACGACAGTCGTTAGTTTAAGTTAAAGTATGTGAGTTGCGATAGTCTTAGCGCTACGATAATTTTGTGGTGGACCGTTGTATGGTATTAAATTCATACCTTTCAACTTTTGACGTGTTTGAAGTATTATTCTGTTAAACTCAATTGGACTATGCCGTCGATCGTGTAGGTGTCAGCTAGCCTATTCATACTCAACAGTATAATTCTAAAAACGTTGTAAATGGCAAGTAATAAATAAAATACCAAACTCGCTCCCGTGTAAAACCAATTTTATGAAACTCGTGACACTTATGCTTTCGCTCGTCAGATACCAGAACTATTCACTCGTTTCATAAATATCTACACTGTAGATATCGCTGCAATGAAATTACATCACAATGCTTTGCAGACCATTGTGACGTCACTGGTTACCATGACGTCACAATCAAATGACATCACTAATGGCTCTGCTACTGAAGCTGTTAGCAGTCCTTTTTACACTGAAGACACGGCTAATTATTGTCTACAAATTGAAAAAGTTTGAAGAATGATGTTGGATGATAAATAAAATCTCACCCTCGTGTCTTTTGATATCAAATATATCAACACTCGTTGATAAAAGTGGCAAAAATACTCGGCAAGCCTCGGAGATTTTCCACTTTTATCAACTCATGTTGATATATTTGATATCAAAAGACACTCGGGTGAGATTCTCTATTTATCATCCAAACTGGCTCCCACAGGAGATATTGCTTGGGTGAGAGCAAGCGATATCTACACTGTAGCAATCGCTGCAATGAAATTGCATCACAATGCTTTGCAGACCATTGTGACCTAATTGGTTATCATGACGTCATAATCAAATGACATCACAAATGGCTCTGCTACTGAAGCTGTAAGCAGTACTTTTTACACTTAAAGGGCAAGTTCACACGGAAATGAACCTAATTTTCTTGTACTTTTTCCACAATAAAAGTGTTAACCTAGAAGTGTCATAGACAAAAATATAAAAATATCACAATTAATTAACATATGTTTTGCATTAAAACGATTTATATTTTCACATTTACCAAGTGTTCTATTTCCATAACAAAACCCAATGGCTTATGCCCCTTGCAATATGACGTCATTGGTGCCAATTGATAAACATTATGACGTCATCATGCTTTGTTAGAGCCGCTTCACGTGGTGTAGGTACAGGTCTGGATTCTAGCGTCTCAGATGCCAGCAAGCATAGTGTTATGCTGAGTCACCACTGCGCCGGAGTGTGTCGTAGGCCATGTTGTTTTACCGAAAACTTGTACTTGATATCTTTTGCGTTCAGAATAGACAGGGACCCAGTTGAATTGGCACCAATTAAGTCATAATCTAAGGGGGATAACTCAGGCCTGTTTAGCTCGAAAAACGAAGGCCTCATAACGGCATATCATTTTCACACTATTGTGAGCTTCCTACTTTCACTGTGAAAAAAATGAGTGTATATTTTCAAACACAGATACTAACTAATTCCAAAATTGCGTTTTGTTTAGAAAAAGAAAGAAAGTGATTTTTGCGTGTACACTTCCCCTTTAAGACACTGCTTATTACTTTCTACAAACTGAAAGAGTTGGAAGAATGATCTTGGATGGTAAATAAAATCTCACCCTCGTGTCTTTTGATAGCAAGCTATTTTAAGCCTCGGAGTTTTTCCACTTTTATTAACTCGTGTTGATATATTTGATATCAAAAGACTCGGGTGAGATTCTCTATAACGATATATCAAATGGATTGATGTGCGTATGTATAACGACATACATTCAATGACAAAAATAGCATGGCTCAAATGACGAAAACTGATTTTTCTCTATGACGTCAAAAGGCGACAGGGGGGTTCAGACGTACGAGGAAAAGGGGGCATAACTCCGCTATGCTTAGCACTAGTTTATTGTAATTCAGGCCACTTGATGAGAATTAGCTGTGGGTAAGGACAATATACTTTCGTGGTGTTTTGTTCACGAGGAATCAAACTATCGATATCGATATTGAAACTGTATACGTTTTGTTATAAAAAAAACCCATAAGAAATGATGAAATCGTACTTCATAAAAAAGAGGTAATAGAGAAATGGATGGCCCTATCTAACCTATAACTTAGTCCTTAGATTCCAACATTCTCCTGATTGTGTAAGTGTAATTTGACTAATGTTGCATCATTATTAATGGAGCACTAGCCTTATCATCAAATGTAATGAAATACCAAAAAATAACACCATTCCTTTTGACGTCATGGCTGGTTTTATGTCTTTGATAACGTCGGAAAAAGACGACACCGGTATTTTGATTAATACTCAAAAGAATATTTCAAAACAACCAAAATTATATTCAGTATTTGACATGTATTTGTTCATTATAATATGATTTGTTTCTCTTCATATCGTCTCAGAATCATACAATAGAAGATGCGAAGAACATTCCTTTAGTATAGAATTATCAGGATAATCGTATGAGGCTCGACCAACCGGGTACATGACACGGTTTTTAGTTTTTCATATACTTATTTTTACAATTCTTGGAGAAATAAAGTAAACAGTTCTAAATCTTGTGGTCACAATAATTAAAAAAGGGTTAACCCATTGATTATATGATACAAAACGAGAGGAATAATTCGTAAATCGTTTGTGACTATAACGCGCATTTGGTGTAAGGAATCACCTTTCTGTATATTAATAACGACATAAAAAAACAATTCCAAGACCAAGACAATTCGTCTAACATTGTGCACATATTTTAACAAAAAATACTATCCATGTTGTTAAACTATATATTCAGTTACAGTTTTAATATATAATGAAACGGCTGTTCATAAATCTGTTTTTTATGAAATTACAATATTGACTATTCCACTCCAAAGGAATACGTACATGTTGCAGTTACATTTACATTTCATCTTCCAACACTCTTCTTAAGGTAAAAATATTGTATACGACACAATAAACTTATTAATTTCTTATGTAAACAATGTTCAAACAAACAGGAGATTACCAAAGGTTCGTATATTGTGTGGCCAAAATCTACGTATGATATCATATTGAACACTGATAAATATCCACAGTGAAATTAATATTAGAACATCATGTTAGTTGTAGCACGGGTTGCGAGCGGTACCTTTGATCTTACCCATGCTGTATCATGGTAGTAAGAGCACAGTTTGTTAAAGATCATTACCATTGGCTGATGCCAAGATCAGCAAGCCCCGCCTACTAGCTTGAGAAACTTACAACAAAGTTTCTATAGTGTTGCACACAGTGTTCAAGAATAATAACATAAATAAACCACAAAAAAACAATAGAAATGTTTATAACTTTATTAAGAGATTACAATGTAACTGTCAACTGGACACAGAACGCATTTTGCTAAGGTTACACTTGATTAGATTAAAAGTTAAAAACACAGTTAAGGTAATAACTTGGTTGATTTTCTTTCTCACCGTTCACAACTGCGTGTGGCCTGGAATTCAATCTAGGATGACTGGGCGTGATCACCTCCGAGTCCGGGGCAAGTTTGATTTTCTTGGGTGGATCCAATACGTTTTCAATAGATGACAGCATTTCCTGCGACGGTCTTTTGTACTTTCTCACTGCCTTTGTGCTTCTGTGGCCAGTTATACGCATGATTTCCTGCTCTTCGATGCCCTCTTCATACAAACGCGTTGCACAAGTACGTTTCCCGGAGTGGTTCGTGAAATATCCTTCTATTCCAGCACTTTCACACATTTTCTTCATTAAAGTTTTAAGTTTGTTCACACCGATCACTTGGCTGCTGTAGCGTAGGTTGTCGTTGTCTTTCTCTGGCAGTGGTCGCCTGTAAAATGGTCCAGTGTTACCAATTTTCGACAGATAAGTATTGTACAATCTCGGCAGATCCCCGGTTGTATGATGACGTATGTTCTTGGCCTCCACTGAACGATGATAAAGACCGCCGTTTTAATTCTTCGCCGTCGTCCCTCTGAATTCAATATTATCTCCGATTTGATCTTTATCCACGATAATCTGTTCAACTTGTAAACTTCTGTGCTCGTCACATGCACGGAGTCCAAAGATCTTGCAGTTATAATAGAAGACAGTGTTGAGTAGGCTCTGTGAGGTACTGTCTCCAAACATGTTCTTCTCCCAAAGTGTGTTTTCGGATTCTTCAGTGATTGATTCGGCTTGTTTGGTTTTGGTTCCAAGACCTTTTGCAGTCAGTCTTTTCATTTCAGCATTCAACACTTGTCTAAAACGCAAACATTCCAATTGTTTTATATCCAAGAAGTTCACATGAATATTTCCTTCTTCTCGCATGTAACGTAACAGTCCTGTTACAATTTGAAACAATGTTTTTGGAGGATATTCATCTCCGTTTTGTTTTCTTGCTTCGAGAACAAATCTTGACATGTAGGTGTTTACATCATCAGCAGTAAAATCCTTCAACGCGGGCACTTTCATTTGTCGAGACCGAATATCTTCCAATCATTGAAAACTCGTAGAGCCCAATTCGTGTTGCTGCGCGTGTTCTTACTTTCACTGTCTTTCAATAAAGATGCTATGTGTTGTTCAGAAACAGATTTATGGAAGCGTTTTGAATAATTTTCGTCCTTATCAAACGGGTCGTAGTCGATCTCAAAGTTGCCGCTATCAAGATCAATATCCATGTCTTCGCTTTTAATGTCAAATACATTCAAAGCCTGCGATAACGTTATTTGATCTAGTGCAAAGTTCATTTCGATCACGTCTGCAGCTTGAGAAAAAGTAATATCATCAATTTCATCAGTCCACATGGTTACACTTCGAACGATTGCTTCAAAATGACGCAGTATTTTCGGAACGGTTCGAAGGCAGAAAGCATGTGACGTCATATTCAACGTCACTAAATTTTACACAAACTCGCGCAATTTTGGAATGACCGTCGCAACCCGTGCTACAAGTCACTTACAACACACCCACCTACTTGTTGTTTGGGCAGTAAGAGCACGGATTGGCTTGGCATTTGATTGACAGACAAAAGGATCACCTCGGGGCTCCGCCCCTCGGTCCTTTTGTCTGTCAATCAAATGCCAAACCAAACCGTGCTCTTACTGCCCAAACAACTCGTCTTGGTGTGTTGTAACTATTGACCTTTTTCACACTTCGCTACTTCCGGTTTGAAAGCGAGGCTTGGAGAGCAGAAGGTGAAGGCTGGATAGCACATGAAACACATGGAGATGTCAACAAGGCACGCAATCGGGACAAACTGTGACAATTTAACCATCCCGGTACATTTATCGTAAGTATTAAACATTATTCTTATTGACAAACTATTCTACTGTTATTTGGTCTCCTTACCAATATAAATTTGAGTCTGGCCGTTCTGTTGTGATTTCAATTTAAATTATCCATGACCACCTGGTAACTCCCAGTGCAGTTTATGGTAGCTGAACAGACTTAATACAAATGCTACTGAAATCTTGTAAAGAATAATTCATTGTTTACACACCATTAAGCCAAACTATTTATTGTGAGTTTAAATAACTTTGCGGGTTGTATTTGAAGTCGAAATATTGACCTTTTGACCATATCTAGATATATGTCAGAAACTAACTAAATTGATATGTTGATATAGGCTAATGTATCAAATTGTAACCTACTGAGAATTTACAATCGTAACAAATCAGAAGTTTGCATCAGTTGTGTATTTGATGTAAATTGTAATGGACTCAAACGCATTCCAATAAAATATTAGACCTCTAGATCTACTTGTGCTGTTGTGATTGTGAACAGTTGTTATTTTGATTGTCAATGTTGACAGATTAGATAGCATGAGGTGTAATATTTCAACTGAATTATTACATAAAGGGTGTGTAAATATTTAAAGTAAAGTACAGTTTGATCTGCAACTTTGGTAACAATTAATATTTCTACCAAAATGATATTTACTTTACTGTACCAATTTAATCATGTCATGAAATGAACAAAAACCCACCTAATTAATGTCCAGTAAATGTTCAATCTACATGTTATCTTTATATAATATACAGAAACAGATAACTCTTTAACAGTTTGTATTCAAATATTTCAAATGCATAAATTGATATTGACATTACTAAAAACTTAAAGTATAAAAAAAATAAAATTTTAATTCCCATGCGTATTGCAATCATAACTCATTTATTCCCTTTGTTTAATTGTGAAACCCATCTGGTTTTATGTCCACAGATATGTTTTGAAACTTTTAAAACAAAAAGATTTCTTTTGTGCAAGCAATTGCCATGTATTATTGATTATTAATCATATCAATTTATATATAAGAATAGGTTGTGCCTACTGTGTCATTTTTCAATAATTTATTGTTATGATGTAATATTTTACTATTGTTAACAATCTTTAGAACTTTAGTTTATTTCAATCAAGTCAAGTGGTGTGATCATTTTGATATTTTTTTATAATTCAATCAAAACGAGAAAAATAAAAAAATATAAATACATAAAAGAAATATGTTTTCCTTGTCAAATAACGATGATAGCATGAATTTATCTCATGCTCCTTGTATAGCATGCTCCTTGTGAAAATTCATTCCATTTCTTCTTCGAATGTACCTTATATGATGATTTTAGGGAGACAATACTGACAGCTGTCGATAATCTTGGAGGACAAAAAACTCTACATAGTATTCTTTTTGGTGATCCAAACTTAGATGTTTTCCTGAATACAAAAATATTCTTGTCTGTGCACAAATTTATAGAAACAACCAACAGATTCAGTAGCTAGCATATTATTGTTTCCAAACTGTTAATCATTAATATTGTTAAATCTATATTCAACACTAAAATGTATAATATTAGGATATGTATGAGATGCACACTGTCTTCACTTTCCAGCACATTGTACATATCCTTCATATGAGCACTGTATATATATTGAGCACTATGTTTGCACAATGTGAAGCTTCAACTGTAAATTGTTCATTTTCATTATGTAATATTATGTATAACTGTATATAGGGAGAAGGCGGTAATAAGTGCTGCCCTTTGTCTTTTTGGACAATAAAATATATTTAATAATATTTCATCTTGTGATCTGACAAAGTTAATATTTTCAAGTCAAGATATCAACTTTAGTAAACCACATGAAGAGATAAACATTGCATTTGACAAAATAAATTCAAGTCTTATATTTTCTTTGTGATCTTCATGACCTCACTCAGAAAACCATAGTGTCAATGAGGCAGACTGACTGTAGGTGTGACAAAACGTGATAGTTCACCTGATTTTAATAAAAATCTTATTTATTTCACTCTAGCGATAGTATGTTTTCAGCATGGTCAGTCTGAATAAAGTATGTCATGACTAAAAACATACCGGTAATACAAATATCAAAACGTGTTTCATTAAAACAAGAGTGAATTTCTGTGTGACATTGATATACAGAGCTGTAGTACACTGTCATTAAATTGATGCATCTGTTGAGTTTACTGTTTACACAGAATATACTGTTTGAGTTTTCGACATATCAGATGAATTGATGCCTTCAAGATTGGTCTAAAGTAGCATGTAATTTTACACACAGTGATTAATTTTCCTTAAAGTTCTCTATTTCAGAAGAATGTTGTTTTCTAAATAAGCAATATTATGAGAGAAGGTGAATATGCATTGTTTATAAAAAAATGTTATTGAAGTAGGAATATTATTACAATGTTATTGAATTATTCATTTTAGGCCAGCGAGTCAACACAATGAAGTACTAGTACCCGGGTGATGTCTGGAGGAGCTTTCTGCTGACAGTAACACAATGGTTACAATGTGCGTCCTGTCAAAGGACGAGGAAGTGAAAAGCCATATTCATTCAATCAACAAATGTGCTTCCTGTCACACTTAAATAGGACGAGGAAGTGAAAAGCCTTATTCACTCACAAATCAACATGGCCAATATTTATCGGACACTGAAAAGGCACATTGTACCATTTGTTTACAAGCAAGGAAATTATTTTCTCCTGGTATTTAATTAGGTGCTTTTGACTGACAAAGACACCCAGTCCATGTTAAGTTTTGAAAACTTATATTGTGAGAAATAAAGATATGAAAATTTTGGTTTGTTTTTCTTTGTTAAATATGAGAAATCCAGATTGTTCCATCAACATATTTTGTACCAATACATATATTTTATCTTGGCTTGATTACCAATTGAAGTTGATTCCTTTTGTTATTTTATCTGTACTCGTATCTGATCAAGACATTTTCAAACTATTCAGGATAAATGTATTAGTAGCTTCTTTTTGATATACAATTACCTATCATCATACAGGATTAGGTGAGGGTGTTCAAGAAGTTCATGCATTATTTATGTTTATCAATTTTTAGTTTCCTTTTAACTTATTTTAAACAGTTCACACATTATTACTTTTGTCGTGCATGGTGCAATCTCAATCGGCAATAATCAGTTAAGTAAGTGATGTTTGAAGAACAAGTAAAGTATCATCTGTCATTGTACACACTGAATAGAGTTATCGCCCCTTCTGAATATTTATTTTGACACGAATTATTTTCATAATTAACATTGTAATATGTTAAAATGAAAATCATAGCAGAAAAAGTGTCTTTTGTCAACTGGACTCATGGCAAAACGATAGTGCGTTGTGCAGCAAACACCACTATGAAACACTGTACCTATATGCCGATGAGGTTATGATAAAACAATCTATTTCTGAAATACGTATCTCGAAATGCACCTTTCGATTCACTTCCGGGATCCTGACAGCAAAATGCTAATTCCAGTGTATTACAGGCATATTTTAGTTGGACCTTATGATTTAATGTATTAGATACAGAGGATACCATTTTTTGTTTGTTTGAAATGTCCATCAGTGAAATATGCACAACATGCTGTCTGTTCCCTATGAGCTGATGCGACTCTCACTGCATGGAGCTATGCTCTCCAAGCCTCGTTTTCGATCCAAGATGGCGAAAGTGTGAAAAAGGTCAATAACAAACTGTCCACAGCAGGATACAATGATCGTGTGTACATTCATTCAAGGACCTTCACCTCAAAGAAATTACGAAATATGTACAACAATATTGACGTATGACGTCACTACCGGTGACCGACTTTTACAAAATGGCGTGTTCACTGACAATAGTACCCGGGATTTTCAGGAGGAATTTTGTTGATTGAGGGATCGTATATACATAAATGTGTCACGTAAGTAATCAGAAATATTTTGACAATCTGTGTACTGTTATTTTTGTTGTTATAATTCTCATTGAAACCAATGGAAATAGTCACAAATTCCGATAAATACCGTCGTCGTTGTGCGTGATTTAGCGTCAGTCAAGGCGTCACACAGGAGGGAAACTTTTACGGTTTCTGTTGAAAATACCACATCATTGTAATGAATATATTTGAAATTCCATAATTAGTGCAACGATACTCTTCCCATGAAAATTCTCAAACGCGTGATCGAGCCAGTGTATGCAAATGTTAGACGAAAGTACCTCTAAAAATGCCACACAGTGTAAAGGCTGAATTTTGTTTTGTTTACATTTCAGCAAGTACAGTTTTCCGAGCACAGTGTTCGTTTCCACACCTAATTTATTTCGCTTGATTTTATCTAGATAATTTGCATTGGTGACAACGACTTTTTATCATTTGTTTCTTAAATGTATGAGGAATTCAGGGATGCATGTATAGCAGCATAGTTTGAAATATACCTGATCGAATAGACGTCTCATAAACCGCATTATGTAAACACAATCCAACACTACGCGGGAATTTACGAGGGGACTTTCGTTGATTCAGGGATCGTATTTTCATAAATATGACATGTAGCTAATCAGAAACATTCTGGCAATCTGTGTACTGTTATTTGTTGTTATATTTTTCATTAAAACCAAGAGAAATAGTGAGAAAATACGATAAATACCGTTGTCGTTGTGCGGGATTTTGCGTCAGTCATGGCGTCACACAGGACGGAAACTTTCATTATTTCTGTTGAATTTATCAATTCATTGCACTGTTTCTATTTTCCCCTAATTCTTCCTACGATTCTCTTCCCATGCATATTCTAATAATGTTGAGCCAGTGTATGCAACGGCTAGACAAATTGATAGCTCAAAAATGGAGAAAATGCTACACTGTGTAAAATCTGAATTTTGCTTTGTTTACATTTCATACAAGTGCAGTTTTCCGAGCCCAGCGTTTTCACACCTTATTTATTTTGCTTGATTTCATCTAGCCACTTTGTATTGGTGACAAAGACCATTTGTCATTTGATTCTAAAATGTATGAGGAATTCACGGATGTATGTATCGCAGCTGAGTTTGAAAAAAAGTGATGTTACAGGCGTCTCATAACCGGTATGTGGTAACGTGATTTTGTAAACACTATCCAATACGGCGGAAAGATCACTTCGGCGTCTGTGTTTGCGTTTTTTCCAAAACATTCTAGGGTAATCTGCAACGTTTTGGAATGATCATTGGTGATTTCATAAAAAGACAGATATCCGTGATCACTAATATGCAATTTGTGAAATTCATTTCTCCGAGTAAATTTCCGAAATTTAGATTTCAAAACATGCCGTAAATAACGCTGTGAGTGGCGATTTAGTAATGTGTAAAAAATGGCGACATTTACGATGTACCTAATTTTCGGAGGTCATTTTCAGTACTTTTGCTTGGCCTAAAATGCCAGTGAAATATCACAGAACTAGCTTAAAATATCACAGAACAGGGAATTTTCCACATTATTCAAAACTGTAAAGTGTATCTGTGTGCGTGATGTATTTTGAATTTTACACGACTTCAAAGTGAGGGTTGAGAGGAGGGGCATATATGTCCCTCTGGCATCCAGGGGGTTAACCCTCATGGTGCCTGGCTGTCGGCTTGCTTTGCATACCGCTCAGTGTTTCAAAAACGTATACATTGTATGAAAAGTGTTACAACGTTCTTATTTCTTCACACGGTGTAACCAAAGTGTATAACATATGCCACTCGAGTTGATTGTCTTTCCAACAGTGTCTCAAGTTAACAAATCCGAAAGATCTATTCAACAAACCCGTTTCTTCGTTGTGCAATCACACAGACCGCTTATTTATACTTCGAGTGTTATGGTGTGTTGTTAATGGTTTAAACCTAACTGATAAAAAGCTTGAAACGAGATGTAATTGGACAAATTTAGCACTTGGTGAATTTGAAAGCTCAAGAAGCGTAGAGTGTGTGTCAAAACCCCAAGCATTGCGAAGACTTAATAAAATGATCGAGCTACACCATCATGTCGCTTAAGATACTGTGTTTGTGCCAAAGCTGGGCATCCACTCACAATCTGTTCATCTGACAAAAAATTATTGTATACTCTACATTTCATATTTACATTTTGATGCAAAATCACTGGTGACTGGTCCTGAGCAGCCAACAGAAAACCTCCTGTTTCACTTTTCAGGCAAGCCGTCTTCATCCAAGCGAAGGACTCTGCAGGGTTGCTGATCTTCTCAACACACTGCACATAAACTCGATGCAATAGTCGTTCAGATAGCCTCTACTTGAAAAACTGAGTCTGGGCTGATTTGATATGGCATTTCAACACTGACATTGAGATTATGTCCTACATCCTTGGCTCTTTTACGAAAAATGGAATACCTTGTTTTCATCACGAGTCTTGACATGCTTCACGAGAGGATCATCAGACAAATAAATGTGTGCAAAGGTGCACAAAACAATTTTATCATGAAGAGCCCACACGTTAATCAAACCACGCCCTCTCATATTGATTGGTAAATATAACTGGTTGAGGGAAGAGCGAGGGTGGTGGGATCTATTGTCTAACATGATTCTTCGTGTGAAGGTGTCAATACCCTGAATTTCTTGTTTCGTCCAATCAACAACACCAAGATAATATGAAAGGACGGGTACAGCATAACTATTTGTGCCTTTAACTTTATTGCGATTTATTGCGAGCGTTAAGCTCTGAACTCCAGATTTTCTTCCGTCTACATTTGTACTCTGCCCGAAGTTCTGGAGTTTGTCCCTAATCTGCATCCCTTAGTACGTAGTAGGCCTGACCTTCAACGAGATAGTCAATAATTCCTCCTCCAAGTAAACTGACTGATCCTCCCTCTTCTTCCTTGCCACGTTTTAGACGAAGAATGTTGCATTTGTCGAGTCCAAAGGACATGATGATATAATTAGAAAAGGAATCGACAAGGAGAATCTGTATTTTGAGTGTGGATCCTCCATTGTCAATAAATTCAAGGTCATCCATGTAAAGGAGGTGTGTAAGGGGTGTTGGGGATCTGTGCTGAGGAGGTCCACGATGATAACCTTCCTCTTTGCTAAGCAAAAAGCTTAAAGGATTTTGTGAGGAAAAGAAAAGCAAAGGTCTTAAAGAATCGCCCTGAAATATTACTCTTCTAATAGAAATGGGTTCCGAACGAAGTCACTACCTGCCCCTTCGAATACGTCTCAAGTTGAGTTGACCTGCAATTCATTAAGTAGTCACTCGGGGACGTCAATACATTCCAGTGACTTCGAAATCGATTCGTGAGGTACAGAATCATAAGCTTTTCTGTAGTCTATCCACATTGAGAGGTTACGGTGGTAAGTTTTAGCCTCTTCAAGGATCATTTTCTGAACCAGCAATTAGTCCTTACAACCCCATCACCCCTTTCTGGCTCCTTTCTGCTCCATGTAGATAATGTCATTCGAAGCGCTGTACGATGACACGAGATCTGTAAGACACGCTGTAAATATTTTGTACTGTGTGTTCAAACAAGTAATTGGGCAGAAGTTTTTAGGGTCAGATCACGTTTCTTTGGGAGAAGTATTGTTCGCCCTTTGCACAACCAAGGTGGAATATCCCCTGTATCTAAAAGAGAATTAAGAGTTGGACTTTTTAATAACATTTTTCTCCTGTGTTTTGACATAGATTGTCCTGAAGAACGCAATTTTAAGCAAAGTTCTATCCAGGACACATCTTTCCTTGTTTCATTCAGTTTAATTTGACACCGGTTCTTATTTTGATGTTTTTATTTATTACCCTTTTGTGGTTACCCATTTTCTTTGGAACCTGTCTGGAGTTCCTCAGGTGTTTGAGCAGCAGCATACACGCAACAGTTAACGTCATGCAAAGAACAGTCCGCATTGAGAGTAACAGAAATAATGTAATTTAATTTATTAAGTTGATTCTGTGGAAATGATTGGTTATTTTGTTTTTCCTTTTCTCAATCGGAAAATCACAGATTTGATTTTTAAAATGACTTCAACAAAATATACAAGGGATCATCAGAAGGATCATTGACAGCAAAAGGGTCGAAAGAGGGCGGGGTCATCAGGAATTTCATTTTGTGAGCCCATGAGTCGGTCATCAGTGACAACTGCATCATGTACTTTAGGGAAAACAATGCGAACGTCCATTTGCAATTTCGGGTCTGCTGCTGTTGGAGCTGGAGGTTCATGCAACGGCGCCTGACGAACGTTGGCCGTTAGCTCACCATACATTGGCATGGCATTGTCCCAATGTTGCTTCAGTAATTTGCCATTTATACGTGGTATGTCTGGCCATCCTGTTACTTTCGCACACTCAAAAAGTGTGGACTTGAGATGGTACGTCCAAGATATTCTTTTAGATGGGTTCTGTGCCTCCCCCTGGGGCAAGTCCCATGTCCAGTTTGGTTGGTTTGTATACCGGAGGGAGCCTGACTGGCCTGCGTTGTCAAAAGATGATTTTCTTCATGACGTTCTGTAACCCAGTGTTACCCAGCTTCGGGGGGTTGGTCCTAACTGGGTGATGTACGTTTGTTTCAGGGTATTAATTCCTCCCTATATAGGCCCACCACGGAGAGCCGTACATCATCCGACCCTTATTAGGGCTCCAAGCCGAAAGGCTGTATTGTAATCGTTCGATTTATCATTACTATTATTATTATTTACTATTAATTATTCCGGCGATTTTTGTACCACTGTAACCACTGGCTCAATTTTGTTCAAATTTTGTATGTGTATGTGCCCGCCCAAATCCCAAGGCCGTAAGCCCAAAGGCCGTAAGCCCAAAGGCCAAGGCCAGATAACTGAAAAACAAGTATTTTTAAAGATGTATTTCGCCCTATTGCTCCGCAACCGCTTGTCCGATTACTTCCAAACCTTGCATGTGTCTGCTGCTTTAGTTCCTTGACATTTTTTGTTCTTTGATTTTGGTCATTGTTCACGTGGTTTGGCAGCCATATTTATGGAGGCAGTTAAATTCTAGATACGAAAAAAATCCCAAGGCCGTAGGCCCAACGACAAAGGGCAGATAACTCAAGTTTTGAAAATATGCTTTCCCCTCTTTCTCCTCAACCGCTTGTCCAATTACTTTCAAACTTTGCATGTGTCTGCTGCCGTAGGTGCTTGACATTTCATATAATTTGACTTTGGTCATTGGTCACGTGGTTTGGCAGCCATTTTGGAGTCAAGGTTTTCACAGTGTCTTTTGGGTACCTGTCTTCAAATACTATCTCCTCTGAATCCACTGCATGAAATGATTTCAAACGTTCTGAGAATTGTCTCCATACATATCACATCAAACACCGTTAACCGATTTTGGATATCGTTTTTAGTTGCGGCCATATTGGATTTTGAATTTGATAATTTCTCTCTCATAAATTTTATTTTAAAAGAAGATATCTTGTAAGGTATTCACAGAAACCATTGAAAGTTTGCATGAAGTTAGTTTACCATATGAACCTAATTTTTTACCTGGTTTGCATGGTGAAAGTACCACCGTTTGGTGGTATTATTGATTTAAGATTTTCATCGTGTTTTTTGGGGGTACATGTCTTCAAATGCTATCTCCTCTGGATCCACTGCATGAAACACTTCCACGCCTTCTGAGAATTGTCTCCATGCATAACACATCAAACTATGTTAGCCGTTTTTGGATATCTTTCTTAGTGACGGCCCTATTGGATTTTGATTTTGATGATTTCTTTTCACCGAAAGCGCTCAGATAACCGAGGATTATCTCCCTTTCACTGCCACGTGTCTTCTGCATAATGTATACTACCCTTGAAAATGAGGGTTAGAGTTGGTCTTCAGCAACCCATGCTTGTCTTAAGAGGCGATTATCGGGATCGGGTGGTCAGGCTCCCTGATTTGGTAGTTCATTTCCCAATTGCCAAATGCTACCGTACCTTACTGTTGATGGCATTTGACGGAGTTGGTGCAAGCAAACCCTTTAAGGATTCGAACATGGTCGAAGTCAAACATGGGTTAAGAACACACTTGGACACATGTGGTGATGTCTCACAAGCGGTTTATGACGTTTTCCGGTGTTGGTACAAACAAACCATATGCGGACTCGAACATGGACGGCGTCTGAAATGGGTTTAGAACATCCCGGGACGTTCTTGGACACGTCAGTTTCGTAGCGGCGATGTCTCGCAAGCGTTTCCTTACCTTTGACGGCGTTGGTACAACCAAACCATTTTGGGATTCAAACATGGACGCGGTTGGAAACAGGTTTAGCACTTCATCTAAGCAATGCGACAAAAACCCGGGGTCCTGACGAACTCCGAACGCTAATCCGACTGACTGACGCTTAAATGACAAAGAAGTGACAGCCTGTTAAAGAGTCACCAAGCCGAATGGCTGAAGAGCCCTTGTGTTATCGTTCGATTTAATATTATTATTATTCCGCCGATTTTTGTACCAGAGCTAGCAGCATTACCTCTGGCTCGATTATGTTCAAATTTTGTATGTGTATGAAGACCGTTGAGTACTAGAATCCGCCAAAATCCCAAGGCCGTAGCCCCAATGGCCAAGGGCAGATAACTGAAAAACAAGTATTTTTAAAAGATATATTTCGCCTTATTGATCCGCAACCGCTTGTCCGATTACTTTGAAAACTTGCATGTGTCTGCTGCTTTGGGTGCGTGACATTTTTTGTTCTTTGACTGTTGTCATTGGTCACTTTGTTTGGCAGCCATATTGGATTCAAGGTTTTCACAGGGTTTTTTGGGTACCTGTCTTCAAATCCTATCTCCTCTGAATCAACATCATGAAATACATCTAAACTTTCTGAGAATTATCTCCATACATATCACATCAAACTATGTTAGCCGATTTTGGACATCTTTTGTAGTTGCTGCAATATTGGATTCAAGGTTTTCACAGGTTTTTTGGGGGGTATATGTCTTCAAATCCTATCTCCTCTGAACCCATTTCATGAAATGCTTTCAAACTTTCTGAGAATTGTCTCCATACATAACACATCAAACTCTATTAGGATATCTTTCTTAGTGACCGCCCTATTGGATTTTGATTTTAATGATTTTTTACACGGAAATTTTACTTTAAAGATCTTATCTTGTAAGGTACTCCACATAAACTATTGAAAGTTGACATGAAGTTAGTCGGACATATGTACCTCATCTTTTGTTCTTGCTTGCATGCTAAAAGTAACACCGCTTGGTGGTAATATTTGATTAACATTTGGGGCACTCCTGGAATACGCCAATTTCGTAGCGGCGATGTCCGGTGACTAATTTTGAACGGAGTTGGTACAAGCAAACCTTTTGAGGATTCAAACATGTTCAAGGTCGGAAATGGGTATAGAACAGACTTGGACACCCCGGCACACGACAATTTCGAAGCGGCGATAAGTGGTGCCTACATTTGACGAATTAGGTTCAAGGAAAACTTTTGAGGATTCGAACTTGGACGTTTGTGCACAGTGTCACTTGGAGCCCGACATTGCTGCTTGCATCTTTAATTATTATTATTATTATTATTATTATTATTATTCACTAGTTACACACATGGTGTCCTTTCGAATGGATTTTACTTTTGTCATGTTGCCTGCACAAAAAGCTCGCTTCTTTTTGATGAGCACAGACTTGAATTCCTTTGATACCCAGAGCGGGTACACTTTGAGTAATTTATATACACAGAAACATGTGATCAGTGATAACATCAGTTCGTTCAACTCGGAGTTTTATGAACGGTTTGCAGTCGACTTTCACATTCACGACACATTCAGATCGAGCGTTTTTACCACGTCTTGTAGGGCAGTCAACATACTGATAGTATTTAGTAAGAAAATTGTTCAGCTTACAGGAATTGATATTTCCCAAAATAAACTCAGGTGCCTATAATTGTTCAAATTCTGTGGGTAGATAGTGTGGCCTAAGTGAAATACTCAACATCTCGATGTCTTCTGTGTAAACTGTATCCTTGGTGACAATACACTTGCACCATCTCTCGTTTACATAAATACAAACGCTTCCTAACATAAACTTCCCTGTGCTCTGAGTGTCCCTATCTAGTCGTACAGGTGAACCAAATCCCGGAATGCCAAGGCTTGAATTATCAATAGTTTCCTCTGACCACGTTTCAGTAAAGCATAGCAGACAGCTTTCCCAGAATTATACAACAACTTCACACGGGCTGCTCTTTCTGAGAACTTTATATTTGTAAATATCATGTTAGGTCTGTATGTCAATTCTCTGAGTCCACCCTTGTGCCTTCTTTTAAACACGTTTTCTTCCATTCCGGTGGTAAATCTAGAAATTGTTGACGGAAGAAAAACCTCTTCAGTAACTCCGACCGTACATGTTGCGAATGCAACGTTATGCCAAAAATTGAGGCATACACATTAATCCTCTTCTCCGCGTTTGTTTCGAAAAGACTTACATTTTCAATAAAAACACATACAAATACTTGTTAAGGCGGAATTCCTGAGAGAGCAAATTGATGAGTGTCCCAACAGACCTGAGCCTCCTATCTTAGCCTTGAATAGCAGTATCACCATTGGCCACAAGAACACTTATCATTTTATTAGCACCATATTTTTCTTGCACTAACACTCATCAGAAATAAACATACATGATATTGCCATATAGAAGTATATGAATAGTAAACGAAAAAAGGAATCAATAAACAAATTCTGTGGAGCAATGTATATTTTTCTGGCATTTGGTACTGATCTCACAACCTCAGTTCAAAACACATAGGTGAACCACGACTATGACGCAACGAAGAAGGGATTCCCAGGATTTTCATACAATGTAGATTCATTTTACTTTAAGCTTTAATATTAAAGGATGAGCATTGTTTCCAGTCGGAACCTTAACAGCGTTAAACCTAGTATGGATTCTTTGCTACATGATACATGTTTTCTAACAGAAGCACAATTACAGTGATACTTTCACAGAAGTGATTTCCATTGTAACCAATCTATTTCGAATGACAATGTGTATTTTAAACAAATTGGTTTCGTTGCAGACCCTGATAATAGGGATTTGGATCATCCTGGACACTCCTCGTTCCCTCACTGCCATGCCGAGCTTCTCTGAGAGATACGTCGAGGTGACCTGCAAACTTCCCGAAACTGGCTTCCTGGTGTCTGTTGTCTGCAATTTAACGCTTGTTCTCGTCTGCACCTTCTACGCGATGAAGACGCGTAAACTTCCAGATAATTTCAATGAATCTCGCTTTGTAAGCTTTTGTGTGTACACAACCATTGTCCTGTGGTTAGCATTTATACCAACCTACTTTACGACAACAAAAACCACGCTTCGATCTCTGTTTCTAGCAGCTGCAATGGCTGCCAACTCTAACGTCATTTTGTTCTTCTTGTACGTTCCTAAATTGTACGCATTGTATTATCTTTCAACTGAAGCACAAAATCTGGCCATGGGTACCTCCATGCCTGTTGCAACCAGCTCACGATCTCAGGGAGTCGGTATTAACAAAGTTATGCCAGGAAGAACCTGATAGGGCAGGTGACATGCAAGAATGCAAAAGATGTTGGTATGTGACTGCTTAGTGCGTAAAGCTCCTCGCACATACCTTGTTTTGTGAGTGAGTTAGTGAGTTAATATTTAACGTCACATCGGCAATATTTCAGCCATATCGTGACTTGTTTTGTGAGATTGTGCCATGTGTTATTAATACGTGTCTCTGTGCTTAACTAACGATTATGTTACCTACACTGGAGTAACGCCTCACCCACAGAGGTGCCGACTCAAATTGTAATTATCAAACAAAAATAATAAGCCAGTGAATACAAACACGTGACGTTGACAAAATACATAAATAGACAGACAGACCGATTGCATTAAGGCGCATTGACAAATATTTACCAACTGAAGTTTAGGAATTCTTAACACTAGACAATAAGCAACCAAGCTAAAGGATTAAGGCTTTAAAGAAAGCAATTAACAATATAACCCACACAACATGAGATATATCTAACAGGCGAAAAGACACAAGTTAGCAACAATGATAGTAACCTGTCAGTTCTCATATCCTGCTGACCCGATCTAAATACACAGAGGGAATTAACACAGGTTTAAGTTGCCAGGGCGCCAGTCCAAATAGAATAACGGACTTCGGTTCAAAGGTCTCTTCCCATTATGACTACTGTTTCTGAACACATACTTCATAGCTCAGTGATGGCCAATTACAATCTATTACCCCTATACCCGACAATGGAATTAAACATTTTATGCATAACCAATAAAGCAAAAAGACATACCATCACAGGTCATGTCAGAACGACCTTTTGTGAACTTTGACCGACCAATAAAATCACGGACAGGAAGGAGACATTAGCAGCTTTCTCGAGCTTTAGGGCACTGCTTTCCAAATGGCGTCTTCCATTCCAGACTACACTTTGAAAAATATTTTGACAAAAATTTCGAATGAAACTTTAAAATCTGAACAAAAGAAAATTCTGGAATGTCAAATAGATGGCCGGGATTGTATGCCACTACTTCCGACCGAGCTATGAACAATCTTCATAAGTTTATCGCATTCATGCGTGAGAATCAGTGGTGCAGTTTGAAACTGTTGTCAACCCTTTCGCTGATGCATGATTACCAAATCCGTTCGGACTTTCACTTTCAGCTATCTCGTAAGCTACGCTCTGATTGGTGGGATGAAATATCGTTGGACGTGACTTGCAATGGTATGTCCTCAGATCTAGCGAGCACTAAAATCTGATCTTAACGACATTAGTATTTTGTACATCCAACTTAATAATGTTTATCGAAGTTCATGCAAATTGTATATAATATGTACACTAGGGACAAAAGAGAATAAATGATAATAAATAATAATGATAACAGTGTATTGACGACAAATGCCTGTGATATTAATTTCGGGCGATTAGATAAATGTCTGGTGTGTCGACCAAGTTGGGCGACACATGCACGGCACCTTGATGGCAGACTGTTAATTAACTCGCGTATGGTTGCCCTTGGTATTTCCCCATCATTCCGCTTGAAGAGCTACCCCAAATTGGGCCACCTTTTGAGTTGCTCGGTCTCTGGCGTACACTCTCCAACCAAGAACATCCCACAGATGCTCTATTGGGGACATGTCAGGGGACTTAGTGTGCCAGTCCAATGTCCGTGTGCCTTCTCGTCAGAAATAATCGGTGACCACCTGGGCACGTTGTGGTTTGGCATTGTCATCTTGCAGTTCGAAATTTCTGCCGATTATTTTGGCGAATGGAACAACAACAACAACTCGCAATATTACGTCAATATATCGCTGGAAAGTCATATGTGCATTCACAATAAACCAAATGTATGATACCGCCCCACATCATGACACTAGACCCACATGCCGATCATGGTTAAGAATGGTTGCCCTGACATACTGCACGCGCACACTTTGGCTTCTATATGATCGTCCATATATGTATATATATTTATGTCTTATTCCGCTCTTGTACCATCAGTGGTGGTTTATGGAAAAATAAAAGCGTTCTGATGGTTATCTAGCACTATAACAATCCCAGGATATTGGGCACAAGGTATCCTAGGGTACAAAGAGAATCGCCACGGCACTCTTTGCTGTTTTGCTGGACATAAGAGGCAAATAAACAATGCAGATATAGCTGTAGCTGAGGGAGAACAATTAAGAGTAAGGCGATTTTTTCTCATCAATGTCAATGTAGTTTATGTATATGGAGTAAATAACATATTGTTCTGTACGTGTTGCGCCTATTGATAACGCCATATTCATGACGGTAAAACTTCAGGGATCATTGCTTTAATCCTATGAGATGCGCGCAGGTAACTGCTAACACCAGATTAATACATATGTGATATATAGTCTGTCAGATACCACTGATCTTACAACGAGTCGTTTCAAAACGTATCTAACGAGCGAAAGCGAGTTAGATTCGCTTTGTTACAACTCGTTGTAAGATCAATGGTATCTGACAGGCACGAGTGCAGTAATCTGTTTCTTATACACCCTAAAATCGCACCTTTTAAGCATCGAATCGATGCATTTTGTCTATTCTTATGATCGCAGTAGCGCTTTAATACATAAAACCACTGTCATATGTGACGTCATCCTTTGTACTGCATACTACATATAAATAATGTGACCCTACACAAAAAGGTTTCCGCCATATCTATGGATTACAAAGGCGATGATAATGCAAACTAGACAAAAACAAAGAACACGCTGGATGCCGAGTTAAAAGTTTACACCTCAAAGAAATTACCAAATATATACAACAATGTTTAGTTCCGTTTGACATCACTACCAGTGACCGACTCTTACAAAATGGCGTGTTCACTGACAACAGTACGCGGGATTTCCAGGAGGATTTTCGTTGATTGAGGCATCGTATATACATAAATGTGTCACGTAAATAATCAGAAATATTCTGACAATCTGCGTACTGATATTTGGTTTTTTAATTTGCATTGATGACAACGACTTTTTGTCATTTGTTTCTAAAATGTATGAGGAATTCAGGGATGCATGTATAGCAGCAGAGTTTAGGCGTCTCATAACCCGCATTATGTAAACACAATCCAATATGGCGGAACGTACACTTCGGCGTTCGTGTATGCGTATTTCCAAAACATTCTGAATGATTCTAGGCTTATCAGCAAAGTTTCAGAATTGGTGATTTGATACCCGTGATCACTAATATGCTATTTTCTACTTTATTATTCGAGTAAATATCCGATATTTAGATTTCTAAGCACACAGTAAATAACGCCGTGAATTGTGATTTGGCGAGATTTACATTTTACCCAATTTTCAGAAGTCACTTTCAATCATTTTGCTTTGCCTAAAGTGATTATTACAATTACACGGTCCTGTGGTTCAATACAGACGTAGGCGAACATTCGACTGAAGCACGAGCAACTTATGAATGGCTTACACTAAGGAAAGTTGTCCCTCATCATCTGACCTCAGGTCATCACCATGGAGTCAAGGGGCCTGGAATTCGATCTCACACATGTTTGATACCAGTTATCTCAAATGGGTTTCTCACCCACAGGTGTGTAAGAATAGTTGTCTCATAGTTCCGGGGATGATGCTAGGCCCACATTCAGTTGTACAGTTGCTAAACAATTGGGGAGTTGAATCTACTTGACCTTTGAATGAACACGGTACCTACATACTGTTTATTAGCTATTGAAGCATATATATTTCATGAGGCTATTTCCTTCAGCATGTATATTTCATGAGGCATTTTCCTTCGGCATATATATTTCATGAGGCAATTTCCTTCAAAAAGCAGTGGTAAACCAGTTTCAGGACGGCTGAATAAGTGGAAGTGGAAAACAACCCTAAAAATATAAATCAGAATGTGTCAAATAATATACACAGCTTATCATTCTTGTTGTCTTTATATATTTAATCAGGCTTTTACAAAGCACATGTAATTATTGTGTACTATATTTGCATACAGTAAGAACAACATATGTTTATGTTCGTGTTATGTTGTTATGTATAAATAAAATTACCAGGTGTGTTGATTTTCATCTCAACTTATTATTTTCAAGCGGATTCGTTTGCCCCTAAAAAATGTAAACAAAATA